>NC_090744.1:20488279-20525779 GCF_036898095.1 Palaemon carinicauda
TCTCTCTCCTCTAGCTTTAGTCAATCTTAGCGTTGATCTCTTCAATTAGGTAGTTTTATCATTTTTACGTGAAAAGAGTGCTAGTACAAATATGAAAGTAGAGGTATATTACTAAAAAAAATAGATTTTTTTACGAAAGCCGATGCTAAGGTTAATAAGATGATAATTAATGATAATTCATTAGATTAATAAGGTCAACAAATAAATATCAGTTAAAGATATTAGGAAAAATAAATGAAAAGGAAGATAAGAAATTATCAATGACGAAAATATTAAGTTAAATAAACTTTAGGAAAATACGTTATTTACATAAACTACATTTTTGACATTTAAGAAATAGTAACTGAAAATAAATGAGAGAAAGTAGAAATAAAGAATTATTAACCTAAAGGTATGGAGTTTTTTTTTTTTTTTGGGGGGGGGTGTTAACCCACCGAAGTTGATAGTTGATATTTGTCTATGGTATTTTTGATTGATTGATTGATTGATTTTGAGTTTTCTGGCATTCTGACATAGAGGATCACTGACGCTGATATTATTATTATTATTATTATTATTATTATTATTATTATTATTATTATTATTATTATTATTATTATTATTATTATTATTAGCTAAGTTACATCCCAAGTTGGAAAAGCTGCTATAAGCACAAGGACTCCAACTAGGAAAAATAGCCCAGTGAGGAAAGGAAACAAGGAAATAAATAAACGATATAAGAAATAATGAACAATTGAAATACAATATTTCAAAAACAGTTACGTCAAAACAGACATTTCATATATAATCTATAAAAAACATTTATGTCAGCCAGTTATAAATATAGAATAAAAGAAAATTCATTTTAAAACCATAAAAGCGAAGATGCCTTTATAGAATTTAAATAACTTTCAGAAGACCTGCTTCTGAAATAAATCTGAAACTATTGCTAGAATAGTAGCAAAAATAGGATACTACTAAGCTTTATAATTCTAATTCTCACTATTCCTACAGGTGTTAAAGTATATCCTATTTCCTCCCTTTGTTTTTTTAAGAATATACTTATTTTCAAACAGGATATATTTATTCTGTATTTTTAAGCAATTGTTTTTTTTTTTTTTCAAGTGAACATATACTGTATAATCAGATTCCAAAAATCTGAAAAATCTCAACTTTCGCCAACATTCTTGTCAATTCTTGACTCAAATTCACCATCACCACATTTACTGATTTTTTTTTTTATCTGTAATCTTCATGAGCAAACAGATACACACACACACATATATATATATATATATATATATATATATATATATATATATATATATATATGTGTGTGTGTGTGTGTGTGTGTGTGTGTGTGTGTGTGTAAAATGAGTGGGTATGTGTGTAAGTATCTATACAAATATGGCTCAAATGGTTTAGATTCTCTAGTCGATGATAATTGTATTATAATCATTAATATCTCAATTTACTAAAATTTTCATACATTCAGTCTTGAATCACGTTACCTCATCCTAATCCCATTTATCTTATTTCTTCCATAGGAAACGAGGAAAGAGACATCGCATTTAGGTGAGTGTTAAATATATTTTTTTTTTTTTTTTTTACCCACAGGTAGTAAAGTTAGTATTTCAAATTTCATAACGAAATGGTTCTCGTCCTTTGATTCTTAGCAATTTATAACTTATCCGGAGTTAATTGCTAGTTAAAGACTAAGTATTCTTAATATTTTTATCCTCTTCATCACTTAACCTCATTTCCTAGTTCTAAACACTTGCTATGCATTTCTGGCCCACACAAGAACACAAAGGGGGTTACTGGAGGGGTAGCATAAGGGTCAAGACAGAGGGAGGGAAGGAGAGGGGAGGGACGGGTGAGTGTAGGTATTTGAATGGCTTTACCTACTTACCTTAATCACTTGGCTTAGGCTTTATTAGGCCAAGAATAAACACCTTAATTAACGGGATTTGGAAATGCATTATATTGTGAAAAATTAGGGGAGGTCTATAGAGTGCCGTGTCAAAGTATCATTCTGATCAAGTAATTAGTAGGGGAGATATTAAAGAACCCCCCCCCCCTTTTTTTTGGGGGGGGGGCAGAAACACATAGTAGTGATGAGATTAGGCTATGTTAACGTATTTTCTATGACTTTGTAAATATTTGTTTTGCTTTGAGAACAAATTAGTGCATTCTAACGATAATCAACCTCCGTTTATTATTAAAGTTATTAAGATTATTTTTATTATTGAAGTTATTATTATTGTTATTAGATTTATTAGAAATTTTTTAAATTAATATTATCGTTAAAATTTATTAAAGATTAATATTATAAAAATCATCAAAATTATTACTAAATTGTTATTGTTGACGTCAGCTATTTTATGAAACTTACATATCGCTTCTGTAAAATATAAAACTTACATACCGCAGATAATTTTATCAACGGTGTTAATTACGTAGTTGTGAATGTAAGAGGAAACGTAAGATGCAGTTTAAGCTGTTAACTGTGCTAATTGCCTTGTCGGAGGTTTGTCATATCTAGTTGTCCTGCAGCGTACAAATGGTATTTTCTCCTTGTCCTAACCCTATACCCTAGGGTTTTATTTATTTATTTATCTATTTATTTATTTTTTTTTTAACATCATGCTTTCCTATCCCCAAATACTATCCTATAATAAGTTTTTCTATTCCTCCCAATTCTCTTCCCAAATCTCGAAAATACTTTACCTCTTCCACAACTTCGGCGAACTCCTGATCCTTTGCCATTCTCCCCCAGAACCCCCCCCCCCTCCCCCCCCCCCCGCCCCCACCTCCTTTTTATTCCTCCTAATCCATTTACATATAAATAGGGAAGAGGCGTTCCAGGCGCCTGCTTAACCGCTAAGCAACTCATTTTTGAAGTTTTGTTGTCAACTGGATGAAGTTCAGGTAGTGACATTATTTATTTATTTATTTATTTATTTATTTATTTATTTATTTATTTATTTATTTATTTATAAGGTTGGTCTTTTATTTAATTCATACAAGCTTGCGCATATATTTTTGCTTCGTGTTTGAGCGATTGTTTTTTTATATTCATTAAGTAATTTGTTCCTTTGTTTATCTACATAAACTTCTTTCTTCTATATACTTAAGACTTAACTTACGCTCTGTGGGACGGGCAAAACAAAATTATCAGAAAAGATTCCAACATTACAAATCGGAATGAAACGTTGAAAAGATCTTACATTTGCAATTCCAGTCCTCCGTTGTGGTGGCCTTTTGGAAATGTCCCTGCCTTATGATCGTCGGACAGGGGTTCGAGTCCCGCTCAAGCTCCATAGTTTCTTGTAGTATCTGCAACCTCACCATCCTTGTGAGCTAAGGATGAGCGGTTTTGGGGGAGCCTATAGGTCTACCTGTTGAGTAATCAGCAACCATTGCCTGGGTGGAGAGGTGGCTTAAGTCCTGATCATATGTATTATGGCATTTTTCTGCTAGCTAGGGCATTGTCACTGTCCCATGCCTCTGGTATTCATGAAGGGCCTTTAAACCTTTTTACACCTTTAAACCTTTTTAAACCTTTAAACCTTTTTACACCTTTAAACCTTTTTAAACCTTTTTACCCCTTTAAACCTTTTTAAACCTTTAAACCTTTTTACCCCTTTAAACCTTTAAACCTTTTTAAACCTTTAAACCTTTTTACCCCTTTAAACCTTTAAACCTTTTTAAACCTTTAAACCTTTTTGCACCTTTAAACCTTTTTTAAACCATTAAACCTTTTTACACATTTAGACCATGCACACTTTTATTTTTCGTAATTTTCTTCTTCTTTTTTTCAAATCCCTTTCCACATCATTGTTCTCATAAATCTCTGGTATACGAAACGAAGGCAAAGCTTTCCAAAATATTCCTATGGACTGCTCTCGTGATGAGTTATCAAATATATTAAAAGATTTAGAAAAATATATTCTTTTGTGTTTTTGCAAATTTTGTTTCATGAGATGCGTGCCTGTCAATGCATTCCTTCATTTAAAGGTTTAAAGGTCACACATGAATGGCAGAGGAGAAGCACAGTGACATTGCCCTATCAAGTAGGACAATGCCCTAGAGACTGACCATATACGCATATGATCAGCGCCCAAGCCCCCTCTCCATCCAACGTAGGACCAGGAAGGGCCAGGCAATGGCCCCTTCTTTTATATCTGAATTTTCAAATGATATCAGTGAAGAATGTATCCGAAAAATAATGCAGAAATTAAAGTGTATTAATTGGCAATTATATTTTATCTAATATTTGTGGGATGAAGCTGCTATCCCTACACCCATGGATGCTCATGGAGCTCAAGTCTCAACTACGTCTGACTTTTTTGGATGGTCTCCCATCCAAGGGCCGACCAAAGCCAAATTTAGATAATACCTTGGCTTGCTGCTGCCTTTCGCACAACAGTTAAAAAAATTACAACAACTGCAAATATAGCTGTTTGTAGTTCGCGACTGGACAAAGGCCTCAAACATATCAATTCATATCTGGGATTTGGCCAGTTTTCATCACCACGGATATGTGATGGTGGAAGATTTTCGTCTGATCGTTCATGGCAAACCAAGCTAGTATGTGTGACCCTAACTAGTACGGCTTTGCTGATCACGGCGATACACAAACCCTTTCATGACGTTACGGTAGCTCCACTGTGAATGAACATCAACGTCTACTACAGTTAACCAAATTTTCCAGTGAACGGAATATGAGGAAGAAAAATTTAATATGGGGAAAAACATTTAGAGGAAAAAGGTCAAAATCTAAGCATCAAAGAAAGTTGACACTCTGGGAATGAGATCAAGCGGAGATCCCTCAAAAAAAAAAAAAAAAAAAATGTCTATTCACGTCTCGTCGTCATGGCAACACTGCTCGTCATGCAGTTCTACGGGAGTTTCAGTCTTTCCTTATCACAGCTCTTTAATCTTACTAATGAGCTTAAGCACTTGCTTTTCCAAGGAAGGCTTTTTATCGGTTTAAAGGCCACTCATGAATGGCAGAGGTAATAGACAGTGATCATCCCTAGTTAGCAAGACAATTCCCTAGAGACTGACCATATGTACATATGATCAGCTCCCAAGCCCCTCTCCAGCCAACCTAGGGCCAGGGAGGGTCAGGCAATGGCTGCTGATGACTCAGTAGGTTGAACTATATTCTTCTCCACCGGCCCCCCCCCCCCCCATCCTTATCTCACAAAGATGGTGAGGTTGCAAACACTAAATCAGAAGCTATGGAGCTTGAGCGTGACTCGAATCCTGGTTTGGCAGATCGCAAGACAAGGACGTATCCAATAGGCCACCTTTGAGAAAGGAGGAGGTACTCCTATGACTTAATATTATGTTGATCCTTTCAAACATATTCTTCTTGCTTTTGTAAAAACTTTCAAAGTAAAATAAATATGTTTATGAAATTGTAGAAAATTTTAGGAAGATTATGTGAAGAAGAAGGGTTAATAAAGGAAGAAAAACGAAATAAAGGTGGATTACATCGAGGGGGAAAAGGGTAGAAGAAACGGAGATAGGAAAGATAAGGAGAGGAAGGAAAAAAGAAGGGATTTTATAGGAGGAAGGGTGAAGAAAAAGGAAGAATGTATTTAATGGGAATGGAAAAAGAATGTAGAATATGAAGGAATATGGGAAGGGAAGTAAAAATAAGGTAGGAAGATAATTTATTTAGAATAAAGGGAAGAAATTAATGAAAGCGGTCAATCCATTCTGTGGAAGCTATTAAACTTTACCAATGAATATTTGTTCATTTTGAACAACATGACAATAATGAACTCAATTGAAGAAGAAGCAACGAAGAGGATAAAAAAATAAGCTTTGTAGAATATGAAAGGATCTCGTAGGAAATAAGAAGAACATCCTTTTTGAGAAAAAGAGTTGGCTGTCTCCTACTAGAAAAAGATGTAGTAATGGCGTATGGAAATTTCCCTGTGTAGAAAATGCATAATGCTAATGGGATTTTATTCTTTTGGGTATGTTTGCAAAGGCGGTTCCGAGCGGGGTGAAGAATATCCTAAATTCGGGTTGGATGGAAGGAAAATGATGTTAAGGCTTCGTGTATTCTTTAAATAATCTCGTCATATTACATTGGTTATTGTTAATTTCTTCTGTTGTATTTATTTGTGTGATGTTGACCATAAAATTAGATTTGTTTTATTTTTACTTGATTGATCATTTCAAAGTCTTTAAAATTATTATTATTATTATTATTATTATTATTATTATTATTATTATTACTAGATAAGCTACAACCCTAGATGGAAAAGCAAGATGCTATAAGCCCAAGGGCTCCAAAAGAGAAAAATAGCCCAGTGAGGTAAGGATATAAGGAAATAGATAAACGTTTATAAGAAGTAATGAACAATTAAGAGAAAATATCTTGAAAATATGAACAACATTAAAACAGATATTTCATAAATAAACTATAAAAAGACGTATGTTAGATTTTCTGTTCTTTGGCCTATTTCATGATATTAGAAGGAATAGAATGATTGTTTGAAGTAGTGTTTAATTTTGATATCATATATGACAAACCTCTTCTTTGTCTTAAACCGTAATGTTCTTTCCTTAAGATTAATGTATTCTTTCTAACTTTCTCAGTGAAAAGAAAAAATATTTCCATATCTTTTCGGTCAGTACAGAAATGTTTATATCCTATGAATGTTCAATTATCTTCCAATACGTCCCCTTAATGAAGAGACGATTTCATGCTGCCTCTTTCCGTCATTGAAGTATACCTTACACACAATGGTCAACTGCATCACATCTTTCTCCACATCCACATTATGCTTTATCTCTTGGGTCATTTAGTTTTTCCATTTACATCCCCTTAAATTAATTATTTGTGATAGAATATGTGGAATGAGAGGAAAAGTGACAATACATAAGTTAGATGAAAATGTATCTCTGCCTAGCACGCACGTTTGCACTTCCAAAATTATGAAATGCCAACATTCCTTACAAAAAACTTACCATTACTATTGCTTTGCAATTAAACTCAAGTTTGGTAATACGGTGATAAAGATTTTAATAGCTAGATTTTCCATTTAGTAAATAGTGTTGGATCTTTTTTAAAAAGTAATGAAACATGTTCACGAATCCAAAGGATTTCCTATGCTTAAAAAAAACCTTTACACTTATTTGTAATACCATGGTATTAATAGGGGAATTTTTCCCTAATGAAATTAATACCAAATTTCAAATTTCTCATCAAAGAAATCTCATGTCCCCCTAAATATTTTTCCTCCACTTCAACATTTAATGTAACATTTCTCCTCCACATCAACATCCACTGTAATATTTCCCCTCCACATCAACATCTAATGTAATATTTCTCCTCCACATCAACATCCACTGTAATATTTCCCCTCCACATCAACATCTAATGTAATATTTCTCCTTCACATCAACATCCACTGTAATATTTCCCCTCCACATCAACATCTAATGTAATATTTCTCCTCCACATCAACATCCACTGTAATATTTCTCCTCCACATCAACATCTAATGTAATATTTCTCCTTCACATCAACATCCACTGTAATATTTTTCCTCCACATCACCATCCACTGTAATATTCCTCTTCCACATCAACATCCACTGTAATATTCCTCCTCCACATCAACATCCAATGTAATATTCCTCTTCCACATCAACATCCAAAGTAATATTTCTCCTCCACATCAACATCCAATGTAATATTTCTCCTCCACATCAACATCCAATGTAATATTTCTCCTCCACATCAACATCCACTGTAATAATCCTCTTCTACATCAACATCCACTGTAATATTCCTCCTCCACATCAACATCCACTGTAATATTCCTCTTCCACATCAACATCCACCGTAATATTTCTCCTCCACATCAACATCCACTGTAATATTCCTCTTCCACATCAACATCCACTGTAATATTCCTCCTCCACATCAACATCCAATGTAATATTCCTCTTCCACAATAACATCCAATGTATTATTTCTCCTCCACATCAACATCCACTGTAATATTTCTCCTCCACATCAACATCCACTGTAATATTCCTCTTCCACATCAACATCCACTGTAATATTCCTCCTCCACATCAACATCCAATGTAATATTCCTCTTCCACATCAACATCCAATGTAATATTTCTCCTCCACATCAACATCCACTGTAATATTCCTCTTCCACATCAACATCCAATGTAATATTTCTCCTCCACATCAACATCCAATGTAATATTTTTCCTCCACATCAACATCCACTGTAATAATCCTCTTCCACATCCACATCCAATGTAATATTTCTCCTCCACATCAATATCCAATGTAATATTTCTCCTCCACATCAACATAGAATGTAATATTTCTCCTCCACATCAACATCCACTGTAATATTTCTCCTCTACATCAACATCCACTGTAATATTTCTCCTCCACATCAACATCCACTGTAATATTCCTCTTCCACATCAACATCCAATGTAATATTTCTCCTCCACATCAACATTCACTGTAATATTCCTCTTCCACATCAACATCCACTGTAATATTCCTCCTCCACATCAACATCCAATGTAATATTCCTCTTCCACATCAACATCCAATGTAATATTTCTCCTCTACATCAACATCCACTGTAATATTCCTATTCCACATCAACATCCAATGTAATATTTCTCCTCCACATTAACATCCAATGTAATATTTCTCCTCCACATCAACATCCACTGTAATAATCCTCTTCCACATCCACATCCACATCCAATGTAATATTTCTCCTCCACATCAATATCCAATATAATATTTCTCCTCTGCATCAACATCCACTCTAATATTTCTCCTCCACATCAACATCCACTGTAATATTTCTCCTCCACATCAACATCCACTCACCGACTCCCATTCCATCATTTCCATGTATGGATGATTCCCAACCTCTAGAGTCTCTCCTGATTTGCATATAAATCACCGGGCGGAAATCTAATGTCTAATTTACCTGTGGAAGCGGCTAATTTGCAATGATTTTTTTTTCACTTTTGGGTGAAATTCATTGGAGAGAGAAATCTGTCAAGTTAGAAGTTGGTTCGTTTTAATCGTCTTCTATAGGCTTTTGTTTTTAACTTTGAATCGATGATGATGGGGGAAATATTATTAGTATTGTTATTTAGTAGTAGTAGTAGTAGTAGTAGTAGTAGTATTAGTAGTAGTAGTAGTAGTGGAAAGACTGCATTAGGGAGAGTATGTAGGAAAAGTTTGTAAATGAAAACATGGTATATGACATATCGACTGTAGAAGACTCCAAACACAGCGACCCCCATATAAATGAGCTAAAAATACTGTAGATTAGTAGTAGTAGTAATAGTAGTAGTAGTAGTAGTAGTAGTAGTAGTAGTAGTAGTAGTCATTGCCATCAAAATATATTTGTTATTGTAGTTTCATTCATTACAGTTTTATTCTTAACAATATTGTTTTTCTTTGGTCTTCCAAAAGCTATTCGAGTTTCATACAGTTTCTTCTGCTTTGGGGAGATAGTATCGGTAGAATAAATCGAGAGAGAGAGAGAGAGAGAGAGAGAGAGAGAGAGAGAGAGAGAGAGAGAGAGAGAGAGAGAGAGAGAGAGAGCGAGCTCTCAATGAAATATTTTAAAGTGATATCATCATGATAGACAATAAGCGGCAATTTTACAACAATTTGATTGAATCTAAGCTGGAATTAAGAACTTTGTTTAGAGACAATTATCTTTCTCAACTGCCTAATGGAAAACGCGGTTTGATAATCTTGCCTTTAATTGGAAAATCCTATTCCATATAAGGTTGCCTGATTCCTACGTAAATCTAAAGGACACACAAAAGAAGACACAGGAGTTAGTAGAAATACGTATTTTATAAATGAGAAATATGAATTACGTAGTTGTATCGTAACATTACCATTATTTCCTGCATTCAGAAGATCTCTCCCCTATATAATAATAGAAAGTGTCTATATATATATATATATATATATATATATATATATATATATATATATATATATATATATATATATATATATATATATATATATATATATATATATATATATATATACATATATAAACATAAATATATATATGTACATATATATATTTATGTTTATATATGTATATATTTATATATATATATATATATATATATATATATATATATATATATATATATATATATATATATATATATATATATATATATATATATATATATATCCGGCCACGCTAAGCTCTCCCCGTCCATATGGTAGAGAGAAGAGGGAATAGTCATACCTTGGTTTGAGGCAGGTGCATATGTGTGCATATCTATCTGATTATTTGCCTCTCATTTTTGACGGGTTGCGTACAATAGTACCAATAGAATCATGGTGAAGGTCACTCTAAGCAGGAAGCCCATAGTCTCCCCCTATTCGCCCTCAGCAACACCTCCTTCAGGAAACTTACAGCAAATGCGAGACGGAACCTCCACAGTCCTTAGCGAGATCAGAATCTCTTTTACCATTCATCCGGAAATTGAAGTTTCCCTCACGGCGCTAAAACGCGTCTCGGACTAAGTACACTTTTCGATGGAAAATAAATAGGAAAGAAATATCCTTTCAAAATCATATAATGGGAAATTTTGAATTACCAAGGAGAAGTGAGGATGGCTGGTGGTGGGAAATAGGGATGGGGTGATTGGATGGTCCCTGGGCAAAGTGAAATGCCGTTGGTACCCATCAAGCGATTTGCATTTCGAAGACGACGAATATTTACAGAATGTACACTCCAGAATGCTAATTGAACCGTAACCAGAGAGAAGGATCTAATGTAGTGCTGTCTGGCCAGTCAAAGGGCCTCATAACTCTTTAGTGGTAGTATCTCAACGGGTGGCTGGTGCCCTGGCCAACCTACTACCTACCTATATGTGTATGTTTGTATGTATGTGTGTGTGCATATTTAATCATATATATGACAGCACTGAATTTTAAAATCCAACTCTCTTCTGTTCAATTGCCTTTAATTAATAATCCCATTAGTCGATGAATTATCCCCGAAACTCATGAATAATTGATGCCTAATTTCTTTTTAGGGGAAACTGAAGTATATTATTAACTCAGTGGCCTAAAACAACTCATTATTTCTTCGTCTTCTTTCGTTCTATTATTAATTTTGTAACAATTTAGTTTATTACTTTCATTCGTCTTTTAGGTTTAAAAGCGTTATTAAATTGCACTTTAATTATTTTTATATTTATACCATATATTATTTTCTTTCAATATTTACATCCTTTTCATTATTTATTTATTTTTATATTTTTTCTATCATCCTCCTCTCCATTTTATCAGCGAAGTCAGTAAAATAGTAAACTTAGAGATATTGTATTTCGTGATATATGTAAAAGTTATTAACTGCTATGTACTAATGACAAGATAATTCAAGTTGTTAATGATAACGTGATCATATATATATATATATATATATATATATATATGTGTGTGTGTGTGTGTGTGTGTGTGTGTGTGTGTGTGTGTTTATACATCCTTATACATATATGAATATATATGTGTGAGTATTCGTCTATGAATTATGAATCATAACTAAGCTATTCATTGGGGTATATGATTTGTATATGAGAACTTCAAAATACTTCCATTAAAAGCACCCCTAACACCAGAAATATTCAAACCCACCTCATTCACACGTAAGGTGTCAAAATTATCATCACTCAGCCTGTGTTCATATCGGGATTTTTTTTTTTTTTTTTTTTTTTTTTTTTTTTTTTTTTTTTTTTTTTTTTTTTTTTTTTTGTTAACTACAGTTTACATTGTATGGTTCCTAGTTACACCCAGCTTCCTTGGGAATCCATAACTTCCCCTATTATTATTATTATTATTATTATTATTATTATTATTATTATTATTTTTATTATTATTATTGTTATTATTATTATTATTATTATTATTATTATTATTATTATTATTATTACTATTATTATTATTATTAACATGGAAGTTAGAGGTGCGTTGTAATTTTGACCATGAAATTGAGGCTCCATAAGACCATAAATACTCCATAGATGATCATACGAATCCTTAGTCAATCAAACATCATATTCCCTCCCCTGTCTGTAACATTTCATAAACTGCTATCTTGCAGCAATCTAGAAACCCCAAAAAACAAGAAAACTTAATGGCCAAAAGGTGGGGGGCTGGGGGCGGTTGGAACCCCCTTCCCCCTCTCCACTGGCTCTTTCCCACTCGAAAACCTGAAAGAGGAATGTACATCCCCTGGAGATATTTTGCCTTGAGATTGAAAAAAGGGGTTTCCAATGGGCTACCACAACCCTTTAAAGGAAGCAATAATTTGATAACCTGAAGTTTTATGACCCTAAAGTTCATATTTTTCATGTTTGGGAACTCTTTTTGTGCTTCTATTTTCCCTGTATAAAAAAAGTAGGAAAATGGAATAAAATTAGAAATCTTGTCTTTAAAAAAACGGGGCCAGCCGGGTAGCCGCCCGGGGCCAGCCGGCCAGCCGGGTAGCCGGCCAGGGCCAGCCGGGTAGCAGCCCGGGGCCTGCCGGGTAGCCGCCCGGGGCCAGCGGGGTAGCCGGGTAGCCGCCCGGTGCCAGCCGGGTAGCCGGGTAGCTGCCCGGGGCCAGCCGGGTAGCCACCAGGGGCCAGCCGGGTAGCCAGGTAGCCGCCCGTGGCCAGCCGGGTAGCCGCCGTGGCCAGCCGGGTAGCCGGGTAGCCGCCCGGGGCCAGCCGGGTAGCTGCCCGGGGCCAGCCGGGTAGCTGCCCGGGGCACACTGGGTAGCCGCCCGGGGCCAGCAGGGTAGCCGCCCGGTGCCAGCCGGGTAGCCGGGTAGCTGCCTGGGGCCAGCCGGGTAGCCGGGTAGCCACCAGGGGCCAGCCGGGTAGCCAGGTAGCCGCCCGTGGCCACCCGGGTAGCCACCGTGGCCAGCCGGGTAGCCGGGTAGCCGCCCGGGGCAAGCCGGGTGGACGCCGGGCCAGCTGGGTAGCCGGGTAGCCGCCCGGGGCCAGCCGGATAGCCGCCCGGGGCCAGCCGGGTAGCCGCCCGGGGCCAGTCGGGAAGCAGGGTAGCCGCCCGGGGCTAGCCGGGTAGCCAGCCGGGTAGCCGCCCGGGGCCAGCCGGGTAGCCTGGTAGCCGCCCGGGGCCAGCTGGGTAGCCGGGTAGTCTCCCGGGGCCAGCCGGGTAGCCGGGTAGCCGCCGGGGCCAGCCTGGTAGCCGGGTAGCCGCCTGGGGCCAGACAGGTAGCCGGGTAGCCGCCCGTGGCCAGCAGCGTAGCCGCCCGGGCCCAGCCGGGTAGCCGCCCTAGGCCAGCTGGATAGCCAGGTAGCTGCGCGGGGCCAGCCGGGTAGCCGCCGGGGGCCAGCCGGGTAGCCGGGTAGCCGCCCGGTGCCAGCCGGGTAGCCGGGTAGCTGCCCGGGGCCAGCCGGGTAGCCACCAGGGGCCAGCCGGGTAGCCAGGTAGCCGCCCGTGGCCAGCCGGGTAGCCGCCGTGGCCAGCCGGGTAGCCGCCCGGGGCCAGCCGGGTAGCTGCCCGGGGCCAGCCGGGTAGCTGCCCGGGGCACACTGGGTAGCCGCCCGGGGCCAGCAGGGTAGCCGCCCGGTGCCAGCCGGGTAGCCGGGTAGCTGCCTGGGGCCAGCCGGGTAGCCGGGTAGCCACCAGGGGCCAGCCGGGTAGCCAGGTAGCCGCCCGTGGCCACCCGGGTAGCCACCGTGGCCAGCCGGGTAGCCGGGTAGCCGCCCGGGGCAAGCCTGGTGGACGCCGGGCCAGCTGGGTAGCCGGGTAGCCGCCCGGGGCCAGCCGGATAGCCGCCCGGGGCCAGCCGGGTAGCCGCCCGGGGCCAGTCGGGAAGCAGGGTAGCCGCCCGGGGCTAGCCGGGTAGCCAGCCGGGTAGCCGCCCGGGGCCAGCCGGGTAGCCTGGTAGCCGCCCGGGGCCAGCTGGGTAGCCGGGTAGTCTCCCGGGGCCAGCCGGGTAGCCGGGTAGCCGCCGGGGCCAGCCTGGTAGCCGGGTAGCCGCCTGGGGCCAGACAGGTAGCCGGGTAGCCGCCCGTGGCCAGCAGCGTAGCCGCCCGGGCCCAGCCGGGTAGCCGCCCTAGGCCAGCTGGATAGCCGGGTAGCTGCGCGGGGCCAGCCGGGTAGCCGCCGGGGGCCAGCCGGGTAGCCGGGTAGCCGCCCAGGGCCAGACGGGTAGCCGCCCGGGGCCAGCCGGGTAGCCGCCCGGGGCCAGCCGGGTAGCCGGGTAGCCGCCCGGGGCCAGGCGGTAGCCGCCAGGGGCCAGCCGGGTAGCCGGGTAGCCTCCCGGGGCCAGCGCCAGCTGGGTAGCCGCCAGAGCCAGCCAGGTAGCCGCCAGCGCCAGCCGGGTAGCCGCCAGCGCCAGCCGGGTAGCCGCCCAGGGCCAGCGCCAGCCGGGTAGCCGCCAGCGCCAGCCAGGTAGCCGCCAGCGCCAGCCGGGTAGCCGCCCCGGGGCCAGCGCCAGCCGGGTAGCCGCCCCGGGGCCAGCGCCAGCCGGGTAGCCGCCAGCGCCAGCCGGGTAGCCGCCAGCGCCAGCCGGGTAGCCGCCCGGGGCCAGTGCCAGCCGGGTAGCCGCCCGGGGCCATCGCCAGCCGGGTAGCCCCCCGGGGCCAGCGCCAGACGGGTAGCCGCTCGGGGTCAGCGGGGCCAGCCGGGTAGCCGCCCGGGGCCAGCCGGCCAGCCGGGTAGCCGGCCAGGGCCAGCCGGGTAGCAGCCCGGGGCCTGCCGGGTAGCCGCCCGGGGCCAGCGGGGTAGCCGGGTAGCCGCCCGGTGCCAGCCGGGTAGCCGGGTAGCTGCCCGGGGCCAGCCGGGTAGCCACCAGGGGCCAGCCGGGTAGCCAGGTAGCCGCCCGTGGCCAGCCGGGTAGCCGCCGTGGCCAGCCGGGTAGCCGCCCGGGGCCAGCCGGGTAGCTGCCCGGGGCCAGCCGGGTAGCTGCCCGGGGCACACTGGGTAGCCGCCCGGGGCCAGCAGGGTAGCCGCCCGGTGCCAGCCGGGTAGCCGGGTAGCTGCCTGGGGCCAGCCGGGTAGCCGGGTAGCCACCAGGGGCCAGCCGGGTAGCCAGGTAGCCACCCGGGTAGCCACCGTGGCCAGCCGGGTAGCCGGGTAGCCGCCCGGGGCAAGCCGGGTGGACGCCGGGCCAGCTGGGTAGCCGGGTAGCCGCCCGGGGCCAGCCGGATAGCCGCCCGGGGCCAGCCGGGTAGCCGCCCGGGGCCAGTCGGGAAGCAGGGTAGCCGCCCGGGGCTAGCCGGGTAGCCAGCCGGGTAGCCGCCCGGGGCCAGCCGGGTAGCCTGGTAGCCGCCCGGGGCCAGCTGGGTAGCCGGGTAGTCTCCCGGGGCCAGCCGGGTAGCCGGGTAGCCGCCGGGGCCAGCCTGGTAGCCGGGTAGCCGCCTGGGGCCAGACAGGTAGCCGGGTAGCCGCCCGTGGCCAGCAGCGTAGCCGCCCGGGCCCAGCCGGGTAGCCGCCCTAGGCCAGCTGGATAGCCGGGTAGCTGCGCGGGGCCAGCCGGGTAGCCGCCGGGGGCCAGCCGGGTAGCCGGGTAGCCGCCCGGTGCCAGCCGGGTAGCCGGGTAGCTGCCCGGGCCCAGCCGGGTAGCCACCAGGGGCCAGCCGGGTAGCCAGGTAGCCGCCCGTGGCCAGCCGGGTAGCCGCCGTGGCCAGCCGGGTAGCCGGGTAGCCGCCCGGGGCCAGCCGGGTAGCTGCCCGGGGCCAGCCGGGTAGCTGCCCGGGGCACACTGGGTAGCCGCCCGGGGCCAGCAGGGTAGCCGCCCGGTGCCAGCCGGGTAGCCGGGTAGCTGCCTGGGGCCAGCCGGGTAGCCGGGTAGCCACCAGGGGCCAGCCGGGTAGCCAGGTAGCCGCCCGTGGCCACCCGGGTAGCCACCGTGGCCAGCCGGGTAGCCGGGTAGCCGCCCGGGGCAAGCCGGGTGGACGCCGGGCCAGCTGGGTAGCCGGGTAGCCGCCCGGGGCCAGCCGGATAGCCGCCCGGGGCCAGCCGGGTAGCCGCTCGGGGCCAGTCGGGAAGCAGGGTAGCCGCCCGGGGCTAGCCGGGTAGCCAGCCGGGTAGCCGCCCGGGGCCAGCCGGGTAGCCTGGTAGCCGCCCGGGGCCAGCTGGGTAGCCGGGTAGTCTCCCGGGGCCAGCCGGGTAGCCGGGTAGCCGCCGGGGCCAGCCTGGTAGCCGGGTAGCCGCCTGGGGCCAGACAGGTAGCCGGGTAGCCGCCCGTGGCCAGCAGCGTAGCCGCCCGGGCCCAGCCGGGTAGCCGCCCTAGGCCAGCTGGATAGCCGGGTAGCTGCGCGGGGCCAGCCGGGTAGCCGCCGGGGGCCAGCCGGGTAGCCGGGTAGCCGCCCAGGGCCAGACGGGTAGCCGCCCGGGGCCAGCCGGGTAGCCGCCCGGGGCCAGCCGGGTAGCCGGGTAGCCGCCCGGGGCCAGCAGGGTAGCCGCCCGGTGCCAGCCGGGTAGCCGGGTAGCTGCCTGGGGCCAGCCGGGTAGCCGGGTAGCCACCAGGGGCCAGCCGGGTAGCCAGGTAGCCGCCCGTGGCCACCCGGGTAGCCACCGTGGCCAGCCGGGTAGCCGGGTAGCCGCCCGGGGCAAGCCGGGTGGACGCCGGGCCAGCTGGGTAGCCGGGTAGCCGCCCGGGGCCAGCCGGATAGCCGCCCGGGGCCAGCCGGGTAGCCGCCCGGGGCCAGTCGGGAAGCAGGGTAGCCGCCCGGGGCTAGCCGGGTAGCCAGCCGGGTAGCCGCCCGGGGCCAGCCGGGTAGCCTGGTAGCCGCCCGGGGCCAGCTGGGTAGCCGGGTAGTCTCCCGGGGCCAGCCGGGTAGCCGGGTAGCCGCCGGGGCCAGCCTGGTAGCCGGGTAGCCGCCTGGGGCCAGACAGGTAGCCGGGTAGCCGCCCGTGGCCAGCAGCGTAGCCGCCCGGGCCCAGCCGGGTAGCCGCCCTAGGCCAGCTGGATAGCCGGGGTAGCTGCGCGGGGCCAGCCGGGTAGCCGCCGGGGGCCAGCCGGGTAGCCGGGTAGCCGCCCAGGGCCAGACGGGTAGCCGCCCGGGGCCAGCCGGGTAGCCGCCCGGGGCCAGCCGGGTAGCCGGGTAGCCGCCCGGGGCCAGGCGGTAGCCGCCAGGGGCCAGCCGGGTAGGCGGGTAGCCTCCCGGGGCCAGCGCCAGCTGGGTAGCCGCCAGAGCCAGCCAGGTAGCCGCCAGCGCCAGCCGGGTAGCCGCCAGCGCCAGCCGGGTAGCCGCCCAGGGCCAGCGCCAGCCGGGTAGCCGCCAGCGCCAGCCAGGTAGCCGCCAGCGCCAGCCGGGTAGCCGCCCGGGGCCAGCGCCAGCCGGGTAGCCGCCCGGGGCCAGCGCCAGCCGGGTAGCCGCCAGCGCCAGCCGGGTAGCCGCCAGCGCCAGCCGGGTAGCCGCCCGGGGCCAGTGCCAGCCGGGTAGCCGCCCGGGGCCATCGCCAGCCGGGTAGCCCCCCGGGGCCAGCGCCAGACGGGTAGCCGCTCGGGGTCAGCGCCAGCCGGGTAGCCGCCCGGGGCCACCGCCAGCCGGGTAGCCTCTCGGGGCCACCGCCAGCCGGGTAGCCGCCCGGGGCCAGCGCCAGCCGGGTAGCTGCCCGGGGCCAGCGCCAGCCGGGTAGCCGCCCGGGGCCAGCCGGGTAGCCGCCCGGGGCCAGCCGGATAGCCGCCCCGGGGCCAGCCGGGTAGCTGCCCAGGGCCAGCCGGGTAGCCGCCCGGGGCCAGCCTGGTAGCCACCCGGGGCCAGTGCCAGCCGGGTAGCCGCCCGGGGCCACCGGGAGTGGGGGAGCCCTCCCCTCCCACAGAGAAGGGGAGAACCCCGCCAGGCCAACGATATAGAGTTCCTGTATCAGGCTTGGTTTTAAGAAAAAAAAAATGATGGAGAGGTCTTCGCAAGAGATGCTGTCTCCGGAGCTCCGAGGTAGCCTTAGAAAGTCTTCAGAGAAGAATTGCATTCTTTGGATGCATACATATTCTCTCTCTCTCTCTCTCTCTCTCTCTCTCTCTCTCTCTCTTTCTTCTTTCTTTCTTTCTCTTTCTCTCTTTCTTCTCTCTCTCTTTTCCCTCTTTCCTTTCTCTCTCTTTCTTTCTCCCTCTTTCTTTCTTTCTCTCTTTCTTTCTTTTTCTTTCTTTTTTTTTCTCTCTCTCTCTCTCTCTCTTTCTTTCTCACTCTCTCTTTCTTTCTCTTTATTTTTCTTTCTTTCTCTCTTTATCTCTTTAATTCTCTTCTTTCTTACTTTCTCACTCTTTCTTCTCTCTTCATTTTTCTCTCTTCTCTCTTCTTTCTTTCTCTCTCTCTCTCTCTCTTTCTCTCTATCTCTCTCTCTTTCTTTCTCTCTCTTTATTTCTTTCTTTCTTTCTCTCTTTCTCTTTCTTCTTTCTTTCTTTCTCTCTCTTCTCTTCTTCTTTCTTTCTCTCTGTCTCTCTCTCTCTCTCTCTTTCTCTTTGTTTCTCTCTCTTTCTTTCTCTCTCTTTATTTCTTTCTTTCTTTCTCTCTCTTTCTCTTTCTTTCTTTCTCTCTGTCCTTTCTCTCTCTCTTTCTCTTTGTCTCTCTCTCTCTCTCTCTCTCTCTCTCTCTCTCATAGATCTTATTCCTGTCTATTTAAATTGTTAACTAAACTTTTAAGAGTTCAGCACTCTCTCTCTCTCTCTCTCTCTCTCTCTCTCATAGATCTTATTCCTGTTTATTGAAAATGTTAAATATACTTTTAAGTATTTAGCACTCTCTCTCTCTCTCTGCTCTCTCTCTCTCTCTCTCTCTCTCTCTCTCTCTCTCTCTCTCGCATTTGTCAATCTTAGCGTTGATCTATTTAATTAGGTAGCTTTCATCAGTTTTACATCAAAATAGTGGTAGTACAAATATGAAAGTAGAGGAATATTACTAGAAGTTTTTTTTTTCTTGTACGAAAGCCCATGTTAAGGTTAATAAAATGATAATTAGTGATAATTGATTGGATTAATAAGGTCAACAAATAACTATCAGTTAAATATATTAGGAAAAATAAAAGAAATGGAAGATAAGAAAATATGAATAACGAAAATATTAGGTTAAATAATCTTTAGGAGATTACGTTATTTACATAAACTACATTTTTGATATTTGAGAAATAGTAACTGAAAATAAATGAGAGAAAGTAGAAATAAAGAATTATTAACCTAAAGGTATGGAGTTTTCATTTTTTTGGGGGGGGCCTTAACCCACCGAAGTTGATAGTTGATATTTATCTATGGTATTTTTGATTGATTGATTTTGAGTTTTCTGGCATCCTGACATAGAGATCACTGACGCTGATATTATTATTATTATTATTATTATTATTATTATTATTATTATTATTATTATTATTATTATTATTATTATTATGATAAATATAATTAGCTAAGTTACATACCTAGATGGAAAAGAAGGGTGCTATAAGCACAAGGACTCCAACTAGGAAAAATAGCCCAGTGAGGAAAGGAAACAAGGAAAGGAATAAACGATATAAGAAATAATGAACAATTGAAATACAATATTTCAAACCAGTTACCTCAAAACAGATATTTCATATATAATTTATAAAGAACATTTATGTCAGCCAGTTATGATATAGAATAAAAGAAAATTCCTTTTAGAACCATAAAAGCGAGGATGCCTTTATAGAATTTAAATAACTTTCAGAAGACCTGCTTCTGAAATAAATCTAAAACTATTGCTAGAATAGTGGCAAAAATAGGATACTACTAAGCTTTATAATTCTAATTCTCACTATTTCTACAGGTGTTAAAGTATATCCTATTTCCTGCCTTTGTTTTTTAAGAATATACTTATTTTCAAACAGGATATATTTATTCTGTATTTTTAAGCAATTGTTTTTTTTTTTTTTTTTTTTCAAGTGAACATATCTAATCAGATTCCAAAAACTTAAAAATTTCAACTTTCGCCAACATTCTTGTCAATTCTTGAATCAAATTCACTATCACCACACACGCATATATATATATATATATGTGTGTGTGTGTGTGTGTGTGTGTAAAATGAGTGGGTATGTGTGTAAGTATCTATACAAATATGGCTCAAATGGTTTAGATTCTCCAGTCGATGATAATTGTATTATAATCATTAATATCTCAATTTACTAAAATTTTCATACATTCAGTCTTGAATCACGTTACCTCATCCTAATCCCATTTATTTTATTTCTTCCATAGGAAACGAGGAAAGAGTCATCGCATTTAGGTGAGTGTTAAATTTATTATTTTTTTTTTTTTTTTTTTTTTTACCCACAGGTAGTAAAGTTAGTATTTCAAATTTCATAACGAAAAGGTTCTCGTCCTTTGATTCTTAGCAATTTATAACTTATCCGGAATTAATTACTAGTTAAAGACTAAGTATTCTTAATATTTTTTATTCTCTTCATCACTTAACATCATTCCTAGTTCTAAACACTTGCTATGCATTTCTGGCACACACAAGAACACAAAGGGGTTACTGGAGGGGTAGGATAAGGGTCAAGACAGAGGGAGGGAAGGAGAGGGGAGGGACGGGGGAGTGTAGGTATATGAATTGCCTTACCTACTTACCCTATTCACTTGTCTTAGGCTTTATTAGCCAAGAATAAACTCCTTAATTAACGGTATTTGAAAATGCATTATATTGTGAAAAATCAGGGAGGTCTATAGAGTGCCGTGTCAAAGTACCATTCTGATCAAGTAATTAGTAGGGGAGATATTAAAGAAAAATTCCCCCCAATTTTTTTTTTATTTTTTTTTTTTTGGGGGGGGCAGAAACACATAGTCGTGAGGACATTAGGCTATGTTAACGTATTTCCTATGATTTTGTAAATATTTGTTTTGCTTTGAGAACAAATTAGTGCATTCTAACGATAATCAACCTCCGTTTATTATTAAAGTTATTAAGATTATTTTATTATTGAAGTTATTATTATTGTTATTAGATTTATTAGAAATTTTTTAAATTAATATTATCGTTAAAATTTATTAAAGATTAATATTATAAAAATCATCAAATTATTACTAAATTGTTTCTGTTGACGTCAGCTATTTTATGAAACTTACATATCGCTTCTGTAAAATATAAAACTTACATACCGCAGATAATTTTATCAACGGTGTTTAATTACGTAGTTGTGAATGTAAGAGGAAACGTAAGATGCAGTTTAAGCTGTTAACTATGCTAATTGCTTTGACGGAGGTTTGTCATATCTAGTTGTCCTGCAGCGTACAAATGGTATTTTCTCCTTGTCCTAATCCCATACTTTAGGTTTTTTTTTTTTTTTTTTTTTTTTTTTTTTTTTTTTTTTTTTTTGCCAACATTATGCTCTCCTATCCCCAGCCATTATTTTATAATGTGTTCCTCTATTCCTCTCAATTCCCTTCGCAAAACTCCAAAATACTTTTCCTCCTCAACTTCGGCGAACTCCTGATCCTTCGCCATTCTCCCCCAGACCCCCCCCCCCCCTCCCGACCCCCACCTCCTTTTTATTCCTTCTAACCCATTTACATATAAATAGGGAAGAGGCGTTCCAGGCGCCTGCTTAACCGCTAAGCAACTCATTTTTGAAGTTTTGTTGTCAACTGGATGAAGTTCAGGAAGTGACATTATTTATTTATTTATTTATTTATTTATAAGGTTGGTCTTTTATTTAATTCATACAAGCTTGCGCATATATTTTTGCTTCGTGTTTGAGCGATTGTTTTTATATTCATTAAGTAATTTGTTCCTTTGTTTATCTACATAAACTTCTTTCTTCTATATACTTATGACTTACGCTCTGTGGGACGGGCAAAACAAAATTATCAGAGAAGATTCCAACATTACAAATCGGAATGAAACGTTGAAAAGATCTTACACTTGCAATTCCAGTCCTCCGTTGTGGTGGCCTTTTGGAAATGTCCCTGCCTTATGATCGCCGGACAGGGGTTCGAGTCCCGCTCAAGCTCCATAGTTTCTTGTAGTATCTGCAACCTCACCATCCTTGTGAGCTAAGGATGAGCGGTTTTGGGCGAGCCTATAGGTCTACCTGTTGCGTCATCAGCAGCCATTGCCTGTGTGGAGAGGTGGCTTGAGTCCTGATCATATGTATTATGGCATTTTGCTGCTAGCTAGGGCATTGTCACTGTCCCATGCCTCTGATATTCATGAAGGGCCTTTAAACCTTTTTACACCTTTAAACCTTTTTAAACCTTTAAACCATGCACACATGTATTTTTCGTAATTTTCTTTTTCTTTTTTTTTCAAATCCTTTTCCACATTATTGTTCTCATAAATCTCTGGTATATGATACAAAGGCAAAACTTTCCAAAATATTCCTATGAACTGCTCTCGTGATGAGTTATCAAATATATTAAAAGATTTAGAAAAATATATTCTTTTGTGTTTTTCCAAATTTTGTTTCATGAGATGAGTGCCTATCAATGCATTCCTTCATTTAAAGGTTTAAAGGTCACCCATGAATGGCAGAGGAGAAGCACAGTGACAATGCCTTAGCTAGTAGGGCATGCCCTAGAGACTGACCATATATGCATATGATCAGCGCCCAAGCCCCCTCTCCATCCAAACTAGGACCAGGAAGGGCCAGGCAATGGCCCCTTCTTTTGTATTTGAATTTTCAAATAATATCAGTGAAAAATGTATCCGAAAAATAATGCAGAAATTAAAGTGTCTTAATTGGCAATTATATTTTATCTAATATTTGTGGGATGAAGCTGCTATCCCTACACCCATGGATGCTCATGGAGCTCAAGTCTCAACTGCGTCTGACTTTTTTGGATGGTCTCCCATCCAAGGGCCGACCAAAGCCAAATGTAGATAGTACCTTGGCTTGCTGCTGCCTTTCGCTCAACAGTTAAAAAAACAACAACAACTGCAAATACAGCTGTTTGTAGTCCGCGGCTGGACAAAGGCCTCAAACATATCAATTCATATCTGGGATTTGGCCAGTTTTCATCACCACGCTAGCCAAGGCGGATTTGTGATGGTGGAAGATTTTTGTCTGATCGTTCACAGCAAACCAAGCTAGTATGTGTGACCCTAACTAGTACGGCTTTTCTGATCACGGCGATACACAAACCCTTTCATGACGTTACGGTATCTCCACTGTGAATGAACATCAATGTCTACTACAGTTAACTAAATTTTCCAGTGAACGGAATATGAGGAAGAAAAATTTAATATGGGGAAAAACATTTAGGGAAAAAAGGTCAAAATCTAAGCATCAAAGAAAGTTGACGGTCTGGGAATGAGATCAAGCGGAGATCTCTCAAAAAAAAAAAAAAAAAATGTCTATTCACGTCTCGTCGTCATGGCAACACTGCTCATCATGCAGTTCTACGGGAGTTTCAGCCTTTCCTTATCACAGCTCTTTAATCTTACTAATGAGCTTAGGCACTTGCTTTTCCAAGGAAGGCTTTTTAACGGTTTAAAGGCCGCTCATGAATGGCAGAGGTAATAGACAGTGATCATCCTTAGTTAGCAAGACAATTCCCTAGAGACTGACCATATATACATATGATCAGCTCCCAAGCCCCTCTCCAGCCAAGCTAGGACCAGTGAGGGTCAGACAATGGCTGCTGATGACTCAGTAGGTTGAACTATATTCTTCTCCAACGCCCCCCCCCCCCCCTCATCCTTATCTCACAAAGATGGTGAGGTTGCAAACACTAAACAAGAAGCTATCGAGCTTGAGTGTGTCTCAAACCCTTATTCTGCAGATCGCAAGACAAGGACGTATCCAATAGGCCACCTTTGAGAAAGGAGGAGGTACTCCTATGACTTCATATCATCTTGATCCTTTCAAATATATTCTTTTTGCTTTTGTAAAAACTTTCAAAGTAAATTAAATATGTTTATGAAATTGTAGAAAATTTAAGGAAGATTATGTGAAGAAGAAGGGTTAATAAAGGAAGAAAAACGAAATAAAGGTGGATTACATCGAGGGGGAAAACGGTAGAAGAAACGGAGATAGGAAAGATAAGGAGAGGAAAGAAAAAAAGAAGGGATTTTATAGGAGGAAGGGTGAAGAAAAAGGAAGAATGTATTTAATGGGAATGGAAAAAGAATGTAGCATATGAAGGAATATGGGAAGAGAAGAAAAAATAAGGTAGGAAGATAATTTATTTAGAATAAAGGGAAGAAATTAATTAAAGCGGTCAGTCCATTCTGTGGAAGCTATTAAACTTTACCAATGAATATTTGTTCATTTTGAACAAAACGACAATAATGAACTCAATTGAAGAGGAGGATAGGAAAATAGGCTTTGTAGAATATGAAAGGATCTCGTAGGAAATAAGAAGAAAACATCCTTTTTTGAGAAAAAGAGTTGGCTGTCTCCTACTAGAAAAAAAAGATGTAGTAATGGCGTATGGAAATTTCCCTGTGTAGAAAATGCCTAATGCTAATGGAATTTGATTCTTTTGGGTATGTTTGCAAAGGCGGTTCCGAGCGGGGTGAAGAATATCCTGAATTCGGGTTGGATGGAAGGAAGATAATGATAAGGCTTCGTGTATTCTTTAAATAACCAATATTACATTGGTTATTGTTATTTTCTTCTGTTGTTGTATTTATTTGCGTGATGTTGACCATAAAATTAGATTTGTTTTATTTTTACTTGATTAATCATTTCAAAGTTTTAAAGTTATATTATTATTATTATTATTATTATTATTATTATTATTATTATTATTATTATTATTATTATTGTTATTATTATTATTACTAGCTAAGCTACAACCCTAGATGGAAAAGCAAGATGCTATAAGCCCAAGGGCTCCAAAAGAGAAAAATAGCCCAGTGAGGTAAGGATATAAGGAAATAGATAAACGTTTATAAGAAGTAATGAACAATTAAGAGAAAATATCTTGAAAATATGAACAACATTAAAACAGATATTTCATATATAAACTATAAAAAGACTCATGTTGGATTTTCTGTTCGATGGCCTATTTCATGATATCAGAAGGAATAGAATGATTGTTTGAAGTGGTGTTTAATTTTGATATCATATATGACAAACCTCTTCTTTGTCTTAAACCGTAATGTTCTTTCCTTAAGAATAATGTATTCTTTCCAACTTTTTCAATGAAAAGAAAAAATATTTCCATATCTTTACGGTCAGTACAAAAATGTTTATATCCTATGAATGTTCAATTACCTTCCACTACGTCCCTTTAATAAACAGACGATTTTATGCTGCCTCTTTCCGTCATTGAAGTTTACCTTACACACAATCGTCAACTGCATCACATCCATCTCACCATCCACATTATGCTTTATCTTGGGTCATTTAGTTTTTCCATTTACATCCCCTCAAATTAATTATTTGTGATAGAATATGTGGAATGAGAGGAAAAGTGACAATACATAAGTTAGATGAAAAAGTATCTCTGCCTAGCGCGCACGTTTGCATTTCCAAAATTTTGAAATGCCAACACTCCTTACAAAAAACTTATCATTACTATTTCTTTGCAATTAAAATCAAGTTTGGTAATACGGTGATTTGGTAATAGCTAGATTTTCCATTTAGTAAATAGTGGTAGATCTTTTATAAAAAGTAATGAAACATGTTCACGAATCCAAAAGATTTCCTATGCTTAAAAAAAAAACCTTTACACTTATTTGTAATACCATGGTATTAACAGGGGAATTTTTCCCTAAAGAAATTAATAACAAATTTCAAATTTCTCATCAAAGAAATCTCATGTCCCCTAAATATTTCTCCTCCACATCAACATTTAATGTAACATTTCTCCTCCACATCAACATCCACTGTAATATTTCCCCTCCACATCAACATCTAATGTAACATTTCTACTTCACATCAACATCCACTGTAATATTTTTCCTCCACATCACCATCCACTGTAATATTCCTCTTCCACAATAACATCCAATGTATTATTTCTCCTCAACATTAACATCCACTGTAATATTTCTCCTCCACATTAACATTCACTGTAATATTTCTCCTCCACATCAACATCCACTGTAATATTCCTCTTCCACATCAACATCCACTGTAATATTTCTCCTCCGCATCAACATCCACTCACCGACTCCCACTCCATCATTTCCATGTATGGGTGATTCCCAACCTCTAGAGCCTCTCCTGATTTGCATATAAATCACCGGGCGGAAATCTAATGTCTAATTTACCTGTGGAAGCGGCTAATTTGCAATGATTTTTTTTTTCACTTTTGGGTGAAATTCATCGGAGAGAGAAATCTGTCAAGTTAGAAGTTAATCCGTTTGAATCGTCTTCTATAGGCTTTTGTTATTAACTTTGAATCGATGATGATGGGGGAAATATTATTAGTATTGTTATTTAGTTGTAGTAGTAGTAGTAGTAGTAGTAGTAGTAGTAGTAGTAGTAGTAGTAGTAGTAGTAGTAGTAGTAGTAGTAGTAGTAGTGGAAAGACTGCATCAGGGAGAATATGTAGGAAAAGTTTGTAAATGAAAACATGGTATATGACATATCGACTGTAGAAGACTCCAAATACAGCGACCCCCATATAAATGAGCTAAAAATACTGTAGATTAGTAGTAATAGTAGTAGTAGTAGTAGTAGTAGTAGTCATTGCCATCTAAATATATTTGTTATTGTAGTTTCATTCATTACAGTTTTATTCTTAACAATATTGTTTTTCTTTGGTCTTCCAAAAGCTATTCGAGTTTCTTACAGTTTCTTCTGCTTTGGGGAGATAGTATCGGTAGATTAATCGAGAGAGAGAGAGAGAGAGAGAGAGAGAGAGAGAGAGAGAGAGAGAGAGAGAGAGAGAGAGAGAGAGCCCTCAATGAAATATTTTAAAGTGACATCATCATGATAGACAATAAGCGGCAATTTTACAACAATTTGATTGAATCTAATCTGGAATTAAGAACTTTGTTTAGAGACAATTATCTTTCTCAACTGCCTAATGGAAAACACGGTTTGATAATCCTGCCTTTAATAGGAAAATCCTATTCCATATAAGGTGGCCTGATTCTTACGTAAATCTAAAGGACACACAAAAGAAGACACAGGAGTTAGTAGAAATACATATTTTATAAATGAGAAATATGAATTACGTAGTTGTATCGTAACATTACCAATATTTCCTGCATTGAGAAAATCTCTCCCCTATATAATAAGAGCAAGTGTGTGTATATATATATATATATATATATATATATATATATATATATATATATATATATATATATATATATATATATATATATATATTCCGGCCACGCTAAGCTCTCCCCGTCCCTCGGGTTGGGAGAAGAGGGAGTAGTCATACCTTGGTTTGAGGCAGGTGCATGTGTGTGCATATCTATCTAATTATTTACCTGTCATTTTTAACGGGTCGCGTACACTAGTACCAATAGAACCATGGTGAAGGTCTCTCTAAGCAGGAAGCCCATAGTCTCCCCCTATTCGCCCTCAGCAACACCTCCTTCAGGAAACCTTCAGGAAAAGCGAGACAGAACCTCCACAGTCCTTAGCGAGATCAGAATCTCTTTTACCATTCATCCGGAAATTGAAGTTTCCCTCACGGCGCTAAAACGCGTCTCGGACTAAGTACACTTTTCGATGGAAAATAAATAGGAAAGAAATATCCTTTCAAAATCATATAATGGGAAATTTTGAATTACCAAGGAGAAGTGAGGATGGCTGGTGGTGGGAAATAGGGATGGGGTGATTGGATGGTCCCTGGGCAAAGTGAAATGCCGTTGGTACCCATCTAGCGATTTGCATTTCGAAGACGACGAATATTTACAGAATGTACACTCCAGAATAGTAATTGAACCGTAACCAGAGAGAAGGATCTAATGTAGTGCTGTCTGGCCAGTCAAAGGACCTCATAACTCTTTAGCGGTAGTATCTCAACGGGTGGCTGGTGCCCTGGCCAACCTACTACCTACCTATGTGTGTATGTTTGTTTGTATGTGTGTGCATATTTAATCATATATATGACAGAACTGAATTTTGAAATCCAACTCTCTTCCTTTCAATTGCCTTTAATTAATAATCCCATTAGTCGATGAATTATCCCCGAAACTCATGAATAATTGATGCCTAATTTCTTTTTAGGGGAAACTGAAGTATATTATTAACTCAGTGGCCTAAAACAACTCATTATTTCTTCGTCTTCTTTCGTTCTATTATTAATTTTGTAACAATTTAGTTTGTTACTTTCATCCGTCTTTTAGGTTTAAAAGCGTTATTAAATTGCACTTTAATTGTTTTTATATTTATACCATTTATTATTTTCTTTCAATATTTACATCCTTTTCATTTATATATTTATTTTTATATTTTTTTCTATCATCCTCCTCTCCATTTTATTTGCGAAGTCAATAAAATAGTAAACTTAGAGATATTGTATTTCGTGATATATGTAAAAGTTATTAACTGCTATGTACTAATAACAAGATAATTCAAGTTGTTAATGATAACGTGATCATATATATATATATATATATATATATATATATATATATATATATATATATATATATATATATATATATATATATATATATGTATGTATGTATGTGTGTGTGTGTTTATACATCCTTATACATATATGAATATATATGTGTGAGTATTTGTCTATGAATTATGAATCATAACTAAGCTATTAATTAGGGTATATGATTTTTATAATATGAGAACTTCAAAATACTTCCATTAAAAGCACCCCTAACACCAGAAATATTCTACCCACCTCATTCACACCTAAGGTGTCAAAATTAACATCACTCGGCCTGTGTTCATATCGGGATTTATTTATTTATTTTTTTTTTTTTTAACTACAGTTCACATTGTATGGTTCCTAGTTACACCCAGCTTCCTTGGGAATCCATAACTTCCCTTATTATTATTACTATTATTTTTATTATTATTATTATTATTATTATTATTATTTTTATTATTATTATTGTTATTATTATTATTATTATTATTATTATTATTGTTATTTTTAATATTATTCATTATTATTAATGCTATTATTATCATTATTATTATTATTATTATTATTATTATTATTATTATTATTATTATTAACATGGAAGTTAGAGGTGCATTGTAATTTTGACCATGAAATTGAGGCTCCATAAGACCATAAATACTCCATAGATGATCTTACGAATGCTTTGTCAACTTTCAGAAGACCTGCTTCTGAAATAAATCTAAAACTATTGCTAGAATAGTAGCAAAAATAGGACACTTCTAAGCTATATAATTCTAATTCTTACAGTTGTTAAATTATATCCTATTTCCTGCCTTTGTTTTTTTAACAATATACTTATTTTCAAACAGGATATATTTATTCTGTACTTTTAAGCAATTGTTTTTTTTTTTCAAGTAAACATATCTAATCAGATTCCAAAAATCTAAAAAATCTCAACTTTCGCCAACATTCTTGTCAATTCTTGAATCAAATTCACGATCACCATTTACTGATTTTTTTTTTATCTGTAATCTTCATAAGCAAACAGATACACACACACAGATATATATATATATATATATATATATATATATATATATATATATATATATATATATATATATATATATATATATATATATATACATATATATATATATATATATGTGTGTGTGTGTGTGTGTGTGTGTAAAATGAGTGGGTATGTGTGTTAAGTATCTATACAAATATGGCTCAAATGGTTTATATTCTTCAGTCGATGATAATTGTATTATAATTATTAATATCTCAATTTACTAAAATTTTCATACATTCAGTCTTGAATCACGTTACCTCATCCTAATCCCATTTATTTTATTTCTTCCATAGGAAACGAGGAAAGAGTCATCGCATTTAGGTGAGTATTAAATTTAATTTAATTTTTTTTTTCACCCACAGGTAGTAAAGTTAGTATTTCAAATTTCATAACGAAAAGGTTCTCGTCCTTTGATTCTTAGCAATTTATAACTTATTCGGAGTTAATTACTAGTTAAAGACTAAGTATTCTTAATATTTTTTATTCTCTTCATCACTTAACATCATTTCCTAGTTCTAAACACTTGCTATGCATTTCTGGCACACACAAGAACACATAGGGGGTTACTGGAGGGGTAGGATAAGTGTCAAGACAGAGGGAGGGAAGGAGAGGGGAGGGACGGTGGAGTGTAGGTATTTGAATGGCTTTACCTACTTACCTTAATCACTTGGCTTAGGCTTTATTAGGCCAAGAATAAACACCTTAATTAACGGGATTTGGAAATGCATTATATTGTGAAAAATCAGGGGAGGTCTATAGAGTGCCGTGTCAAAGTACCATTCTGATCAAGTAATTAGTAGGGGAGATATTAAAGAAAAATTCCCCCCATTTTTTTTTTTTTTTTTTTTTTTTTTTTTTTTTTTTTTTTTTTTTTGCCAGAAACACATAGTAGTGAGGAGATTGGGCTATGTTAACGTATTTTTTATGACTTTGTAAATATTTGCTATTGCTTTGAGAACAAATTAGTGCATTCTAACGATAATCAACCTCCGTTTATTATTAAAGTTATTAAGATTATTTTTATTATTGAAGTTATTATTATTGTTATTAGATTTATTATAATTTTTTAAAATTAATATTATCGTTAAAATTTATTAAAGATTAACATTATAAAAATCATCAAAATTATTACTAAATTGTTATTGTTGACGTCACCTATTTTATGAAACTTACATATCGCTTCTGTAAAATATAAAACGTATATACCGTAGATAATTTTACCAACGGCGTTAATTACGTAGTTGTGAATGTGAGAGGAAACGTAAGATGCAGTTTAAGCTGTTAACTGTGCTAATTGCCTTGTCGGAGGTTTGTCATATCTAGTTGTCCTGCAGCGTACAAATGGTATTTTCTCCTTCTAACCCTATACCCTAGGGTTTTATTTATTTATTTATCTATTTATTTTTTTTTTCAACATCATGCATTCCTATCCCCAAATACTATCCTATAATAAGTTTTTCTATTCCTCCCAATTCTCTTCCCAAAACTCGAAAATACTTTACCTCTTCCTCAACTTCGGCGAACTCCTGATCCTTTGCCATTCTCCCCCAGAACCCCCCCCCCCCCCCTTCCCTCCACCCCCCGCCCCCACCTCCTTTTTATTCCTTCTGACCCATTTACATATAAATAGGGAAGAGGCGTTCCAGGTGCCTGATTAACCGCTAAGCAACTCATTTTTGAAGTTTTGTTGTCAACTGGATGAAGTTCAGGAAGTGACATTATTTATTTATTTATAAGGTCGGTCTTTTATTTAATTCATACAAGCTTGCACATATATTTTTGCTTCGTGTTTGAGCGATTGTTTTTTTATATTCATTTAGTAACTTTTTTTTCTTATCTACATAAACTTCTTTCTTCTATATACTTAAGACTTAACTTACGCTCTGTGGGACGGGCAAAACAAAAGTATCAGAAAAATTTCCAACATTACAAATCGGAATGAAACGTTGAAAAGATCTTACATTTGCAATTCCAGTCCTCCGTTGTGGTGGCCTTTTGGAAATGTCCCTGCCTTATGATCGCCGGACAGGAGTTCGAGTCCCGCTCAAGCTCCATAGTTTCTTGTAGTATCTGCAACCTCACCATCCTTGTGAGCTAAGGATGAGCGGTTTTGGGCGAGCCTATAGGTCTACCTGCTGAGTCATCAGCAGCCATTGCCTGGGTGGAGAGGTGGCTTAAGTCCTGATCATATGTATTATGGTAAGTCTCTAGGGTATTTCGCTGCTAGCTTGGGCATTGTCACTGTCCCATACCTCTGGCATTCATGAGGGGCCTTTAAACCTCTTTAAACCTTTAAACCATGTACACTTTTATTTCTCGTAATTTTTTTTTTTTTTTTCAAATCCCTTTACACATTATTGTTCTCATAAATCTCTGGTATACGATGCAAAGACAAAGCTTTCCAAAATATTCCTATGAACTGCTCTCGTGATGAGTTATCAAATATATTAAAAGATTTAGAAAAATATATTCTTTTGTGTTTTTCCAAATTTTGTTTCATGAGATGAGTGCCTATCAATGCATTCCTTCATTTAAAGGTTTAAAAGTCACCCATGAATGGCAGAGGAGAAGCACAGTGACAATGCCTTAGCTAGTAGGGCATGCCCTAGAGACTGACCATATATGCATATGATCAGCGCCCAAGCCCCCTCTCCATCCAAACTAGGACCAGGAAGGGCCAGGCAATGGCCCCTTCTTTTGTATTTGAATTTTCAAATAATATCAGTGAAAAATGTATCCGAAAAATAATGCAGAAATTAAAGTGTCTTAATTGGCAATTATATTTTATCTAATATTTGTGGGATGAAGCTGCTATCCCTACACCCATGGATGCTCATGGAGCTCAAGTCTCAACTGCGTCTGACTTTTTTGGATGGTCTCCCATCCAAGGGCCGACCAAAGCCAAATTTAGATAGTACCTTGGCTTGCTGCTGCCTATCGCTCAATAGTTAAAATAACAACAACAACAGCAAATACAGCTGTTTCTAGCCCGCGGTTGGACAAAGACCTCAAACATATCAATTCATATCTGGGATTTCTCCAGTTTTCATCACCACGCTAGCCAAGGCGGATTTGTGATGGTGGAAGATTTTCGTCTGATCGTTCACGGCAAACAAAACTAGTGTGTGTGACCCTAACTAGTACGGCTTTGCTGATCACGGCGATACACAAACCCTTTCATGACGTTACGGTAGCTCCACTGTGAATGAACATCAACGTGAACGGAATATGAGGAAGAAAAATTGAATGTGGGGAAAAACATTTAGAGAAAAAAGGTCAAAATCCAAGCATCAAAGAAAGTTCACGTCTCGTCGTCATAGCAACACTGCTCGTCATGCAATTCTACAGGAGTTTCAGCTTTTCCTTATCACAGCTCTTTCTTTAGTCTTACCAATGAGCTTAGACACTTGCTTTTCCAAGGAAGGCTCTTTAACGGTTTAAAGGCCACTCATGAATGGTAGAGGCAAGGGACATTGACTCCTGTCTTAGCTAGCAATACAATGTCCTAGAGACTGACTATATATACAGTACATATGATCAGCGCCCTAGCCCTCTTTCCACCCAAGCTAGGACCAGGAAGGGTCAGGAAGTGGCTGCTGGTGACTCAGCTGGTTGAACTATATTCTTCTCCAACCCCCCCCCCTCATCCTTATCTCACGAAGATGGTGAGGTTGCAAACACTAAACAAGAAGCTATGGAGCTTGAGTGTTACTCGAACCCTAGTTCGGCAGATCGCAAGACAAGGACGTATCCAATAGGCCACCTTTGAGAAAGGAGGAGGTACTCCTATGACTTAATATTATGTTGATCCTTTTAAATATATTCCTTTTTTTTTTGTAAAAGCTTTCAAAGTAAAATAAATATGTTTATGAAATTGTAGAAAATTTTAGGAAGATTATGTGAAGAAGAAGGGTTAATAAAAGAAGAAAAACGAAATAAAGGTGGATTACATCGAGGGGGAAAAAGGTAGAAGAAACGGAGATAGGAAAGATAAGGAGAGGAAGGAAAAGAGAAGGGATTTTATAGGAGGAAGGGTGAAGAAAAAGGAAGAATATTTTTTATTAGGAATGGATAAAGAATATAGAATATGAAGGAATATGGGAAGAGAAGAAAAAATAAGGTAGGAAGATAATTTATACAGAATAAAGGGAAGAGATTAATGAAAACGGTCAATCCATTCTGTGGAAGCTTTTAAACTTTACCAATGAATATTTGTTCATTTTGAACAAAACGACAATAATGAACTCAATTGAAGAAGAAGCAACGAAGAGGATAGGAAAATAGGCTTTGTAGAATATGAAAGGATCTCGTAGGAAATAAGAAAACATCCTTTTTTGAGAAAAAGAGTTGGCTGTCTCCTACTAGAAAAAGAGATGTAGTAATGGCGTATGGAAATTTCCCTGTGTAGAAAATGCCTAATGCTAATGGAATTTTATTCTTTTGGGTATGTTTGCAAAGGCGGTTCCGAGCGGGGTGAAGAATATCCTAAATTCGGGTTGGATGGAAGGAAAATAATGTTGAGGCTTTGTGTATTCTTTAAATAATCCCGTCATATTACATTGGTTATTGTTATTTTCTTCTGTTGTATTTATTTGCGTGATGTTGACCATGAAATTAGATTTGTTTTATTTTTACTCGATTAATCATTTCAAAGTCTTTAAAATTATTATTATTATTATTATTATTATTAAAAGTAGTCGTCGTCGTAGTAGTAGTAGTATTAGTAGTAGTAGTAGTAGTAGTAGTAGTAGTAGTAGTAGCTAAGCTACAACCCTAGTTAGTGAAGCAAGATGTTATAAGCCCAAGGGCTCCAAAAGAGAAAAATAGCCCAGTGAGGTAAGGATATAAGGAAATAGATAAACGTTTATAAGAAGTAATGAACAATTTAGAGAAAATATCTTGAAAATATGCACAACATTAAAACAGATATTTCATAAATAAACTATAAAAAGACGTATGTTAGATTTTCTGTTCTATGGCCTATTTCATGATATTAGAAGGAATAGAATAGTGGTTTGAAGTAGTGTTTAATTTTGATATCATGTATGACAAGTTTATTCTTTGTCTTAAACCGTATCGCTCTTTTCTTAAGAATAATGTATTCTTTCTAACTTCCTCAATTAAAAGAATAAATATTTCCATATCTTTTCGGTCGGCACCAAAAAAAAATTTATATCCTATGAATGTTCAATTGTCTTCCACTACGTCCCTTTAATAAACAGACGTTTTTATGCTGCCTCTTTCCGTCATTGAAGTATACCTTACACACTATGGTCAACTGCATCACATCCTTCTCCACATCCACATTATGCTTTATTTCTTGGGTCATTTAATTTTTTCCATTTACATCCCCTTAAACTACTTCCGACACAAAGTAATTATTTGTGATAGAATATGTGGAATGAGAGGAAAAGTGACAATACATAAGTTAGATGAAAATGTATCTCTGCCTAGCACGCACGTTTGCACTTCCAAAATTTTGAAATACCAACACTCCTTACAAAAAAACTTATCATTACTATTGCTCTGCAATTAAAATCAAGTTTGGTAATACGGTGATAAAGATTTTAATAGCTAGATTTTCCATTTAGTAAATAGGGTTGGATCTTTTTTAAAAAGTAATGAAACATGTTCACGAATCCAAAAGATTTCCTATTCTTAAAAAAACCTTTACACTTATTATTACTATTATTATTACTTGCTAAGCTATAACCCTAGTTGGAAAAGCAAGATGCTATAAACCCAGGGGCCCCAACAGGGAAAATAGCCCAGTGAGGAAAGGAAAAATAATATATTTTAAGAACAATGACATTTAAAAACAAGAGGAAGAAAAACTAAATAGAATAGTGTGCCCGAGTGTACCATCAAGCAACAGAGGAATTTTTTCCCTAATGAAATTAATACCAAATTTCAAATTTCTCATCAAAGAAATCTCATGTCCCCCTTAATATTTCTCCTCCACATCAACACCCACAGTAATGTTTTACATCAACATCCAATGTAATATTTCTCCTCCACATCAACATCCAATGTAATATTTCTCCTCCACATCACCATTCAATGTAATATTTCTCCTCCACATCAACATCCAATGTAATATTTCTCCTCCACATCAACATCCACTGTAATATTCATCTTCCACATCAACATTCAATGTAATATTTCTCCACCACATCAACATCCACTGTAATATTCATCTTCCACATCAACATCCACTGTAATATTTCTCCTCCACATCAACATCCAATGTAATAATTCTCCTCCACATCAACATCCACTGTAATATTTCCCCTCCACATCAACATCCAATATAATATTTCTCCTCCAAATCAACATCCACTTTAATATTTCTCCTCCACATCAACATCCACTTTAATATTTCTCCTTCACATCAACATCCACTAATATTGTTCCTCCACATGAACATTCACTGCAATATTTCTCCTCCACATGAACATCCACTGTAATATTTCTCCTCCACGTCAACATCCACTGTAATATTTCTCCTCCACGTCAACATCCACTGCAATATTTCTCCTCCACATCAACATCCAATGTAATAATTCTCCTCCACATCAACATCCACTGTAATAATTCTCCTCCACATCCACATCCACTGCAATATTTCTCCTCCACATCAACATCCAATGTTATATATCTCCTCCACATCAACATCCACTGTAATATTTTTCCTCCGCATCATCATCCACTGTAATATTTCTCCTCCACATCAACATCCACTGTAATATTTCTCCTCCACATCAACATCCACTGTAATATTCCTCTTCCACATCAACATCCAATGAAATATTTCTTTTCCACATCAACATCCACTGTAATATTCATCTTCCACATCAACATCCAATGTAATATTTCTCCTCCACATCAACATCCACTGAAATATTTCTCCTCCACATCAACATCCACTGTGATATTCCTCTTCCACATCAACATCCAACGTAATATTTCTCCTCTGCATCAACATCCAATGTAATATTTCTCCTCCACATCAACATCCACTGTAATATTTCTCCTCCACATCAACATCCACTCACCGACTCCCACTCCATCATTTCCATGTATGGGTGATTCCCAACCTCTAGAGCCTCTCCTGATTTGCATATAAATCACCGGGCGGAAATCTAATGTCTAATTTACCTGTGGAAGCGGCTAATTTGCAATGATTTTTTTTTTTTCACTTTTGGGTGAAATTCATTGGAGAGAGAAATCTGTCAAGTTAGAAGTTAGTCCGTTTGAATCGTCTTCTATAGGCTTTTGTTATTAACTTTGAATCGATGATGATGGGGGAAATATTATTAGTATTGTTATTTAGTAGTAGTAGTAGTAGTAGTAGTAGTAGTAGTAGTAGTAGTAGTAGTAGTAGTAGTGGAAAGACTGCATCAGGAAGGATATGCAGGAAAAGTTTGTAAACGAAAACATGGTATAAGACATATCGACTGTAGAAGACTCCAAATACAGCGACCCCCATATAAATGGGCTAAAAGTACTGTGGATTATTATTATTATTATTAGTAGTAGTAGTAGTAGTAGTAGTAGTAGTAGTAGTAGTAGTAGTAGTCATTGCCATCAAAATACATTTGTTATTGTAGTTTCATTCATTACAGTTTTATTCTTATTATCAATATTGTTTTTCTTCGGTCCTCCAAAAGCTATTCGAGTTTCTTACACTTTTTTCTGCTCTGGGGAGATAGTATCGGTAGAATAAATCGAGAGAGAGAGAGAGAGAGAGAGAGAGAGAGAGAGAGAGAGAGAGAGAGAGAGAGATCAATGAAATATTTTAGTGATATCATCGTGATAGACAACAAGCGGCAATTTTACAACAATTTGATTGAATCTAAGCTGGAATTAAGAACTTTGTTTAGAGACAATTATCTTTCTCAACTGCCTAATGGAAAACGCGGTTTGATAATCCTGCCTTTAATTGGAAAATCCTATT
>NC_090744.1:20538779-20718779 GCF_036898095.1 Palaemon carinicauda
CAATTCTTCTCTGAAGACTTTCTAAGAATACCTCCGGTGCTCCGGAGACAATATTCTCTTGTGAAGACCTCTCCATCATTTTTTTTTTCTTAAAACCAAGCCTGATACAGGAACTCTATATCGTTGGCCTGGCGGGGCTCTCCCCTTCTCTGTGGGAGGGGAGGGCTCCCCCACTCCCAGTGGCCCCGGGAGGCTACCCGGCTGGCACTGGCCCCGGGCGGCTACCCGGCTGGCGCTGGCCCCGGGCGGATACCCGGCTGGCGCTGGCCCCGGGCGGCTACCAGGCTTGCCCCGGGTAGTTACCCGGCTGGCCCCGGGCAGCTACCCGGCTGGCCCCGGGCGGCTACCCGGCTGGCCCCGGGCAGCTACCCGGCTGGCGCTGGCCCCGGGCGGCTACCCGGCTGGCGCTGGCCCTGGGCGGCTACCCGGCTGGCGCTGGCCCCGGGCGGCTACCCGGCTGGCGGTGGCCCCGGGCGGCTACCCGGCTGGCACTGGTCCCTGGCGGCTACCCGGCTGGCGGTGGCCCCGGGCGGCTACCCTGCTGGTGGTGGCCCCGGACGGCTACCCGGCTGGCGCTGGCGCTGGCCCCGGGCAGCTACCCGGCTGGCGCTGGCCCCAGGCGGCTACCCGGCTGGCGCTGGCCCCGGGCAGCTACCCGGCTGGCGCTGGCCCCGGGCGGCTACCCGGCTGGCGCTGGCCCCGGGCGACTACCCGGCTGGCGCTGGCCCCTGGCGGCTACCCAGCTGGCGGCCCCGGGCGGCTACCCAGGTGGCGGTGGCCCCGGGCGGCTACCCGGCTGGCGCTGGCCCCGGGCGGCTACCCGGCTGGCGCTGGCCCAGGAAGGCTACCCGGCTGGCGCTGGCGGCTACCCGGCATGCGCTGGCACCATGCGGCTACCCGGCTGGCGCTGGCGGCTACCCGGCTGGCGCTGACGGCTACCCGGCGGGCGCTGGCAGCTACCCGGCTGGCGCTGGCGGCTACCCGGCTGGCGCTGGCCCTTGGTGGCTACCCGGCTGGCCCCGGGCGGCTACCCGGCTACCCAGCTGGCCCCTGGCGGCTACCGGCTGGCCCCGGGTGGCTACCCAGCTACCCGGCTGGCCCCGGGCGGCTACCCGGCTACCCGGCTGGCCCCGGGCGGCTACCCGGCTGGCCCCGGGCGGCTACCCGGCTGGCACCGGTCGGCTACCCGGCTGGCCCCGGGCAGCTACCCGGCTGGCCCAAGGTGGCTACCCGGCTGGCCCCGGGCAGCTACCCAGCTACCCAGCTGGCCCCGGGCAGCTACCCGGCTACCCGGCTGGGCCCAGGCGGCTACCCGGCTGGCCACCGGCGGCTACCCGGCTACCCGTCTGGCCCCGGCGGCTACCCGGCTACCCGGCTGGGCCCGGGCGGCTACCCGGCTACCCGGCTGGCCCCGGGCGGCTACCCGGCTGGCACCGGTCGGCTACCCGGCTGGCCCCGGGCAGCTACCCGGCTGGCCCAAGGTGGCTACCCGGCTGGCCCCGGGCAGCTACCCAGCTACCCAGCTGGCCCCGGGCAGCTACCCGGCTACCCGGCTGGGCCCGGGCGGCTACCCGGCTGGCCACGGGCGGCTACCCGGCTACCCGTCTGGCCCCGGCGGCTACCCGGCTACCCGGCTGGGCCCGGGCGACTACCCGGCTGGCCACGGACGGCTACCCGGCTACCCGTCTGGCCCCGGCGGCTACCCGGCTACCAGGCTGGCCCCGGCGGCTACCCGGCTACCCGGCTGGCCCCGGGCGGCTACCCGGCTACCCGGCTGGCCCCGGGCGGCTACCCGGCTACCCAGCTGGCCCCGGGCGGCTACCCGGCTACCCGGCTGGCCCCGGGCGGCTACCCGGCTGGCCCCGGGCGGCTACCCGGCTACCAGGCTGGCTACCCAGCTGGCCCCGGGCTGCTACCCGGCTACCCGGCTGGCCCCGGGCGGCTACCCGGCTGGCCCCGGGCGGCTACCCGGCTACCCGGCTGGCCCCGGGCGGCTTTCCGGCTACCTGGCTGGCCCCGAGCGGCTACCCGGCTGGCCAAGGGCGGCTACCCGGCTGGCCCCGGGCGGCTACCCGGCTGGCCCCGGGCGGCTACCCGGCTGGCCCCGGGCGGCTACCCGGCTGGCCCCGGGCGGCTACCCGGCTACCTGGCTGGCCCTGGGCGGCTACCCGGCTGGCCCCGGGCGGCTACCCGGCTGGCTACCCGGCTGGCCCCGGGCGGCTACCCAGCTACCCGGCTAGCCACGGGCGGCTACCCGGCTGGCCCCGGGCGGCTATCCGGATACCCGGCTGGCCACGGGCAGCTACCCGGCTACCCGGCTGGCAATGGGCGGCTACCCGGCTGGCCCCGGGCAGCTACCAGGCTACCCGGCTGGCCCCGGGCGGCTACCCAGATGGCCCCGGGTGGCTACCCGGCTGGCCCCGGGCGGCTACCCAGCTGGCCCCGGGTGGCTACCCGGCTGGCCCCGGGCGGCTACCCGGCTGGCCCCGGCGGCTACCCGGCTGGCCGCGGGCGGCTACCCGGCTACCCGGCTGGCCACGGCAGCTACCCGGCTGGCCACGGGCAGCTACCCGGCTACCCGGCTGGCCCAAGGCGGCTACCCGGCTGGCACCGGGCGGCTACCCGGCTGGCCCCGGGTAGCTACCAGGCTACCCGGCTGGCCCCGGGCGGCTACCCAGATGGCCCCGGGCGGCTACCCGGCTGGCCCCGGGCGGCTACCCGGCTGGCCCCGGGCGGCTACCCGGCTGGCCCCGGGCGGCTACCCGGCTGGCCCCGGCGGCTACCTGGCTGGCCGCGGGCGGCTACCCGGCTACCCGGCTGGCCACAGCAGCTACCCGGCTGGCCACGGGCGGCTACTCGGCTACCCAGCTGGCCCCTGGCGGCTACCCGGCTACACGGCTGGCCCCGGGCAACTACCCGGCTACCCGGCTGGCAATGGGCGGCTACCCGGCTACTCCGCTGGCCCCTGGCGGCTACCCGGCTGGCCCCAGGCAGCTACCCGGCTGGCCCCAGGCGGCTACCCGGCTACCCGGCAGGCCCCGGGCGGCTACCCGGCTACCTGGCTGGCCCCGGGCGGCTACCCGGCTACCCGGCTGGCCCCTGGCGGCTACCCGGCTGGCCCCGTTTTATTAAAGACAAGATTTCTAATTTTATTTCATTTTCCTACTTTTTTATACAGGGAAAATAAAAGCACAAAAAGAGTTCCCAAACATGAAAAATATGAACATCAGGGTCATAAATCTTCAGGTTATCAAATCATTGCTTCCCTTAAAGGGTTGTGGTAGCCCATTGGAAACCTTCTTGCCTTGCATTCTGTTAGACTAGTGTTCGAGACCCACTCAAGCTCGATAACTTCTTTAGTGTCTGTAACCTGACCATCCTTATGAGCTAAGGATGGGGGTTTCAGAGGAGCCTACTAGACTACCTGCTAAGTCATCATCAGCCATTGCCTGGCCCTCCCTGGTCCTAGCTTGTGCGTTGATCATTTGTATGCATGGTCAGTCTCTAGTGCACTGCCACTGTCATATGCCTCTGCCATTCATGAGTTGTTTTTAAATCTTAGACCTTTGAAGAGAAATTCAGGCCACAGTAATTTTGGTCTCTTTACTTATAAGTGATTCTTTTAATCTTTGAGACCGAAGGAACTTCATTAAACATTATCTTTTACGTAGTAAATTCACACACGCACACACACAAACACACATACACATATACACACACACACACATATATATATATATATATATATATATATATATATATATATATATATATATATATATATATATATATATATATATATATATATATATATATATATGTGTGTGTGTGTGTGTGTGTGTGTGTGTATGTGTTTGTGCGTGTTATGTGCGCATAACAAAACACTTCCTCTCCATTACATAGGGGAGACTATCACAGCCACAAAAATTGCACTAAAGCATTAAAATCCTAGAACGAAAACTACTTTGCCGTTTGGAATCTTATTCAGTGATAAGATCGAAGGTAGACTGAATTTGCCTAATCTACATCCGCGAGTGAACTTAGACCATTCCACAAACCCAGCATCCGGCCATACTTAAGAGAGATCAGATTCCCTATTCCTTTCATCCGAATATTTCAATCTCTCTCACTAACCGTAAAAGACCTGGCAAGAGTACTGGAAAAAAAAATACTATTCAGCGCCATTACCTAAGAGCGAAAGGGAATTTGAATAGCCCAGGTGGGAGGGAGGTGGTGGAGGGAACTGGAAGAGGGGGAGGGAAATGGAGAGAAATGGGGGAAGGGGTAGGGAGGGGGAGAAATCCCCCTTTTTTCAATCTCAAGGCAAAATATCTCCAGGGGATGTACATTCCTCTTTCAGGTTTTCGAGTGGGAAAGAGCCAGTGGAGAGGGGGAGGGGGGTTCCAACCGCCCCCAGCCCCCCACCTTTTGGCCATTAAGTTTTCTTGTTTTTTGGAGTTTCTAGATTGCTGCAAGATGGCGGTTTATGAAATGTTACAGGCAGGGGAGGGGGGGATTATGATGTTTGATTAACTAAGGATTCGTATGATCATCTATATTCTATGGAGTATTTATGGTCTTATGGAGCCTCAATTTCATAGTCAAAATTACAATGCACTTCTAACTTCCATGTTAATAATAATAATAATAATAATGATAATAATAATAAAAATAACAATAATAATAATAATAATAATAATAATGATGAATAATATTAAAAATAACAATAATAATAATAATAATAATAATAATAATAATAATAACAATAATAATAATAATAATAATAATAATAATAATAATAACAATAATAATAATAATAATAATAATAATAATAATAATAATAATAATAATAATAATAATAATAATAATAATAATAATAATAATAATAATAATAATAAGGGAAGTTATGGATTCCCAAGGAAGCTGGGTGTAACTAGGAACCATACAATGTAAACTGTAGTTAACAAAAAAAAAAAAAAAAATCCCGATATGAACAGAGGCTGAGTGATGATAATTTTGACACCTTACGTGTGAATGAGGTGGGTGGAATATTTCTGGTGTTAGAGGTGCTTTTAATGGAAGTATTTTGAAGTTCTCATATTATGCAAATCATATACCCTAATTAATAGCTTAGTTATGATTCAAAATCCATAGACAAACCTCACACATATATATTCATATATGTAAAAGGATGTATAAACACACACACACACACACACACACACACATATATATATATATATATATATATATATATATATATATATATATATATATATATATATATATATATATATATATATATATGATCACGTTATCATTAACAACTTGAATTATCTTGTCTTTAGTACATAGCAGTTAATAACTTTTACATATATCATGAAATACAATATCTCTAAGTTTACTATTTTACTGACTTTGCTAATAAAATGGAGAGGAGGATGATAGAAAAAATATACAAATAAATAAATAAATGAAAAGGATGTAAATATTGAAAGAAAATAATATATGGTATAAATATAAAAACAATTAAAGTGCAATTCAATAACGCTTTTAAACCTAAAAGACGGATGAAAGTAACAAACTAAATTGTTACAAAATTAATAATAGAACGAAAGAAGACGAAGAAATAATGAGTTGTTTTAGGCCACTGAGTTAATAATATACTTCAGTTTCCCCTAAAAAGAAATTAGGCATCAATTATTCATGAGTTTTGGGGATAATTCATCGACTGATGGGATTATTAATTAAAGGCAATTGAACGGAAGAGAGTTGGATTTCAAAATTCAGTGTTGTCATATATATGATTAAATATGCACACGCACATACATACAAACATACACACATAGGTAGGTAGTAGGTTGGCCAGGGCACCAGCCACCCGTTGAGATACTACCACTAAAGAGTTATGAGGTCCTTTGACTGGCCGGACAGCACTACATTAGATCCTTCTCACTGGTTACGGTTCAATTAACATTCTGGAGTGTACATTCTGTAAATATTCGTCGTCTTCGAAATGCAAATCGCTAGATGGGTACCAACGGCATTTCACTTTGCCCAGGGACCATCCAATCACCCCATCCCTATTTCCCACCACCAGCCATCCTCACTTCTCCTTGGTAATTCAAATTTTCCATTATATGATTTTGAAAGGATATTATTTTTCTATTTCATTTCCCTCGAAAAGTGTACTTAGTCCGAGACGCGTTTTAGCGCCGTGAGGGAAACTTCAATTTCCGGATGAATGGTAAAAGAGATTCTGATCTGGCTAAGGACTGTGGAGGTTCCGTCTCGCATTTGCTGTAAGTTTCCTGAAGGAGGTGTTGCTGAGGGCGAATAGGTGGAGTCTAGGGGCATCAAGGTTTCCGTGACCTTCACGAAGGTTTTGTTATTACTAGTGTACGCGACCCGTTAAAAATGACAGGTAAGTAATTAGGTAGATATGCATACACATTCACCTGCCTCAAACCAAGGTATGACTATTCCCTCTTCTCCCTACCAGAGGGACAGGGAGAGCTTAGCGTGGCCGGAATATATATTTATATATATATATATATATATATATATATATATATATATATATATATATATATATATATATATATATATATATATATATATATAGACACTTTCTCTTATTATATAGGGAAGAGATCTTCTGAATGCAGGAAATAATGGTAATGTTACGATAAAACTACGTAATTCATATTTCTCATTTATAAAATATGTATTTCTACTAACTCCTGTGTCTTGTTTTGTGTTTCCTTTAGATTTACGTTGGAATCAGGCCACCTTATATGGAATAGGATTTTCCAATTAAAGGCAGGATTATCAAACCGCATTTTCCATTAGGCAGTTGAAAAAGATAATTGTCTCTAAACAAAGTTCTTAATTCCAGCTTAGATTCAATCAAATTGTTGTAAAATTGCCGCTTGTTGTCTATCACGATGATATCACTAAAATATTTCATTAAGCTCTCTCTCTCTCTCTCTCTCTCTCTCTCTCTCTCTCTCTCTCTCTCTCTCTCTCTCTCTCTCTCTCTCTCTCTCTCTCTCTCTCTCTCTCTCTCTCGATTTATTCTTCAAAAATGAATTTGATTATGGCCATTGAAAGCTCTCTATCTATTCTACCGATACTATCTCCTCAGAGCAGAAGGAACTGTAAGAAACTCGAATAGCTTTTGGAGGACCGAAGAAAAACAATATTGATTATAAGAATAAAACTGTAATGAATGAAACTACAATAACATATGTATTTTGATGGCAATGACTACTACTACTACTACTACTACTACTACTAATAATAATAATAATCTACAGTACTTTCAGCCCATTTATATGGGGGTCGCTGTTTTTGGAGTCTTCTCCAGCTCGATATGTCTTATACCATGTTTTCGTTTACAAACTTTTCCTGCATATCCTTCCTGATACAGTCTTTCCATTACTACTACTAATACTACTACAACTACTACTACTACTACTAAATAACAATACTAATAATATTTTTTCCATCATCATCGATTCAAAGCTAATAACAAAAGCCTATAGAAGACGATTCAAACGGACTAACTTCTAACTTGACAGATTTCTCTCGCCAATGAATTTCACCCAAAAGTGAAAAAAAATCATTGCAAATTAGCCACTTCCACAGGTAAATTAGACATTACATTTCCGCCCGGTGATTTATATGCAAATCAGGAGAGGCTCTAGAGGTTGGGAATCACCCATACATGGAAATGATGTAGTGGGAGTCGGTGAGTGGATGTTGATGTGGAGGAGAAATCTTAAAGTGGCTGTTGATGTGGAGGAGAAATATTACATTGGATGTTGATGCAGAGGAGAAATATTACATTGGATGTTGATGTGGAAGAGGAATATTACAGTGGATGTTGATGTGGACGAGAAATATTACAGTGGATGTTGATGTGGAGGAGAAATATTCCATTGGATGTTGATGTGGAAGATGAATATTACAGTGGATGTTGATGTGAAGGAGAAATATTTCATTGGATGTTGATGTGGAGGAGAAATATTACAGTGGATGTTGATGTGGAGGAGATATATTATAGTGGATGATGATGTGGAGGAGAAATATTACAGTGGATGATGATGCGGAGGAAAAATATTACAGTGGATGTTGATGTGGAGGAGAAATATTGCAGTGGATGTTGATGTGGAGGAGAAATAATACAGTGGATGTTGATGCAGAGGAGAAATATTACGTTGGATGTTGATGTGGAAGAGGAATATTACAGTGGATGTTGATGTGGACGAGAAATATTACAGTGGATGTTGATGTGGAGGAAAAATATTACATTGGATGTTGATGTGGAAGATGAATATTACAGTGGATGTTGATGTGGAAAAGAAATATTTCATTGGATGTTGATGTGGAAGAGAAATATTACAGTGGATGTTGATGTGGAGGAGAAATATTACAGTGGATGTTGATGTGGAGGAGAAATATTACACTGGATGATGATGCGGAGGAAAAATATTACAGTGGATGTTGATGTGGAGGAGAAATATTGCAGTGGATGTTGATATGGAGGAGAATTATTACAGTGGATGTTGATGTGGAAGAGGAATATTACAGTGGATGTTGATGTGGACGAGAAATATTACAGTGGATGTTGATGTGGAGGAAAAATATTACATTGGATGTTGATGTGGAAGATGAATATTACAGTGGATGTTGATGTGGAAAAGAAATATTTCATTGGATGTTGATGTGGAGGAGAAATATTACAGTGGATGTTGATGTGGAGGAGAAATATTACAGTGGATGTTGATGTGGAGGAGAAATATTACAATGGATGATGATGCGGAGGAAAAATATTACAGTGGATGTTGATGTGGAGGAGAAATATTGCAGTGGATGTTGATATGGAGGAGAATTATTACAGTGGATGTTGATGTGGAAGAGAAATATTACATTGGATGTTGATGCAGAGGAGAAATATTACGTTGGATGTTGATGTTGAAGAGGAATATCACAGTGGATGTTGATGTGGATGAGAAATATTACAGTGGATGTTGATGTGGAGGAGAAATATTACATTAGATGTTGATGTGGAAGATGAATATTACAGTGGATGTTGATGTGGAAAAGAAATATTTCATTGGATGTTGATGTGGAAGAGGAATATTACAGTGGATGTTGATGTGGAGGAGAAATATTACAGTGGATGTTGATGTGGAGGAGAAATATTACAGTGGATGATGATGCGGAGGAAAAATATTACATTGGATGTTGATGTGGAGGAGAAATATTGCAGTGGATGTTGATGTGGAGGAGAATTATTACAGTGGATGTTGATGTGGAGGAGAAATATTACAGTGGATGTTGACGTGAAGGAGAAATATTACAGTGGATGTTCATGTGGAGGAGAAATATTGCAATGGATGTTCATGTGGAGGAACAATATTAGTGGATGTTGATGTGAAGGAGAAATATTAAAGTGGATGTTGATGTGGTGGAGAAATATTACAGAGGATGTTGATTTGGAGGAGAAATATTACATTGGATGTTGATGTGGAGGAGAAATATTACAGTGGATGTTGATGTGGAGGAGAATTATTACATTGGATGTTGATGTGGAGGAGAAATATTACAGTGGATGTTGATGTGGAAGATGAATATTACAGTGGATGTTGATATGGTGGAGAAATATTACATTGAATGTTGATGTGGAAGATGAATATTACAGTGGATGTTGATATGGTGGAGAAATATTACATTGAATTTTGATGTGGAAGATGAATATTACAGTGGATGTTGATGTGGAGGAGAAATATTACATTGGATGTTGATGTGGAGGAGATATATTACATTGAATGGTGATGTGGAGGAGAAATATTACATTGGATGTTGATGTGGAGGATAAATGTTACATTGGATGTTGATGTGGAGCAGATATATTACAGTGAATGTTGATGTGGAGGAGAACTATTACAGTGGATGTTGATGTGGAGGATAAATATTACATTGGATGTTGATGTGGAGTAGAAATGTTAAAGGGGATGTAGATGTGGAGGAGAAATATTACACTGGAGGTTGATGTGGAGGAGAAATATTACAGTGGATGTTGATGTGAAGGAGAAATAATACATTGGATGTTGATATGGAGGAGAAATGTTACATTGGATGTTGATGTGGAAGAGGAATATTACAGTGGATGTTGATGTGGAGGAGAAATATTACATTGGATGTTGATGTGGAGGAGAAATATTACAGTGGATGTTGATGTGGAGGAGAAACAGTAAGGGGGACATGAGAATTCTTTGAAAGAGAAATTTGAAATTTGGTATACCCTGGATAGGTACGATGGGTCGTTCGCGACCCCGAGCGTCAAAAAAAAACAGGTTTTTCTCACGTGACTCACCCCCGTGACTGAATTTGTGGGTGATCGACCTGCAGGAGGTGTCTCCCCTACACGCTCTAGTAGTGTCCAGATGTGCATTGCTGTAGCTGTACTCCTTCTCCGATTTCTGTGACGCGTCGGGGTCGAGCGCGACCGAGTTTACCCTTCTAAGGTAATTTGCATAATTATGAAAGTTATTACGTATTATGAAATTGTCGTAGAATGGTGCAACTTATATAGGTTATCAGTTGTGGAAAGTCTTGGTGGATTGTTTGGCTACCATGTGCATCATTTTTTTTTTAGTTAAAATGTCGTTCATCACCACGAGGACCATTTTACCGCGAGTGCCCCTTTTTCATTTTTTTTCATTTTTTTGCCAAGTCATTTTTCCGTAAGATATGGCCAAATAGTGTCGTAAAACTTTTGCTTGTTTAGTGTTGGAAAGTGTGTCTAGATGATCTGGCTACCCATGTGTGACTTTGTTTTTGTCAGATACGACGTAGTTATTGTTATATTGGGTATTTAACTGCGGTTACCAATTTCTGTTTTTTTTCAATATTTGTAAAAATTACTACGTAGTAAGGAATTGCCGTATATTATTCATTTTTTTTTCATGTTTATGTGGTAGAAAGTGTGCCTTGATGGTTGGGCTAACACGTGCATGTCTTTTTTTTATCTGAGATGCCGTATATTAGAATGTTGGGCATTTTTCCGCGAGTGCCCCTTTTTATTTGTTTTGCATTTTTTTGCTTAGTCATGTTACCGTAAGGAATTGGAAAGTAGCGTCGCAAAACTTATATTTTTATAGTGTTGGAAAGTGTTTCTAGATGATCTGGCTACCCATGCCTATTTTTTTGTTAGCCAGATATGGCGTATATATAAGTATGTGTTCGATTTTCCTGTGATTGCCATTTCTTCGTTTTTTCCCATTTCTTTCAAAATTACTACGTACTAAGGAACTATCACAGAGTAATGATTCATTTATATGTTTATTTGTCGGAAAATGTGCCTTGATGGATTGCCTAGCACGTGGCTGAAATTTTTTTTTTCTGAAATGTCGTATATTAGAATGGCCATTTTTCCACGAGTGCCCCTTTTTATTTGTTTTGCATTTTTTTGCTTAGTCATGTTACCGTAAGGAATTGGCAAGTAGTGTCGCAAAACTTATAATTTTATAGTGTTGGAAAGTGTTTCTAGATGATCTGGCTACCCATGCCTATCTTTTTTTTTAGCCAGATATGGCGTATATATAGGTATGTGTTCGATTTTCCTGTGATTGCCATTTTTTCGTTTTTTCCCATTTCTTTCAAAATTACTACGTACTAAGGAACTATCACAGAGTAATGATTCATTTAGATGTTTATTTGTCGGAAAATGTGCCTTGATGGATTGCCTAGTACGTGGCTGAATTTTTTTTTTCTGAAATGCCGTATATTAGAATGTTAGCCATTTTTCCGCGAGTGCCCCTTTTTATTTGTTTTGCATTTTTTTGCTTAGTCATGTTACCGTAAGGAATTGGCAAGTAGTGTCGCAAAACTTATATTTTTATAGTGTTGGAAAGTGTTTCTAGATGATCTGGCTACCCATGCCTATGTTTTTTTTAGCCAGATATGGCGTATATATAGGTATGTGTTCGATTTTCCGGTATTGCCATTTTTTCGTTTTTTCCCAATTCTTTCAAAATTACTACGTACTAAGGAACTATCACAGAGTAATGATTCCTCTAGATGTTTATTTGTCGGAAAATTTTGTTTACTTCTTTTTTGATTGAATATCATCAAATTTTTTTAGCTAAAATATTATATTTTACATTTTTTTTTTCGATTTTATTTCCCTGCAAAAAAATTTTTTTGGGTCAGAATTTTAATTTTATAGTCGTAAAATAATAGACAATTATCCAGCAACCCACCATACAATTTTTATGCATATCCAATAATAATTAGATTAGTAAATAACACCTTGAAATTGACATACCCTTCCTACATTTCAAGTGGCAGATTAGGGAGTCTGAGTCAGTGTGGTTGGCGGCCATTTTGTGGACATATCCGAAGCGTAAGTTGCCCTATCTATATATATTTTTGTTCCCTATAGAATTTTTGATATTTTGGTATATTTTTACCTGCATAAATATCATATTATATATTAAATATATGTATTTTTTTACGAAATTTCTAAGTACTCAAAAAATTACCTTTAGATATGGCCCCTGATATAAATGTAATTTACAAAATAATGAAGATTTTTTTACATATTTCTATTTTAGGGTAACATATGTTTATTCCCTAAAAAAATTAGCCACTTCCTATTTCATTTGGGTACCCAAAAAAATTCATGAAATTTGGACAAATTGTTTTGGCCAAAAAAGTTACCCTTTTTTTCTCATTTCAGATCTTCACCTCCATGGGTCTGACTTCATCCAAATTACATCAAGATGTGTCCTAAACATTCAAGAATAAATTCCTAAAAGGATTTGTGTATATATGTATAAACTTTTTTTTATGAATTTTTATGTCAGGTCTTTTTTTTCTACTTAATTTTTTAAAATATTTATAATAAATAGTTTTTCTGCAGATGAGTAGTATTTATCTTTACAGCTGTTTTAAGCATTCATTGAATTTTTTTTTGGCAAAAGAAAAAAGGAGGTTACTGCAAAAACTGATTTTTCAAGAATTTTTTTTGGCGTCGGGGTCGTTCGCGTCAGAGTATACCCTTAAAGAGGTGTCCGAGGAGAGTACCTATCCAGGGTTAATTTCATTAGGGAAAAAATTCCTCTGTTGCTTGATGGTACACTCGGCCACACTATTCTATTTAGTTTCTCTTTCTCTTGTTTTTAAATGTCATTGTTCTTAAAATATATTATTTTTCCTTTCCTCAATGGGCTATTTTCCCTGTTGGGGCCCCTGGGTTTATAGCATCTTGCTTTTCCAACTATGGTTATAGCTTAGCAAGTAATAATAATAGTAATAATAAGTGTAGAGGATTCGTGAACATGTTTCATTACTTTTTAAAAAAGATCCAACACTATTTACTAAATGGAAAATCTAGCTATTAAAATCTTTATCACCGTATTACCAAACTTGATTTTAATTGCAAAGCAATAGTAATGATAAGTTTTTTGTAAGGAGTGTTGGCATCTCAAAATTTTGGAAGTGCAAACGTGCGTGCTAGGCAGAGATACTTTTTCATCTAACTTATGTATTGTCACTTTTCCTCTCATTCCATATATTCTATCACAAATAATTACTTTGTGCCGGAAGTAGTTTAAGGGGATGTAAATGGAAAAAGTAAATGACCAGAGATAAAGCATAATGTGGATGTGGAGAAAGATGTGATGCAGTTGACCATTGTGTGTAGGGTATACTTCAATGACGGAAAGAGGCAGCATAAAATCGTCTCTTCATTAAAGGGACGTTTTGGAAGATAATTGAACAATCATAGGATATAATTTTTTTTTTGTGCCGACCGAAAAGATATGGAAATATTTATTCTTTTAATTGCGGAAGTTAAAAAGAATACATTATTCTTAAGAAAAGAACGATACGGTTTAAGACAAAGAATAAACTTGTCATATATGATATCAAAATTAAACAATACTTCAAACAACCCATCTATTCCTTCTAATATCATGAAATACGCCATAGAACAGAAAATCTAACATACGTTTTTTTATAGTTTATATATGAAATATCTGTTTTAATGTTGTTCATATTTTCAAGATATTTTCTCTTAATTGTTCATTACTTCTTATAAACGTTTATCTATTTCCCTATATCCTTACCTCACTGGGCTATTTTTCTCTTTTGGAGCCCTTGGGCTTATAGCATCTTGCTTTTCCATCTAGGGTTGTAGCTTAGCTAGTAATAATAATAATAATAGTAATAATAATAAAAATAATAATAATAATAATAATAATAATATAATTTCAAAGACTTTGAAATGATTAATCAAGTAAAAATAAAACAAATCTAATTTTATGGTCAACATCACGCAAATAAATACAAAAGAAGAAAATAACAATAACCAATGTAATATGACGAGATTATTTAAAGAATACACGAAGCCTTAACATTATCTTCCTTCCATCCAACCCGAATTTAGGATATTCTTCACCCCGCTCGGAACCGCCTTTGCAAACATACCCAAAAGAATAAAATTCCATTAGAATTATGCATTTTCTACACAGGGGATTTCCATACGCCATTACTACATCTTTTTTTCTAGTAGGAGACAGCCAACTCTTTTTCCCAAAAAAGGATGTTTTCTTCTTATTTCCTACGAGATCCTTTCATATTCTACAAAGCCTATTTTCCTATCCTCCTCTTCAATTGAGTTCATTATTGTCATATTGTTCAAAATGAACAAATATTCATTGGTAAATATTGACCACTTTAATTAATTTCTTCCCTTTATTCTAAATAAATTATCTTCCTACCTTATTTTTTCTTCTCTTCCCATATTCCTTCATATTCTACATTCTTTTTCCATTCCCATTAAATACATTCTTCCTTTTTCTTCACCTTCCTCCTATAAAATCCCTTCTTTTTTTCTTTCCTCTCCTTATCTTTCCTATCTCCGTTTCTTCTACCTTTTTCCCCCTGGATGTAATCCACCTTTATTTCGATTTTCTTCCTTTATTAACCCTTCTTCTTCACATAATCTTCCTAAAATTTTCTACAAGTTCATAAACATATTTATTTTTCTTTGAAAGCTTTTACAAAAGCAAGAAGAATATATTCAAAAGGATCAACATAATATTAGGTCATAGGAGTACCTCCTCCTTTCTCAAAAGTGGCGTATTGGATACGTCCTTGTCTTGCTATCTGCCAAACCAGGGTTCGAGTCACGCTCAAGCTCGATAGCTTCTGATTTAGTGTTTGCAACCTCACCATCTTTGTGAGATAAGGATGAGGGGGGGGGGCGTTGGAATATAATAGAGTTCAACCACCTGAGTCACCAGCAGCCACTGCCTGGCCCTTCCTGGTCCTAGATTGGGTGGAAAGGGGGCTAGGGCGCTGATCATATATACTCTATATATAGGACATCGTCCGGCTAGCTAAGACAGGAGTCAATGTCCCTTGCCTCTACTATTCATGAGCGGCCTTTAAACCGTTAAAAAGCCTTCCTTGTAAAAGCAAGTGTCTAAGCTCATTGGTGAAACTAAAGAGCTGTGATAAGGAAAGGCTGAAACTCCCGTAGAACTGCATGACGAGCACTGTTGCCATGACGACGAGACGTGAATAGACATTTTTTTTTTCGAGGGATCTCCGCTATATCTCATTCCCAGACCGTCAACTTTCTTTGATGCTTGGATTTTTACCTAAATTCTAAATGCTTTTCTCCATATTCAATTTTTCTTCCTCATATTCCGTTCACTTCTCTGGAAAATATAGTTAACTGTAGTAGACGTTGATGTTCATTTACAGTGGAGCTTCCTTGATGACATGAAAGAGTTTGTGTATCGCCGTGATCAGCAAAGCCGTACTAGTTAGGGTCACCCATACTAGCTTGGTTTGCTGTGAACGATCAGACGAAAATCTTCCACCATCACAAATCCGCCTTGGCTAGCGTGGTGAAGAAAACTGGCCAAATCCCAGATATGAATTGACATGTTTGAGGTCTTTGTCCAACCGCGGACTAGAAACAGCTGTATTTGCTGCTGTTGTTGTTTTTTTAACTGTTGAGCGAATGGCAGCAGCAAGCCAAGGTACTATCTAAATTTGGCTTTGGTCGGCCCTTGGATGGGAGACCATCCAAAAAAGTCAGACGCAGTTGAGACTTGAGCTCCATGAGCATCCATGGGTGTAGGGATAGCAGCTTCATCCCACAAATATTAGATAAAATATAATTGCCAATTAAGACACTTTAATTTCTGCATTATTTTTCGGATACATTTTTCACTGATATCATTTGAAAATTCAAATATAAAAGAAGGGGCCATTGCCTGGCCCTTCCTGGTCCTAGTTTGGATGGAGAGGGGGCTTGGGCGCTGATCATATGCATATATGGTCAGTCTCTAGTTGATGCCCTACTTACTAGGGCATTGTCACTGTGCTTCTCCTCTGCCATTCATGGGTGACCTTTAAACCTTTAAATGAAGGAATGCATTGACAGGCACGCATCTCATGAAACAAAATTTGGAAAAACACAAAAGAATAAATTTTTTAAAAACTTTTAATATATTTGATAAATCATCACGACAGCAGTCCATAGGAATATTTTGGAAAGCTTTGCCTTCGTTTCGTATACCAGAGATTTATGAGAACAATGATGTGGAAAGGGATTTGAAAAAAAGGAGAAGAAAATTACAAAAAATAAAAGTGTGCATGGTTTAAAGGTGTAAAAAGGTTTAATGGTTTAAAAAAGGTTTAAAGGTGTAAAAATGTTTAAAGGTTTAAAAAGGTTTAAAGGTTTAAAGGGGTAAAAAGGTTTAAAGGTTTAAAAAGGTTTAAAGGTTTAAAAAGATTTAAAGGTTTAAAAAGGTTTGAAGGTTTAAAAAAGGTTTAAAGGCCCCTCATGAATGCCAGAGGCATGGGACAGTGATAATGCCCTAGCTAGCAGCAAAATGCCATAATACATATGATCAGGACTTAAGGTCCTCTCCACCCAGGCAATGGCTGCTGATTACTCAACAGGTAGACCTATAGGCTCGCCCAAAACCGCTCATCCTTAGCTCTCAAGGATTGTGAGGTTGCAGATACTACAAGAAACCATGGAGCTTGAGCGGGACTCGAACCCCTGTCCGGCGATCATAAGGCAGGGACATTTCCAAAAGGCCACCACAACGGAGGACTGCAATTGCAAATGTAAGATCTTTTCAACGTTTCATTCCGATTTGTAATGTTGGAATCTTCTCTGATAATTTTGTTTTGCCCGTCCCACAGAGAGTAAGTTAAGTCTTAATTATATAGAAGAAAGAAGTTTATGTAGATAAACAAAGGAACAAATTACTTAATGAATATAAAAACAATCGCTCAAACATGAAGCAAAAATATATGCGCAAGCTTGTATGAATTAAATAAAAGACCAACCTTATAAATAAATAAATAAATAAATAAATAATGTCACTTCCTGAACTTCATCCAGTTGACAACAAAACTTCAAAAATGAGTTGCTTAGCGGTTAAGCAGGCGCCTGGAACCCCTCTTCCCTATTTATATGTAAATGGGTTAGGAGGAATAAAAGGGGGTGGGAGCGGGGAAGTGGGGGGGGGGGTTCTGGGGGAGAATGGAGTTCGCCGAAGTTGAGGAAGAGGAAAAGTATTCTGGAGTTTTGCGAAGGGAATTGAGAGGAATAGAGGAACACATTATAAAATAATGGCTGGGGATAGGAGAGCATAATGTTGGCAAAAAAAAAAAAAAAAAAAAAAAAAAAAAAAAGACCTAAAGTATGGGATTAGGACAAGGAGAAAATACCATTTGTACGCTGCAGGACAACTAGATATGACAAACCTCCGACAAAGCAATTAGCATAGTTAACAGCTTAAACTGCATCTTACGTTTCCTCTTACATTCACAACTACGTAATTAACGCCGTTGGTAAAATTATCTGCGGTATGTAAGTTTTATATTTTACAGAAGCGATATGTAAGTTTCATAAAATAGCCGACGTCAACAATAACAATTTAGTAATAATTTTGATGATTTTTATAATATTAATCTTTAATAAATTTTAACGATAATATCAATTTTTAAAATTTCTAATAAATCTAATAACAATAATAATAAATTCAATAATAAAAATAATCTTAATATTTTTAATAATAAACGGAGGTTGATTATCGTTAGAATGCACTAATTTGTTCTCAAAACAATAGCAAATATTTACAAAGTCATAGAAAATACGTTAACATAGCCTAATCTCCTCACTACTATGTGTTTCTGGCAAAAAAAAAAAAAGGGGGGGATTTTTCTTTAATATCTCCCCTACTAATTACTTGATCAGAATGGTACTTTGACACGGCACTCTATAGACCTCCCCTAATTTTTCACAATACAATGCATTTCCAAATCCCGTTAATTAAGGTGTTTATTCTTGGCCTAATAAAGCCTAAGCCAAGTGATTAAGGTAAGTAGGTAAAGCCATTCAAATACCTTCACTCCACCGTCCCTCCCCTCTCCTTCCCTCCCTCTGTCTTGACCCTTATCCTACCCCATCAGTAACCCCCTTTGTGTTCTTGTGTGTGCCAGAAATGCAAAGCAAGTGTTTAGAACTAGGAAATGAGGTTCAGTGATGAAGAGGATAAAAAATATTAAGAATAATTGGTCTTCAACTAATAATTAACTCCAGATAAGTTATAAATTGCTAAGAATCAAAGGACGAGAACCTTTTCGTTATGAAATTTGAAATACTATCTTTACTACCTGTGGGTAAAAAAAAAAAAAAAAAAAATCACCTAAATGCGATGACTCTTTCCTCGTTTCCTATGGAAAACATAAAATAAATGGGATTAGAATGAGGTAACGCGATTCAAGACTGAATGTATGAAAATTTTAATAAATTGAAATATTAAAAATTATAATACAGATTATCAGCGATCAGAAGAATATAAATACACATACCCACTCATTTCATATATATATATATATATATATATATATATAGTGTGTGTGTGTGTGTGTTATCTGTTTGGTTATGAATAATACAGATAAGAAAAAAATTTGTAAATGTGGTAATAGTGAATTTCAGCCAAGAATTGACAAGAATGTTGGCGAAAGTTGAGATTTTTTAGATTTTTGGAATCTGATTAGATATATTCACTTGAGGAAAAAAACAAACAATTGCTTAAAGATACGTATATTTGTACAGAATAAATATATCCTACTTGAAAATAAATATATTCTTAAAAAAAGGCTGAAAATAGGATCGACTTTAACACCTGTAGGAATAGTGAGAATTAGAATTATAAAGCTTAGTAGTATCATATTTTTGCCACTATTCTAGCAATAGTTTTAGATTTATTTCAGAAGGTCTTCTGAAAGCTATTTAAATTCTATAAAGCCATCTTCGCTTTTATGGTTCTAAAAGGAATTTTCTTTTATTCTATATTTATAACTGGCTGACATAAATGTTTTTTATAAATTATATATGAAATATCTGTTTTGACGTAACTGGTTTGAAATATTGTATTTCAATTGCTCATTATTTCTTATATCGTTTATTTATTTCCTTGTTTCCTTTCCTCAAGGGGCTATTTTTCCTAGTTGGAGTCCTTGTGCTTATAGCACCTTTCTTTTCCAACTAGGGATGTAACTTAGATAATTATATTTATCATAATAATAATAATAATAATAATAATAATAATAATAATAATAATAATAATAATAATAATAATAATAATAATAATGATAATAATAATATCAGCGTCAGTGATCCTCTATGTCAGGATGCCAGAAAACTCAAAATCAATCAATCAAAAATACCATAGATAAATATCCCCAACCTTTAGGTTAATAATTCTCTATTTCTACTTTCTCTCATTTATTTTCAGTTACTATTTCTTAAATGTCAAAAATGTAGTTTATGTAAATAACGTAATCTCCTAAAGATTATTTACCCTAATATTTTCGTCATTCATAATTTCTTATCTTCCATTTCATTTATTTTTCCTAATATATTTAACTGATAGTTATTTGTTGACCTTATTAATCCAATCAATTATCACTAATTATCATTTTATTAACCTTAACATCGGCTTTCGTACAAGAAAAAAAAACTTCTAGTAATATTCCTCTACTTTCATATTTGTACTACCACTCTTTTGACGTAAAACTGATGAAAGCTACCTAATTAAATAGATCAACGCTAAGATTGACTAATGCGAGAGAGAGAGAGAGAGAGAGAGAGAGAGAGAGAGAGAGAGAGTGCTAAATACTTAAAAGTATAGTTAACATTTTCAATAGACTGGAATAAGATCTATGTGTTGATGAGAAATCAGGCAGAGAAAGAGAGAGAGAGAGAGAGAGAGGGAGAGAGAGAGAGAGAGAGAGAGAGAGAGAGAGAGAAAGAGTGCTAAATACTTAAGAGTATATTTAACATTTTCAATAAACAGGAATAAGATCTATGAGAGAGAGAGAGAGAGAGAGAGAGAGAGAGAGAGAGAATGCTGAACTCTTAAAAGTTTAGTTAACAATTTAAATAGACAGGAATAAGATCTATAAGAGAGAGAGAGAGAGAGAGAGAGAGAGAGAGAGAGAGAGAGAGAAAGAGAGAGACAAAGAGAAAGAGAGAGAGACAGAGAGAAAGAAACAAAGAGAAAGAAAGAAAGAAAGAAATAAAGAGAGAGAAAGAAAGAGAGAGAGACAAAGAGAAAGAGAGAGAGAGAGACAGAGAGAAAGAAAGAAAGAGAAAGAGAGAGAAAGAAAGAAAGAAAGAAAGAGAAAGAGAGAGAAAGAAAGAAATAAAGAGAGAGAAAGAAAGAAAGAGAGAGAGATAGAGAGAAAGAGAGAGAGAGACAGAGAGAAAGAAAGAAAGAGAGAAAGAGAGAGAAAGAGAGAAAAATGAAGAGAGAAAGAAAGAGAGTGAGAAAGAAACAAAGAAAGAGAAAGAAAGAGATAAAGAGAGAAAGAAAGAAAAATAAAGATAGAAAGAAAGAGAGAGTGAGAAAGAAAAAGAGAGAGAGAGAGAGAAAGAAAGAAAGAGAGAAAGAAAGAAAGAGGGAGAAAAACGAAAGAGGGAGAAAGAAAGAGAGGAAAAAAGAGGGAGAAAGAAAGAGAGAGAGAAAGAAAGAGGGAGAAAGAAAGAGAGAGAAAGAAAGAAAGAGAGAAAGAAAGAGAGAAAGGAAGAAAGAGAGAGAGAAAGAAAGAGAGAGAGAGAGAGAGAGAGAGAGAGAGAGAGAGAGAGAGAGAGAATATGTATGCATCCAAAGAATGCAATTCTTCTCTGAAGACTTTCTAAGAATACCTCCGGAGCTCCGGAGACAGCATCCACTTGTGAAGACCTCTCCATCATTTTTTTTTTCTTAAAACCAAGCCTGATACAGGAACTCTATATAGTTGGCCTGGCGAGCTCTCCCTTTCTCTGTGGGAGGGGAGGGCTCCCCCACTCCAAGTGGCCCCGGGCGGCTACCCGGCTGGCACTGGCCCCGGGCGGCTACCCGGCTGGCGCTGGCCCCGGGCAGCTACCCGGCTGGCGCTGGCCCCGGGCGGCTACCTGGTTGGCCCCGACCTGCAACCCGGCTACCCCCGGGTGGCTACCCGGCTGGCCCCGGGCGGCTACCCGTCTGGCACCAGGCGGCTACCCGGCTGGTCACGGGCGGCTACCCGGCTGGCCCCGGGCGGCTACCCGGGCGGCTACACGGCTGGCCCCGGCCGGCTACCCGGCTGGCCACGGGTGGCTACCCGGCTACCGGGCTGGCCCCGGGCAGCTACCCGGCTACCCAACTGTCCCCGGGCGGCTAACCGGCTGGCCCCGGGAGGCTACCCGGCTGGCCCCGGGCGGCTACCCGGCTGGCCCAGGGCGGCTACCCGGCTACCCGGCTGGCCCCGGGTGGCTAACCGGCTACCCGGCTGGCCCCGGGCGGCTACCCGGCTGGCCCCGGGCGGCTACCCGGCTGGCCCCGGGCGACTACCCGGCTGGCCCAGGGCGGCTACCCGGCTACCCGGCTGGCCCCGGGTGGCTACCCAGCTGGCCCCGGGCGGCTACCCCGGCTGGCCCCGGGCGGCTACCCGTCTACCCGGCTAGCCCTGGCGGTTACCCGGCTGGCCGCGGGCGGCTACCCGGCTGGGGCTGGCCCTGGGCGGCTACCCGGCTGGTCCCGGGCGACTACCCGGCGGGCCCCGGGCGGCTACCCGGATACCCGGCTGGCCCCTGGCGGCTACCGGCTGGCCCTGGGCGGCTACCCGGCTGGACCCGGGCGGCTACCCGGCTGGACCCGGGCGGCTACCCGGCTGGCCCCGGGCGGCTACCTGGATGGCCTCGGGCGGCTACCCGGCTGGCCCCGGGCGGCTACCCGTCTACCTGGCTGGCCCCGGGCAGCTACCCGGCTACCCAGCTGGCCCCGGGGCGGCTACCCGGCTGGCCCCGGGCGGCTACCCGGCTACCCGTCTGGCCCCGGGCGGCTACCCAGCTACCAGGCTGGCGCTGGCGGCTACCCGGCTGGGGCTGGCCCTGGGCGGCTACCCGGCTGGTCCCGGGCGACTACCCGGCTGGCCCCGGGCGGCTACCCGGATACCCGGCTGGCCCCTGGCGGCTACCGGCTGGCCCTGGGCGGCTACCCGGCTGGACCCGGGCGGCTACCGGCTACCCGGCTGGCCCCGGGCGGCTACCCGTCTGGCACCAGGCGGCTACCCGGCAGGCCACGGGCGGCTACCCGGCTGGCCCCGGGCGGCTACCCGGGCGGCTACACGGCTGGCCCCGGCCGGCTACCCGGCTGGCCACGGGTGGCTACCCGGATACCCGGCTGGCCCCTGGCGGCTACCGGCTGGCCCTGGGCGGCTACCCGGCTGGACCCGGGCGGCTACCCGGCTGGACCCGGGCGGCTACCCGGCTGGCCCCGGGCGGCTACCTGGATGGCCTCGGGCGGCTACCCGGCTGGCCCCGGGCGGCTACCCGTCTACCTGGCTGGCCCCGGGCAGCTACCCGGCTACCCAGCTGGCCCCGGGGCGGCTACCCGGCTGGCCCCGGGCGGCTACCCGGCTACCCGTCTGGCCCCGGGCGGCTACCCAGCTACCAGGCTGGCGCTGGCGGCTACCCGGCTGGGGCTGGCCCTGGGCGGCTACCCGGCTGGTCCGGGCGACTACCCGGCTGGCCCCGGGCGGCTACCCGGATACCCGGCTGGCCCCTGGCGGCTACCGGCTGGCCCTGGGCGGCTACCCGGCTGGACCCGGGCGGCTACCCGGCTACCCGGCTGGCCCCGGGCGGCTACCCGTCTGGCACCAGGCGGCTACCCGGCTGGCCACGGGCGGCTACCCGGCTGGCCCCGGGCGGCTACCCGGGCGGCTACACGGCTGGCCCCGGCCGGCTACCCGGCTGGCCACGGGTGGCTACCCGGCTACCGGGCTGGCCCCGGGCAGCTACCCGGCTACCCGACTGTCCCCGGGCGGCTAACCGGCAGGCCCCGGGAGGCTACCCGGCTGGCCCCGGGCGGCTACCCGGCTGGCCCAGGGCGGCTACCCGGCTACCCGGCTGGCCCCGGGTGGCTAACCAGCTACCCGGCTGGCCCCGGGCGGCTACCCGGCTGGCCCCGGGCGACTACCCGGCTGGCCCAGGGCGGCTACCCGGCTACCCAGCTGGCCCCGGGTGGCTACCCAGCTGGCCCCGGGCGGCTACCCGGCTGGCCCCGGGCGGCTACCCGTCTACCCGGCTGGCCCTGGCGGTTACCCGGCTGGCCGCGGGCGGCTACCTGGCTGGGGCTGGCCCTGGGCAGCTACCCGGCTGGTCCCGGGCGACTACCCGGCGGGCCCCGGGCGGCTACCCGGATACCCGGCTGGCCCCTGGTTGCTACCGGCTGGCCCTGGGCGGCTACCCGGCTGGACCCGGGCGGCTACCCGGCTACCCGGCTGGACCCGGGCGGCTACCCGGCTGGCCCCGGGCGGCTACCCGGATGGCCTCGGGCGGCTACCCGGCTGGCCCCGGGCGGCTACCCGTCTACCTGGCAGGCCCCAGGCAGCTACCCGGCTACCCAGCTGGCCCCGGGGTGGCTACCCGGCTGGCCCCGGGCGGCTACCCGGCTACCCGTCTGGCCCCGGGCGGCTACCCGGCTACCAGGCTGGCCCCGGGCGGCTACCCGGATACCCGGCTGGCCCCTGGCGGCTACCGGCTGGCCCTGGGCGGCTACCCGGCTGGACCCGGGCGGCTACCCGGCTACCCGGCTGGCCCCGGGCGGCTACCCGTCTGGCACCAGGCGGCTACCCGGCTGGCCACGGGCGGCTACCCGGCTGGCCCCGGGCGGCTACCCGGGCGGCTACACGGCTGGCCCCGGCCGGCTACCCGGCTGGCCACGGGTGGCTACCCGGCTACCGGGCTGGCCCCGGGCAGCTACCCGGCTACCCGACTGTCCCCGGGCGGCTAACCGGCAGGCCCCGGGAGGCTACCCGGCTGGCCCCGGGCGGCTACCCGGCTGGCCCAGGGCGGCTACCCGGCTACCCGGCTGGCCCCGGGTGGCTAACCAGCTACCCGGCTGGCCCCGGGCGGCTACCCGGCTGGCCCCGGGCGACTACCCGGCTGGCCCAGGGCGGCTACCCGGCTACCCAGCTGGCCCCGGGTGGCTACCCAGCTGGCCCCGGGCGGCTACCCGGCTGGCCCCGGGCGGCTACCCGTCTACCCGGCTGGCCCTGGCGGTTACCCGGCTGGCCGCGGGCGGCTACCTGGCTGGGGCTGGCCCTGGGCAGCTACCCGGCTGGTCCCGGGCGACTACCCGGCGGGCCCCGGGCGGCTACCCGGATACCCGGCTGGCCCCTGGTTGCTACCGGCTGGCCCTGGGCGGCTACCCGGCTGGACCCGGGCGGCTACCCGGCTACCCGGCTGGACCCGGGCGGCTACCTGGCTGGCCCCGGGCGGCTACCCGGATGGCCTCGGGCGGCTACCCGGCTGGCCCCGGGCGGCTACCCGTCTACCTGGCAGGCCCCAGGCAGCTACCCGGCTACCCAGCTGGCCCCGGGGCGGCTACCCGGCTGGCCCCGGGCGGCTACCCGGCTACCCGTCTGGCCCCGGGCGGCTACCCGACTACCAGGCTGGCGCTGGCGGCTACCCGGCTGGGGCTGGCTCTGGGCGGCTACCCGGCTGGTCCCGGGCGACTACCCGGCTGGCCCCGGGCAGCTACCCGGATACCCGGCTGGCCCCTGGCGGCTACCGGCTGGCCCTGGGCGGCTACCCGGCTGGACCCGGGCGGCTACCCGGCTACCCGGCTGGACCCGGGCGGCTACCCGGCTGGCCTCGGGCGGCTACCCGGCTGGTCCCGGGCGGCTACCCGTCTACATGGCTGGCCCCGGGCAGCTACCCGGCTACCCAGCTGGCCCCAAGGCGGCTACCCGGCTGGCCCCGGGCGGCTACCCGGCTACCCGTCTGGCCCCGGGTGGCTACCCGGCTACCAGGCTGGCCCCGGCGGCTACCCGGCTACCTGGCTGGCCCCGGGAGGCTACCCGGCTGGCCCCAACGGCTACCCGGCTACCCGGCTGACCCCGGGCGGCTACCCGCCTACCCGGCTGGCCCCGGGCGGCTACCTGGATACACGGCTGGCTACCCTGCTGGCCCCGAGCGGCTACCCGGCAACCCGACTGGCCCCGGGCGGCTTCCCGGCTATCCGGCTGGCCCCGGGCAGCTACCCGGCTACCCGACTGAGCCCGGACGGGCTGAGCGACTACCCGGATGGTGCTGGCGGCTAACCCGGCTGGGGCTGGCAGCTACTAGGCTGGCGCTGGCCCTGGGTGGCTACCCGGCTGGCCCTGGGTGGCTACCCGGCTACCCGGCTGGCCCCGGGAGGCTACCCGGCTGGCCCCGGGCGGCTACCCGGCTGGCCCAGGGCGGTTACCCAGCTGGCCCCGGGCGGCTACCCGGCTACCTGGCTGGCCCCGGGCAGCTACCCGGCTACCCAGATAGCCCCGAGCGGCTACCCGGCTGGCCTCGGGCGGCTACCCGGCTGGCCCTGGGCAGCTACCCCGGCTACCCGGCTGGCCTCGGGCGGCTACCCGGCTACCCGGCTGGCCCCGACCAGCAACCCGGCTACCCATGGGCGGCTACCCGGCTGGCCCCGGGCAGCTACCCGTCTGGCACCGGGCGGCTACCCGGCTACCCGGCTGGCCAGGGGCGGCTACCCGGCTGGCCATGGGCGGCTACCCAGCTGGCCCCGGGCGGGTACCTGGCTGGCCTCGGGCGGCTACCCGGCTGGCCCCGGGCGGCTACCCGGCTGAGAGAGAGACAAAGAGAAAGAGAGAGAGAGAGATAGAGAGAAAGAAAGAAAGAGAAAGAGAGAGAAAGATAGAAAGAAAGAAAGAGAAAGAGAGCCGCCTGTGGCCAGCCGGGTAGACGGCCGGGGCCAGCCGTGTAGCCGCCCGGGTAACCGCCCGGGGCCAGCCGGGTAGCCGCCCGTGGCCAGCCGGGTAGCCGCCTGGTGCCAGACGGGTAGCCGCCCGGGGCCAGCCGGGTAGCCGCCCGGGGTAGCCGGGTTGCAGGTCGGGGCCAACCGGGTAGCCGGGTAGCCGCCCGAGGCCAGCCGGGTACCTGGGTAGCCGCCAAGGGCCAGCCGGGTAGCCGGCTAGCCGCCCGAGGCCAGCCAGGTAGCTGCCCGGGGCTATCTAGTTAGCCGGATAGCTGCCCGGGGCCAGCATGGTAGCCGGGTAGCCGCCCAGGGCTAGCCGGGTAGCCGCCCAGGGCCAGCCGGGTAGCCGCACGGGGCCAGCCGGGTAGCCGGGTAGCCGCCCGGGGCCAGCCGGGTAGCCGCCCGGGGCCAGCTGGTAGCCGCCAGGGGCCAGCCGGGTAGCCTGGTAGCCGCCCGGGGCCAGCCGGGTAGTCGCCCGGGACCAGCCGGGTAGCCGCCCAGGGCCAGCCCCAGCCGGGTAGCCGCCAGCGCCAGCCGGGTAGCCGGGTAGACGCCCCGGGGCCAGCGCCAGCCGGGTAGCCGCCAGCGCCAGCCGGGTAGCCGCCCGGGGCCAGCGCCAGCCGGGTAGCAGCCCGGGGCCAGCGCCAGCCGGGTAGCCGCCCGAGGCCAGCGCCAGCCGGGTAGCCGCCCGGGGCCAGCGGCAGCCGGGTAGCCGCCCGGGGCCAGCGCCAGCCGGGTAGCCGCCCGGGGACACCGCCAGCTGGATAGCCACCCGGGGCCAGCGCCAGCCGGGTAGCCGCCCGTGGCCAGCGCCAGCCGGGTAGCCGCCCGGGGCCAGCGCCAGCGCCAGCCGGGTAGCCGCCCGGGGCCAGCGCCAGCCGGGTAGCCGCCCAGGGCCAGCGCCAGCCGGGTAGCCGCCCGGGGCCACCGCCAGCCGGGTAGCCGCCCGAGGCAAACCGGGTAGCCGCCCGGGGCCATCTAGGTAGCCGGGTGGCTGCCTGGGGCCAGCCAAGTAGCCGGGTAGCCGCCCGGGGCCAGCCGGGTAGCCGCCCAGGGCCAGCCAGGTAGCCGCCCGGGGACAGCCGGGTAGCCGCCCGGGGCCAGCCAGGTAGCCGCCCGGGGCCAGCCGGGTAGCCGCCCGGGGCCAGCCGGGTAGCCGCCCATGGCCAGCGCCAGCCTAGTAGCTGCCAGCCCCAGCCGAGTTAGCTGCCAACGCCATCCGGGTAGTCGCTTAGCCGTCCGGGGCCAGTCTGGTAGCCGGGTAGCCGCCCGGGGCCAGCCGGGTAGCCGGGTAGCCGCCCGGGGGACAGTCGTGTAGCCGGGTAGCCGCTCGGGGCCAGCTCGGTAGCCAGCCGTGTATCCGGGTAGCCGCCCGGGGCCAGCCGGATAGCCGGGTAGCCGCCGGGGCCAGCCTGGTAGCCGGGTAGCCGCCCGAGGCCGGACGGGTAGCCGGGTAGCCACCCGGGGCCAGCCGGGTAGCCGGGTAGCCGCCCCGGGGCCAGCCGGGTAGCCGGGTAGCTGCCCGTGGCCAGCCAGGTAGCCGGGTAGCCACCCAGGGCCAGCCGGGTAGCCGCCTGGGGCCATCCGGGTAGCCGCCCGGGGCCAGCGCCAGCCGGGTAGCCGCACGGGGCCAGCGCCAGCCGGGTAGCCGCCCGGGGCCACCGCCAGCCGGGTAGCCGCCCGGGGCCAGCGCCAGCCGGGTAGCCGCCCAGGGCCAGCGCCAGCCGGGTAGCCGCCCGGGGCCAGCGCCAGCCGGGTAGCCGCCCGGGGCCAGCGCCAGCCGGGTAGCCGCCCGGGGCCACCGCCAGCCGGGTAGCCGCCCGAGGCAAGCCGGGTAGCCGCCCGGGGCCATCTAGGTAGCCGGGTGGCTGCCTGGGGCCAGCCAGGTAGCCGGGTAGCCGCCCGGGGCCAGCCGGATAGCCGCCCGAGGCCAGCCGGGTAGCCGCCCTGGGCCAGCGGGTAGCCGGGTAGCCACCCAGGTCCAGCCGGGTAGCCGCCCATGGCCAGCGCCAGCCTAGTAGCTGCCAGCCCCAGGCTAGTTAGCCGCCAACGCCATCCGGGTAGTCGCTTACCCATCCGGGGCCAGTCTGGTAGCCGGGTAGCTGCCTGGGGCCAGCCGGGTAGCCGGGTAGCCGACCGGGGCCAGTCGGGTAGCCGGGTAGCCGCTCGGGGCCAGCTCGGTAGCCAGCCGTGTATCCGGGTAGCCGCCCGGGGCCAGCAGGGTAGGCGGTTAGCCGCCCGGGGCCAGCCGGGTAGCCGCCCTGGGCCAGCGGGTAGCCGGGTAGCCACCCAGGTCCAGCCGGGTAGCCGCCCATGGCCAGCGCCAACCTAGTAGCTGCCAGCCCCAGCCGAGTTAGCCGCCAACGCCATCCGGGTAGTCGCTTAGCCATCCTGGGCCAGTCTGGTAGCCGGGTAGCTGCCTGGGGCCAGCCGGGTAGCCGGGTAGCCGCCCGGGGCCAGTCGGGTAGCCGGGTAGCCGCTCGGGGCCAGCTCGGTAGCCAGCCGTGTATCCGGGTAGCCGCCCGGGGCCAGCAGGGTAGGCGGTTAGCCGCCCGGGGCCAGCCGGGTAGCCGCCCGGGGCCAGCCGGGTAGCCTCCCGGGGCCAGCCTTATAGCCGGGTAGCCGCCGGGGCCAGCCTGGTAGCCGGGTAGCCGCCCGAGGCCGGACGGGTAGCCGGGTAGCCGCCCGGGGCCAGCCGGGTAGCTGGGTAGCCGCTCCGGGGCCAGCCGGGTAGCCGGGTAGCTGCCCGTGGCCAGCCAGGTAGCCGGGTAGCCACCCAGGGCCAGCCGGGTAGCCGCCCGGGGCCATCCGGGTAGCCGCCCGGGGCCAGCCGGGTAGCCGAGGCCATCCGGGTAGCTGGGTAGCCGCCCTTGGCCAGCCGGGTAGCCGCCCGGGTCCAGCCGGGTAGCCGGGTAGCCGTCCGGGGCCAGCCGGGTAGCCGCCCGGGGCCAGCCGGTAGCCGCCAGGGGCCAGCCGGGTAGCCTGGTAGCCGCCCGGGGCCAGCCGGGTAGTCGCCCGGGACCAGCCGGTAGCCGCCCAGGGCCAGCCCCAGCCGGGTAGCCGCCAGCGCCAGCCGGGTAGCCGGGTAGCCGCCCCGGGGCCAGCGCCAGCCGGGTAGCCGCCAGCGCCAGCCGGGTAGCCGCCAGCCGGGTAGCCGCCAGCGCCAACCGGGTAGCCGCCCGGGGCCATCCGGGTAGCCGCCCGGGGCCAGCCGGGTAGCCGAGGCCATCCGGGTAGCTGGGTAGCCGCCCGGGGCCAGCCGGGTAGCCGCCCGGGTCCAGCCGGGTAGCCGGGTAGCCGCCCGGGGCCAGCCGGGTAGCCGCCCGGGGCCAGCCGGTAGCCGCCAGGGGCCAGCCGGGTAGCCTGGTAGCCGCCCGGGGCCAGCCGGGTAGTCGCCCAGGACCAGCCAGTAGCCGCCCAGGGCCAGCCCCAGCCGGGTAGCCGCCAGCGCCAGCCGGGTAGCCGGGTAGCCGCCCCGGGGCCAGCGCCAGCCATGTAGCCGCCAGCGCCAGCCGGGTAGCCGCCTGGGGCCAGCACCAGCCGGGTAGCCGCCCGGGGCCAGCGCCAGCCGGGTAGCCGCCCAGGGCCACCGCCAGCCGGGTAGCCGCCCGGGGCCAGCGCCAGCCGGGTAGCCGCCTGGGGCCAGCGCCAGCCGGGTAGCCGCCCGGGGCCAGCGCCAACCGGGTAGCCGCCTGGGGCCAGTGCCAGCCGGGTAGCCGCCCGGGGCCACCTGGATTGGGGGAGCCCTCCCCTCCCACAGAGAAGGGGAGAGCCCAGCCAGGCCAACTATATAGAGTTCCTGTATCAGGCTTGGTTTTAAGAAAAAAAATGATGGAGAGGTCTTCACAAGAGAATGCTGTCTCCGGAGCTCAGGAGGTATTCTTAGAAAGTCTTCAGAGAAGAATTGCATTCTTTGGATGCATACATATTCTCTCTATCTCTCTCTCTCTCTCTCTCTCTCTCTCTCTCTCTCTCTCTCTCTCTCTTCTCTCTCTCTTCTTCCTTTCTCTCTTTCTTTCTCTCTTTCTTTCTTTCTCTCTCTTTCTTTCTCTCTCTTTCTTTTTCTCTCTCTTTCTTTCTCCCTCTTTTTTCTTCTCTTTCTTTCTCCCTCTTTCGTTTTTCTCCCTCTTTCTTTCTTTCTCTCTTTCTTTCTTTCTCTCTCTCTCTCTTTTTCTTTCTCACTCTCTCTTGCTTTCTCTCTTTATTTTTCTTTCTTTCTCTCTTTATCTCTTTCTTTCTCTTTCTTTGTTTCTTTCTCACTCTCTTTCTTTCTCTCTTCATTTTTCTCTCTTTCTCTCTCTTTCTCTCTTTCTTTCTTTCTCTCTGTCTCTCTCTCTTTCTTTCTTTCTCTCTCTTTATTTCTTTCTTTCTCTCTCTTTCTCTTTCTTTATTTCTTTCTTTCTCTCTCTTTCTCTTTCTTTCTTTTTCTCTGTCTCTCTCTCTCTCTCTCTTTCTCTTTGTCTCTCTCTCTTTCTTTCTCTCTCTTTATTTCTTTCTTTCTTTCTTTCTCTTTCTTTCTTTCTCTCTGTCTCTCTCTCTTTCTCTCTCTCTCTCTCTCTCTCTCTCTCTCTCTCTCTCTCTCTCTCTCTCTCTCTCTCTCTCTCTCTCTCTCTCTTATAGATCTTATTCCTGTCTATTTAAATTGTTAACTAAACTTTTAAGAGTTCAGCATTCTCTCTCTCTCTCTCTCTCCTCTCTCTCTCTCTCTCTCTCTCTCTCTCTCTCTCTCTCTCTCTCTCATAGATCTTATTCCTGTTTATTGAAAATGTTAAATATACTTTTAAGTATTTAGCACTCTCTCTCTCTCTCTCTCTCTCTCTCTCTCTCTCTCTCTCTCTCTCTCTCTCTCTCTCTCTCTCTCTCTCTCTCTGCCTGATTTCTTATCAACACATAGATCTTATTCCAGTCTATTGAAAATGTTAACTATACTTTCAAGTATTTAGCACTCTCTCTCTCTCTCTCTCTCTCTCCTCTCTCTCTCTCTCTCTCTCTCTCTCTCTCTCTCTCTCTCTCTCTCTCTCTCTGCCTGATTTCTTATCAACACATAGATCTTATTCCAGTCTATTGAAAATGTTAACTATACTTTTAAGTATTTAGCACTCTCTCTCTCTCTCTCTCTCTCTCTCTCTCTCTCTCTCTCTCTCTCTCTCTCTCTCTCTCTCTCTCTCTCTCGCATTAGTCAATCTTAGCGTTGATCTATTTAATTAGGTAGCTTTCATCAGTTTTACGTCAAAAGAGTGGTAGTACAAATATGAAAGTAGAGGAATATTACTAGAAGTTTTTTTTTTTGTACGAAAGCCGATGTTAAGGTTAATAAAATGATAATTAGTGATAATTGATTGGATTAATAAGGTCAACAAATAACTATCAGTTAAATATATTAGGAAAAATAAATGAAATGGAAGATAAGAAATTATGAATGACGAAAATATTAGGTTAAATAATCTTTAGGAGATTACGTTATTTACATAAACTACATTTTTGACATTTAAGAAATAGTAACTGAAAATAAATGAGAGAAAGTAGAAATAGAGAATTATTAACCTAAAGGTTGGGGATATTTATCTATGGTATTTTTGATTGATTGATTTTGAGTTTTCTGGCATCCTGACATAGAGGATCACTGACGCTGATATTATTATTATCATTATTATTATTATTATTTTTATTATTATTATTATTATTATTGTTATTATGATAAATATAATTATCTAAGTTACATCCCTAGTTGGAAAAGAAAGGTGCTATAAGCACAAGGACTCCAACTAGGAAAAATAGCCCAGTGAGGAAAGGAAACAAGGAAATAAATAAACGATATAAGAAATAATGAGCAATTGAAATACAATATTTCAAACCAGTTATGTCAAAACAGATATTTCATATATAATTTATAAAAAACATTTATGTTAGCCAGTTATAAATATAGAATAAAAGAAAATTCCTTTTAAAACCATAAAAAGCGAAGATGGCTTTATAGAATTTAAATAACTTTCAGAAGACCTTCTGAAATAAATCTAAAACTATTGCTAGAATAGTGGCAAAAATATGATACTACTAAGCTTTATAATTCTAATTCTCACTATTCCTACAGGTGTTAAAGTCGATCCTATTTTCAGCCTTTTTTTAAGAATATATTTATTTTCAAGTAGGATATATTTATTCTGTACAAATATACGTATCTTTAAGCAATTGTTTGTTTTTTTCCTCAAGTGAATATATCTAATCAGATTCCAAAAATCTAAAAAATCTCAACTTTCGCCAACATTCTTGTCAATTCTTGGCTGAAATTCACTATTACCACATTTACTAATTTTTTTCTTATTTGTATTATTCATAACCAAACAGATAACACACACACACACTATATATATATATATATATATATATATATATATATATATATATATATATATATATATATGAAATGACTGGGTATGTGTGTTTATATTCTTCTGATCGCTGATAATCTGTATTATAATTTTTAATATTTCAATTCATTAAAATTTTCATACATTCAGTCTTGAATCGCGTTACCTCATTCTAATCCCATTTATTTTATTTTTTCCATAGGAAACGAGGAAAGAGTCATCGCATTTAGGTGAGTGTTTTTTTTTTTTTTTTTTTTTTCACCCACAGGTAGTAAAGTTAGTATTTCAAATTTCATAACGAAAAGGTTCTCGTCCTTTGATTCTTAGCAATTCATAACTTATCTGGAGTTAATTATTAGTTGAAGACTAATTATTCTTAATATTTTTTATCCTCTTCATCACTGAACCTCATTTCCTAGTTCTAAACACTTGCTATGCATTTCTGGCACACACAAGAACACAAAGGGGGTTACTGATGGGGTAGGATTAGAGTCAAGACAGAGGGAGGGAAGGAGAGGGGAGGGACGGTGGAGTGAAGGTATTTGAATGGCTTTACCTACTTACCTTAATCACTTGGCTTAGGCTTTATTAGGCCAAGAATAAACACCTTAATTAACGGGATTTGGAAATGCATTATATTGTGAAAAATTAGGGGAGGTCTATAGAGTGCCGTGTCAAAGTACCATTCTGATCAAGTAATTAGTAGGGGAGATATTAAAGAAAAATCCCCCCCCCCCTTTTTTTTTTTTTTTTTTTTGCCAGAAACACATAGTAGTGAGGAGATTAGGCTATGTTAACGTATTTTCTATGACTTTGTAATTATTTGCTATTGCTTTGAGAACAAATTAGTGCATTCTAACGATAATCAATCTCCGTTTATTATTAAAGTTATTAAGATTATTTTTATTATTGAAGTTATTATTATTGTTATTAGATTTATTAGAAATTTTAAAAATTAATATTATCGTTAAAATTTATTAAAGATTAATATTATAAAAATCATCAAAATTATTACTAAATTGTTTTTGTTGACGTCACCTATTTTATGAAACTTACATATCACTTCTGTAAAATATAAAACGTACATACCGTAGATAATTTTACCAACGGCGTTAATTACGTAGTTGTGAATGTAAGAGGAAACGTAGGATGCAGTTTAAGCTGTTAACTATGCTAATTGCTTTGTCGGAGGTTTGTCATATCTAGTTGTCCTGCAGCGTACAAATGGTATTTTCTCCTTGTCCTAATCCCATACTTTAGGTTTTTTTTTTTTTTTTTTCTTTTTTTTCCTTTTTTTTTGCCAACATTATGCTCTCCTATCCCCAGCCATTATTTTATAATGTGTTCCTCTATTCCTCTCAATTCCCTTCGCAAAACTCCAAAATACTTTTCCTCTTCCTCAACTTCGGCGAACTCCTGATCCTTCGCCATTCTCCCCCAGAACCCCCCCCCCCCCACTTCCCCGCTCCCACCCCCTTTTATTCCTCCTAACCCATTTACATATAAATAGGGAAGAGGCGTTCCATGCGCCTGCTTAACCGCTAAGCAACTCATTTTTGAAGTTTTGTTGTCAACTGGATGAAGTTCAGGAAGTGACATTATTTATTTATTTATTTATTTATTTATAAGGTTGGTCTTTTATTTAATTCATACAAGCTTGCGCATATATTTTTGCTTCGTGTTTGAGCGATTGTTTTTATATTCATTAAGTAATTTGTTCCTTTGTTTATCTACATAAACTTCTTTCTTCCATATAATTAAGACTTAACTTACGCTCTGTGGGACGGGCAAAACAAAATTATCAGAGAAGATTCCAACATTACAAATCGGAATGAAACGTTGAAAAGATCTTATATTTGCAATTCCAGTCCTCCGTTGTGGTGGCCTTTTGGAAATGTCCCTGCCTTTTGATCGCCGGACAGGGGTTCGAGTCCCGCTCAAGCTCTATAGTTTCTTGTAGTATCTGCAACCTCACCATCCTTGAGAGCTAAGGATGAGCGGTTTTGGGCGAGCCTATAGGTCTACCTGTTGAGTAATCAGCAGCCATTGCCTGGGTGGAGAGGGGCTTAAGTCCTGATCATATGTATTATGGCATTTTGCTGCTAGCTAGGGCATTGTCACTGTCCCATGCCTCTGGCATTCATGAGGGGCCTTTAAACCTTTTTTAAACCTTCAAACCTTTTTAAACCTTTAAATCTTTTTAAACCTTTAAACCTTTTTAAACCTTTAAACCTTTTTACCCCTTTAAACCTTTAAACCTTTTTTAACCTTTAAACATTTTTACACCTTTAAACCTTTTTTAAACCATTAAACCTTTTTACACCTTTAAACCATGCACACTTTTATTTTTTGTAATTTTCTTCTCCTTTTTTTCAAATCCCTTTCCACATCATTGTTCTCATAAATCTCTGGTATACGAAACGAAGGCAAAGCTTTCCAAAATATTCCTATGGACTGCTGTCGTGATGATTTATCAAATATATTAAAAGATTTAAAAAAATTTATTCTTTTGTGTTTTTCCAAATTTTGTTTCATGAGATACGTGCCTGTCAATGCATTCCTTCATTTAAAGGTTTAAAGGTCACCCATGAATGGCAGAGGAGAAGCACAGTGACAATGCCCTAGTAAGTAGGGCATCAACTAGAGACTGACCATATATGCATATGATCAGCGCCCAAGCCCCCTCTCCATCCAAACTAGGACCAGGAAGGGCCAGGCAATGACCCCTTCTTTTATATTTGAATTTTCAAATGATATCAGTGAAGAATGTATCCGAAAAATAATGCAGAAATTAAAGTGTCTTAATTGGCAATTATATTTTATCTAATATTTGTGGGATGAAGCTGCTATCCCTACACCCATGGATGCTCATGGAGCTCAAGTCTCAACTGCGTCTGACTTTTTTGGATGGTCTCCCATCCAAGGGCCGACCAAGCCAAATTTAGATAGTACCTTGGCTTCCTGCTGCCTTTCGCTCAACAGTTAAAAAAACAACAACAGCAGCAAATACAGCTGTTTCTAGTCCGCGGTTGGACAAAGACCTCAAACATGTTAATTCATATCTGGGATTTGGCCAGTTTTCTTCACCACGCTAGCCAAGGCGGATATGTGATGGTGGAAGATTTTCGTCTGATCGTTCACAGCAAACCAAGCTAGTATGGGTGACCCTAACTAGTACGGCTTTGCTGATCACGGCGATACACAAACCCTTTCATGTCATCAAGGAAGCTCCACTGTAAATGAACATCAACGTCTACTACAGTTAACTATATTTTCCAGAGAAGTGAACGGAATATGAGGAAGAAAAATTGAATATGGAGAAAAGCATTTAGAATTTAGGTAAAAATCCAAGCATCAAAGAAAGTTGACGGTCTGCGAATGAGATATAGCGGATATCCCTCGAAAAAAAAAGAATGTCTATTCACGTCTCGTCGTCATGGCAACACTGCTTTTACAAGGAAGGCTTTTTAATGGTTTAAAGGCCGCTCATGAATAGTAGAGGCAAGGGACATTGACTCCTGTCTTAGCTAGCCGGACGATGTCCTATATATAGAGTATATATGATCAGCGCCCTAGCCCCCTTTCCACCCAATCTAGGACCAGGAAGGGCCAGGCAGTGGCTGCTGGTGACTCAGGTGGTTGAACTCTATTATATTCCAATGCCCCCCCCCCCTTCATCCTTATCTCACAAAGATGGTGTGGTTGCAAACACTAAATCAGAAGCTATCGAGCTTGAGCGTGACTCGAACCCTGGTTTGGCAGATAGCAAGACAAGGACGTATCCAATATGCCACTTTTAAGAAAGGAGGAGGTACTCCTATGACCTAATATTATGTTGATCCTTATGAATATATTCTTCTTGCTTTTGTAAAAGCTTTCAAAGAATAATAAATATGTTTATGAACTTGTAGAAAATTTTAGGAAGATTATGTGAAGAAGAAGGGTTAATAAAGGAAGAAAATCGAAATAAAGGTGGATTACATCGAGGGGGAAAAAGGTAGAAGAAACGGAGATAGGAAAGATAAGGAGAGGAAAGAAAAAAAGAAGGGATTTTATAGGAGGAAGGTGAAGAAAAAGGAAGAATGTATTTAATGGGAATGGAAAAAGAATGTAGAATATGAAGGAATATGGGAAGAGAAGAAAAAATAAGGTAGGAAGATAATTTATTTAGACTAAAGGGAAGAAATTAATTAAAGCGGTCAATATTTACCAATGAATATTTGTTCATTTTGAACAATATGACAATAATGAACTCAATTGAAGGGGAGGATAGGAAAATAGGCTTTGTAGAATATGAAAGGATCTCGTAGGAAATAAGAAGAAAACATCCTTTTTTGGGAAAAAGAGTTGGCTGTCTCCTACTAGAAAAAAAAGATGTAGTAATTCCCTGTGTAGAAAATGCATAATTCTAATGGAATTTTATTCTTTTGGGTATGTTTGCAAAGGCGGTTCCGAGCGGGGTGAAGAATATCCTAAATTCGGGTTGGATGGAAGGAAGATAATGTTAAGGCTTCGTGTATTCTTTAAATAATCTCGTCATATTACATTGGTTATTGTTATTTTCTTCTTTTGTATTTATTTGCGTGATGTTGACCATAAAATTAGATTTGTTTTATTTTTACTTGATTAATCATTTCAAAGTCTTTGAAATTATATTATTATTATTATTATTATTATTTTTATTATTATTATTATTATTATTATTATTATTATTATTACTAGCTAAGCTACAACCCTAGATGGAAAAGCAAGATGCTATAAGCCCAAGGGCTCCAAAAGAGAAAAATAGCCCAGTGAGGTAAGGATATAGGGAAATAGATAAACGTTTATAAGAAGTAATGAACAATTAAGAGAAAATATCTTGAAAATATGAACAACATTAAAACAGATATTTCATATATAAACTATAAAAAGACGTACGTTAGATTTTCTGTTCTATGGCCTATTTCATGATATTAGAAGGAATAGATGGGTTGTTTGAAGTATTGTTTAATTTTGATATCATATATGACAAGTTTATTCTTTGTCTTAAACCGTATCGTTCTTTTCTTAAGAATAATGTATTCTTTCTAACTTCCGCAATTAAAAGAATAAATATTTCCATATCTTTTCGGTCGGCACAAAAAAAAAAGTTATATCCTATGATTGTTCAATTATCTTTCAAAACGTCCCTTTAATGAAGAGACGATTTTATGCTGCCTCTTTCCGTCATTGAAGTATACCTTACACACAATGGTCAACTGCATCACATCTTTCTCCACATCCACATTATGCTTTATCTCTGGTCATTTACTTTTTCCATTTACATCCCCTTAAACTACTTCCGGCACAAAGTAATTATTTGTGATAAAATATGTGGAATGAGAGGAAAAGTGACAATACATAAGTTAGATGAAAAAGTATCTCTGCCTAGCACGCACGTTTGCACTTCCAAAATTTTGAAATGCCAACACTCCTTACAAAAAACTTATCATTACTATTGCTTTGCAATTAAAATCAAGTTTGGTAATACGGTGATAAAGATTTTAATAGCTAGATTTTCCATTTAGTAAATAGTGTTGGATCATTTATAAAAAGTAATGAAACATGTTCACGAATCCAAAAGATTTCCTATGCTTAAAAAACCTTTACACTTATTAGTAATACCATGATAACAGAGAAATTTTTTCCCTAATGAAATCAATACCAAATTTTAAATTTCTCATCAAAGAAATCTCATGTCCCCCTGAATATTTCTCCTCCATATTAACATCCAATGTAATATTCCTCTTCCACATCAACATTTGATGTAATATTCCTCTTCCACATCAACATCCAATGTAATATTTCTCCTCCACATCAACATCCACTGTAATATTTCTCCTCCACATCAACATCTAATGTAATATTTCTCCTCCATATCAACGTCCACTGTAATATTTCTCCTCCACATCAACATCCACTGTAATATTTCTCCTCCACATCAACATCCACTGTAATATATCTCCTCCACATCAACATCCACTGTAATATTTTTCCTCCACATCAACATCCACTCACCGACTCCCACTCCATCATTTCCATGTATGGGTGATTCTCAACCTCTAGAGCCTCTCCTGATTTGCATATAAATCACCGGGTGGAAATCTAATGTCTAATTTACCCGTGGAAGCGGCTAATTTGCAATGATTTTTTTTTTCACTTTTGGGTGAAATTCATTGGAGAGAGAGATCTGTCAAGTTAGAAGTTAATCCGTTTGAATCGTCTTCTATAGGCTTTTGTTATTAACTTTGAATCGATGATGATGGGGGAAATATTATTAGTATTGTTATTTAGTAGTAGCAGTAGTAGTAGTAGTAGTAGTAGTAGTAGTAGTAGTCATTGCCATCAAAATATATTTGTTATTGTAGTTTCATTCATTACAGTTTTATTCTTAACAATATTGTTTTTCTTCGGTCCTCCAAAAGCTATTCGAGTTTCTTGCACTTTCTTCTTCCCAGACATAGTATCGGTAGAATAGGTGGAGAGCTTTCAATGGCCATAATGAAATTCCTTTTTGAAGAATAAATCGAGAGAGAGAGAGAGAGAGAGAGAGAGAGAGAGAGAGAGAGAGAGAGAGAGAGAGAGAGAGAGAGAGAGAGAGCTCTCAATGAAATATTTTTTAAAGTGATATCATCATGATTGGCAATGAGCGGCAATTTTACAACAATTTGATTGAATCTAAGCTGGAATTAAGAACTTTGTTTAGAGACAATTATCTTTCTCAACTGCCTAATGGAAAACGTGGTTTGATAATCCTTCCTTTAATTGGAAAATCCTATTCCATATAAGGTTGCCTGATTTCATCTTAGAGTGAGTTTCATTTTTTTTTTTTTTGGTTTCTTATTTTCAAAATTTATTGAATGCAATATACCCTGGAGTTAGTCGAAATACATATCTTATAAATGAGAAATATGAATTACGTAGTTGTATCGTAACATTACCATAATTTCCTGCATTGAGAAAATCTCTCCCCTATATAATAAGAGCAAGTGTCTATATATATATATATATATATATATATATATATATATATATATATATATATATATATATATATATATATATATATATATATATATATATATATATATATTCCGGCCACGCTAGGCTCTCCCTGTCCCTCTGGTAGGGAGAAGAGGGAATAGTCATACCTTGGTTTGAGGCAGGTGAATGTGTGTGCATATCTATCTAATTATTTACCTGTCATTTTTAACGGGTCGCGTACACTAGTAATAACAAAACCTTCGTGAAGGTCACGGAAACCTTGATGCCCCTAGACTCCACCTATTCGCCCTCAGCAACACCTCCTTCAGGAAACTTACAGCAAATGCGAGACGGAACCTCCACAGTCCTTAGCCAGATCAGAATCTCTTTTACCATTCATCCGGAAATTGAAGTTTCCCTCACGGCGCTAAAACGCGTCTCGGACTAAGTACACTTTTCGAGGGAAATAAATAGAAAAATAATATCCTTTCAAAATCATATAATGGGAAATTTGAATTACCAAGGAGAAGTGAGGATGGCTGGTGGTGGGAAATAGGGATGGGGTGATTGGATGGTCCCTGGGCAAAGTGAAATGCCGTTGGTACCCATCTAGCGATTTGCATTTCGAAGACGACAAATATTTACTGAATGTACACTCCAGAATGGTAATTGAACCGTAACCAGAGAGAAGGATCTAATGTAGTGCTGTCTGGCCAGTCAAAGGACCTCATAACTCTTTAGTGGTAGTATCTCAACGGGTGGCTGGTGCCCTGGCCAACCTACTACCTACCTATGTGTGTATGTTTGTATGTATGTGCGTGTGCATATTTAATCATATATATGACAACACTGAATTTTGAAATCCAACTCTCTTCCGTTCAATTGCCTTTAATTAATAATCCCATCAGTCGATGAATTATCCCCAAAACTCATGAAAAATTGATGCCTAATTTCTTTTTAGGGGAAACTGGAGTATATTATTAACTAAGTGGCCAAAAACAACTCATTATTTCTTCGTCTTCTTTCGTTCTATTATTAATTTTGTAACAATTTAGTTTGTTACTTTCATCCGTCTTTTAGGTTTAAAAGCGTTATTGAATTGCACTTTAATTGTTTTTATATTTATACCATATATTATTTTCTTTCAATATTTACATCCTTTTCATTTATTTATTTATTTGTATATTTTTTCTATCATCTTTCTCTCCATTTTATTAGCAAAGTCAGTAAAATAGGAAACTTATAGATATTGTATTTCGTGATATATGTAAAAGTTATTAACTGCTATGTACTAAAGACAAGATAATTCAAGTTGTTAATGATAACGTGATCATATATATATATATATATATATATATATATATATATATATATATATATATATATATATGTGTGTGTGTGTGTGTGTGTGTGTGTGTGTGTGTGTGTTTATACATCCTTTTACATATATGAATATATACTGTATGTGTGAGGTTCGTCTATGGATTATGAATCATAACTAAGCTATTAATTAGGGTATATGATTAGCATAATATGAGAACTTCAAAATACTTCCATTAAAAGCACCTCTAACACCAGAAATATTCCACCCACCTCATTCACACGTAAGGTGTCAAAATTATCATCACTCAGCCTCTGTTCATATCGGGATTTTTTTTTTTTTTTTTTGGTTAACTACAGTTTACATTGTATGGTTCCTAGTTACACCCAGCTTCCTTGGGAATCCATAACTTCCCTTATTATTATTATTATTATTATTATTATTATTATTATTATTATTATTATTATTATTATTATTATTATTGTTATTATCATTATTATTATTATCATTATTGTTATTTTTAATATTATTCATTATTATTATTATTATTATTATTATTATTGTTATTTTTATTATTATTATTATTATTATTATTATTATTAACATGGAAGTTAGAAGTGAATTGTAATTTTGACTATGAAATTGAGGCTCCATAAGACCATAAATACTCCATAGATGATCATACGAATCCTTAGTTAATCAAACATCATAATCCCCCCCTCCCCTGCCTGTAACATTTCATAAACCGCCATCTTGCAGCAATCTAGAAACTCCAAAAAACAAGAAAACTTAATGGCCAAAAGGTGGGGGGCTGGGGGCGGTTGGAACCCCCCTCCCCCTCTCCACTGGCTCTTTCCCACTCGAAAACCTGAAAGAGGAATATACATCCCCTGGAGATATTTTGCCTTGAGATTTAAAAAAGGGGGATTTCTCCCCCTCCCTCCCCCTTCCCCCATTTCTCTCCATTTCCCTCCCCCTCTTCCAGTTCCCTCCACCACCTCCCTCCCACTTGGGCTATTCAAATTCCCTTTCGCTCTTAGGTAATGGCGCTGAATAGTATTTTTTTTCCAGTACTCTTGCCTGGTCTTTTACGGTTCGTGAGAGAGATTGAAATATTCGGATGAAAGGAATAGGGAATCTGATCTCTCTTAAGTATGGCCGGATGCTGGGTTTGTGGAGTGGTCTAAGTTCACTCGCGGATGTAGATCAGGCAAATTCAGTCTACCTTAGATCTTATCACTGAATAATATTCCAAACGGCAAAGTAGTTTTCGTTCCACGAATTTAATGCTTTAGTGCAATTATTGTGTTTGTGATAGTCTCCCCTATGTAATGGAGAGGAAGCGTTTTGTTATACGCACATAACACGCACAAACACACACACACGCACACACACACACACATATATATATATATATATATATATATATATATATATATATATATATATATATATATATATATATATATATATATATATATATATATATATATATATATATATATATATATATATATATATATATATATATATATATATATATATATATATATATATATATATATACATATATATATATATATATATATATATATATATATATATATATATATATATATATATATATATATATATATATATATATATATATATATATATATGTGTGTGTGTGTGTGTGTGTATGTGTATGTGTGTTTGTGTGTGTGCGTGTGTGAATTTACTACGTAAAAGATAATGTTTAATGAAGTTCCTTCGGTCTCAAAGATTAAAAGAATCACTTATAAGTAAAGAGACCAAAATTACTGTCGCCTGAATTTCTCTTCGAGGGTCTAAGGTTTAAAAACAACTCATGAATGGCAGAGGCATGTGACAGTGGCAGTGCACTAGAAACTGACCATGCATATAAATGATCAACGCTTAAGCTAGGACCAGGAAGGGCCAGGCAATGGCTGATGATGACTTAGCATGTAGTCTAGTGGACTCCTCTGAAACCCCCATCCTTAGCTCATAAGGATGGTCAGGTTACAGACACTAAAGAAGCTATCGAGCTTGAGTGGGTCTCGAACACTAGTCTGACAGAATGTAAGGCAAGAAGGTTTCCAATGGGCTACCACAACCCTTTAAGGGAAGCAATGATTTGATAACCTGAAGTTTTATGACCCTGAAGTTCATATTTTTCATGTTTGGGAACTCTTTTTGTGCTTCTATTTTCACTGTATAAAAAAAATTGGCAAATGAAATAAAATTAGAAATCTTGTCTTTAATAAAACGGGGCCAGCCGGGTAGCCGCCCGGGGCCAGCCGGGTAGCCGCCCGGGGCCAGCCGGGTAGCCGCCCGAGCCAGCCGGGTAGCCGCCCGGGGCCAGCCGGGTAGCCGCCCCTTGCCAGCCGGGTAGCCGCCCCTTGCCAGCCGGGTAGCTGCCCGGGGCCAGCCGGGTAGCCGGGTAGCCGCCAGGGGCCAGCCGGGTAGCCGGGTAGCCGCCCGGGGCCAGCCGGGTAGCCGCCATGGCCAGCCGGGTAGCCGGGTAGCCGCCCGGGGCCAGTCGGGTAGCCGCCGGGGCCAGCCGGGTAGCCGCCCTGGGCCAGCCGGGTAGCCGCCCGGGGCCAGCCGGGTAGCCGACCAGGGCCAGCCGGGTAGCCGCCCTGGGCCAGCCGGGTAGCCGCCCGGGGCCATCCGGGTAGCCGCCCGGGGCCAGCCGGGTAGCCGCCCGGGGCCAGCCGGGTAGCCGCCCGAGGCCAGCCGGGTAGCCGGGTAGCCGCCCGGGGCTAGCCGGGTAGCTTTGTAGCCGCCCGGCGCTAGCCGGGTAGCCTGGTAGCGGCCCGGGGCCAGCCGTGTAGCCGGCCGGGGCCAGCCGGGTAGCCGGGTAGCCGCCAAGGGCCAGCCGGGTAGCCGCCCGGTGCCAGCCGGGTAGCTGCCCGGGGCCAGCCAGGTAGTCGCCCGAGGCCAGCCGGGTAGCCGCCCGGGGCCAGCCGGGTAGCCGCCTTGGGCCAGCCGGGTAGCTGCCCGGGGCCAGCCGGGTAGCCGGGTAGCCACCCGGGGCCAGCCGGGTAGCCGCCCAGGGCCAGCGCCAGCCTAGTAGCCGCCAGCGCCAGCCGGGTTAGCCGCCAGCGCCATCCGGGTAGTCGCTTAGCCGTCTGGGGCCAGTCGGTTAGCCGCCCGCGCCATCCGGGTAGTCGCTTAGCCGTCTGGGGACAGTCGGGTAGCCGCCTGGGGCCAGCCGGGTAGCCGCCCGGGCCAGCCGGGTAGCCGCCCGTATCCAGCCGGGTAGCCGGGTAGCCGCCCGGGGCCAGCCGGGTAGCCGCCCAGGGCCAGCCGGGTAGCCGCCTTGGGCCATCAGGGTAGCCGGGTAGCCGCCCGGTGCCAGCCGGGTAGCTGTCCGGGGCCAGCCGGGTAGCTGGGTCGCCACCCGGGGCCAGCCGGGTAGCCGGGTAGCCGCCCGTGGCCAGCCGGGTAGCCGCCCGGGGCCAGCTGGGTAGCCGCCCGGGGCCAGCCAGGTAGCCGCCCGAAGCCAGCCGGGTAGCCGCCTGCGGCCAGCCGGGTAGGCAGGTAGCCGCCTGGGGCCAGCCGGGTAGCCGGGTAGCCACCCGGGGCCAGCCGGGTAGCCGCCAAGGGCCAGCGCCAGCCTAGTAGCCGCCAGCGCCAGCCGGGTTAGCCTCCAGCGCCATCCGGGTAGTCGCTTAGCCGTCTGGGGCCAGTCGGGTAGCCGCCCGGGGCCAGCCGGGTAGCCGCCTGGGCCAGCCGGGTAGCCCCCCGTGGCCATCCGGGTAGCCGCCCGGGGCCAGCCGGGTAGCCGCCCGGGGCCATCAGGGTAGCAGGGTAGCCACCCGGTGCCAGCCGGGTAGCTACCCGGGGCCAGCTGGGTAGCCGCCCGGGGCCAGCCAGGTAGCCGTCCGGGGCCAGCCGGGTAGCCGCCCGGGGCCAGCCGGGTAGCCGCCCGGGGCCAGCCGGGTAGACGCCCGAGGCCAGCTTGGTAGCCGCCCGAGGCTAGCCGGGTAGCTGCCCGGGGCCAGGCAGGTAGCCGCCCGGGGCCAGCCGGGTAGCCGCCCGGGGCCTGCCGGGTAGCCGCCCGGGGCCAGCCGGGTAGCCGGGTAGCCGCCCGGGGCCAGCCGGGTAGCAGGGTAGCCGCCCGGGGCCAGCCGGGTAGCCGCCTGGGGCCAGCCGGGTAGCCGCCCGAGGCTAGCCGGGTAGCTGCCCGGGGACAGCCAGGTAGCTGGGTAGCCGCCCGGGGCCACGCGGGTAGCCGCCCGGGGCCAGGCGGGTAGCCGCCCGGGGCCAGCCGGGTAGCCGCCCGGGGCCAGCCGGGTAGCCGCCCAGGGCCAGCCGGGTAGCCGCCCGGGGCCAGCCTGGTAGCCGCCCGGGGCCAGCCGGGTAGCCGCCCGGGGCCAGCCGGGTAGCCGGGTAGCCGCCCTGGGCCAGCCGGGTAGCCGGGTAGCCGCCCGGGGCTAGCCGGGTAGCCGGGTAGCCGCCTGGGGCCAGCCGTGTAACCGCCCTGGGCCAGCCTGGTAGCCGCCCGGTGCCAGCCGGGTAGCCGCCCGTGGCCAGCCGGGTAGCCGCCCGGGGCCAGCCGGGTAGCCGCCCGGGGCCAGCCGGGTAGCCGGGTAGGCGCCCGGGTCCAGCCGGGTAGGCGCCCGGGTCCAGCCGGGTAGCCCGGTAGCCGCCCGGGGCCAGCCGGGTAGCCGCCTGGTGCCAGCCGGGTAGCCGCCTGGAGCCAGCCGGGTAGCCGCCCGGGGCCATCCGGGTATCCGCCCGGGGCCACCCGGGTAGCCTCCCGGGGCCAGCCGGTAGCCGCCAGGGGCCAGCCGTTTAGCCGGGTAGCCGCCCGGGGCCAGCCAGGTAGCCCCCTGGGGCGAGCCGGGTAGCCGCCCGGGGCCAGCCGGGTAGCCGTCCGGGGCCAGCCGGGTAGCCGCCCAGGGCCAGCGCCAGCCGGGTAGCCGCCCGGGGCCAGCGTCAGCCGGGTAGCCGCTAGCGCCAGCCGGGTAGCCGCCAGGGGCCAGCGCCAGCCGGGTAGCCGCCGGGGCCAGCGCCAGCCGGGTAGCCTCCCGGGGCCAGCGCCAGCCGGGTAGCCGCCCGGGGCCAGCGCCAGCCGGGTAGCCGCCCAGGGCCACCGCCAGCCGGGTAGCCGCCCGGGGCCACTGCCTGCCGGATAGCCGCCCGGGGCCAGCGCCAGCTGGGTAGCCGCCCGGGGCCAGGCGGGTAGCCGCCGGGGCCAGCCGGGTAGCCGCCCGGGGCCAGCCGGGTAGCCGCCCGGGTCCAGCCGGGTAGCCGCCCGGGGCTAGCCGGGTAGCTCCCCGGGGCCAGCCGGGTAGCCTCCTGGGGCCAGTGCCAGCCAGGTAGCCGCCCAGGGCCAACGGGAGTGGGGGAGCCCTCCCCTCCCATAGAGAAGGGGAGAGCCCCACCAGGCCAACGATATAGAGTTCCTCTATCAGGCTTGGTTTTAAGAAAAAAAAATTATGGAGAGGTCTTCACAAGAGAATGCTGTCTCCGGAGCTCCAGAGGTTTTCTTAGAAAGTCTTCAGAGAAGAATTGCATTCTTTGGATGTATTCATATTCTCTCTCTCTCTCTCTCTCTCTCTCTCTCTCTCTCTCTCTCTCTCTCTCTCTCTCTCTCTCTCTCTCTCTCTTTCTTTCTCTTTCTCTTTTTTTCTTTCTTTCTCTCTCTCTTTCTTCCTTTCTCTCTTTTTTTCTCTCTTTCTTTCTTTCTCTCTCTTTCTTTCTCCCCCTCTTTCTTTCTCTCTCTCTTTCTTTCTATCTCTTTCTTTCTCTCTCTTTCTTTCTCCCTCTTTCTTTTTTTCTCCCTTTTTCTTTCTTTCTCTCTTTCTATCTTTCTCTTTCTTTCTCTCTCTCTCTCTCTCTTTCTCTCTCTCTCTCTCTCTCTCTCTCTCTCTCTCTCTCTCTCTCTCTCTTTCTTTCTTTCTTTCTCACTCTCTCTTTCTTTCTCTTTTTATTTTCTTTCTTTCTCTTTATCTCTTTCTTTCTCTTCCTTTCTTTCTTTCTCACTCTCTTTCTTTCTCTCTTTATTTTTCTCTCTTTCTCTCTCTTTCTCTCTTTCTTTCTTTCTCTCTGTCTCTCTCTCTCTCTCTTTCTGTCTATCTCTCTCTCTTTCTTTCTTTCTCTCTCTTTATTTCTTTCTTTCTTTCTCTCTCTTTCTGTTTCTTTCTTTCTTTCTTTCTCTCTCTTTCTCTTTCTTTCTTTCTCTCTCTCTCTCTCTCTCTCTCTCTCTCTCTTTGTCTCTCTCTCTCTTTCTTTCTCTCTTTATTTTTTTCTTTCTCTCTCTTTCTCTTTCTTTCTTTCTCTTTGTCTCTCTCTCTCTCTTTCTCTTTGTCTCTCTCTCTTTCTCTCTCTTTCTTTCTTTCTCTCTTTCTTTCTCTCTCGCTTTCTCTCTCTCTCTCTCTCTCTCTCCCTCTCTCACTCTCTCTCTTTCTTTCTCTCACTCTCTCTCTCTCTCTCTCTCTCTCTCTCTCTCTCTCTCTCTCTCTCTCTCCTCTCTCTCTCTCTCTCTCTCTCTCTCATAGATCTTATTCCTGTCTATTTAAATTGTTAACTAAACTTTTAAGAGTTCAGCATTCTCTCTCTCTCTCTCTCTCTCTCTCTCTCTCTCTCTCTCTCTCTCTCTCTCTCTCTCTCTCTCTCTCTCTCTCATAGATCTTTTTCCTGTTTATTGAAAAGGTTAAACATACTTTTAAGTATTTAGCACTCTCTCTCTCTCTCTCTCTCTCTCTCTCTCTCTCTCTCTCTCTCTCTCTCTCTCTCTCTCTCTCTCTCTCTCTCTCGCATTAGTCAATCTTAGCGTTGATCTATTTAATTAGGTAGCTTTCATCAGTTTTACGTCAAAAAAGTGGTAGTACAAATATGAAAGTAGAGGAATATTACTAGACATTTTTTTTTCTTGTACGAAAGCCGATGTTAAGGTTAATAAAATGATAATTATTGATAATTGATTGGATTAATAAGGTCAACAAATAACTATCAGTTAAATAAATTAGGAAAAATAAATGAAATGGAAGATCAGAAATTATGAATGACGAAAATATTAGGTTAAATAATCTTTAGGAGATTACGTTATTTACATAAACTACATTTTTGATATTTGAGAAATAGTAACTGAAAATAAATGAGAGAAAGTAGAAATAGAGAATTATTAACCTAAAGGTTGGGGATATTTATCTATGGTATTTTTGATTGATTGATCTTGAGTTTTCTGGCATCCTGACATATAGGATCACTGACGCTGATATTATTATTATCATTATTATTATCATTATTATGATAAATATAATTAGCTAAGTTACATCCCTAGTTGGAAAAGAAAGGTGCTATAAGCACAAGGACTCCAACTAGGAAAAATAGCCCAGTGAGGAAAGGAAACAAGGAAATAAATAAACGATATAAGAAATAATGAACAATTAAAATACAATATTTCAAAAACAGTTACGTCAAAACAGATATTTCTTATATAATCTATAAAAAAACATTAAATTCAGCCAGTTATAAATATAGAATAAAAGAAAATTCCTATTGGAACCATAAAAGCGAAGATGCCTTTATAGAATTTAAATAACTTTCAGAAGACCTGCTTCTGAAATAAATCTGAAACTATTGCTAGAATAGTAGCAAAGAAATGATACTACTAAGCTTTATAATTCTAATTCTCACTATTCCTACAGGTGTTAAAGTATATCCTATTTCCTGCCTTTGTTTTTTTAAGAATATACTTATTTTCAAACAGGATATATTTATTCTGTATTTTTAAGCAATTGTTTTTCTTTTTCAAGTGAACATATCTAATCAGATTTAAAAAATCTAAAAAATCTCAACTTTCGCCAACATTCTTGTCAATTCTTGAATCAAATTCACTATCACCACATTTACTGATTTTTTTTTATCTGTAATCTTCATGAGCAAACAGACACACACACACACACACACACACACGAATATATATATATATATATATATATATATATATATATATATATATATATATATATATATATATATGTGTGTGTGTGTGTGTGTGTGTGTGTGTGTGAGTGTAAAATGAGTGGGTATGTGTGTAAATATCTATACAAATATGGCTCAAATGGTTTATATTCTTCAGTCGATGATAATTGTATTATAATCATTAATATCTCAATTTACTAAAATTTTCATACATTCAGTCTTGAAACACGTTACCTCCTCCTAATTCCATTTATTTTATTTCTTCCATAGGAAACGAGGAAAGAGTCATCGCATTTAGGTGAGTGTTTAATTTATTTATTTATTTATTTATTTTATTTTATTTTTTTTTTTTGCCCACAGGTAGTAAAGTTAGTATTTCAAATTTCATAACGAAAAGGTTCTCGTCCTTTGATTCTTAGCAATTTATAACTTATCCGGAGTTAATTGCTAGTTAAAGACTAAGTATTCTTAATATTTTTATCCTCTTCATCACTTAACCTCATTTCCTAGTTCTGAACACTTGCTATGCATTTCTGGCACACACAAGAACACAAAGGGGGTTACTGGAGGGATAGGATAAGGGTCAAGACAGAGGGAGGGAAGGAGAGGGGAGGGACGGTGGAGTGTAGGTATTTGAATGGCTTTACCTACTTACCTTAATCACTTGGCTTAGGCTTTATTAGGCCAAGAATAAACACCTTAATTAACGGGATTTGGAAATGCATTATATTGTGAAAAATTAGGGGAGGTCTATAGAGTGCCGTGTCAAAGTACCATTCTGACCAAGTAATTTGTAGGGGAGATATTGAAGAATAAACACCTTGATTAACGGGATTTAATTTTTTTTTTCTTTTTGCCAGAAACACATAGTAGTGAGGAGATTAGGCTATGTTAACGTATTTTCTATGACTGTAAATTTTTGCTATTGCTTTGAGAACAAATTAGTGAATTCTAACGATAATCAACCTCCGTTTATTATTAAAGTTATTCTAACGATAATCAACCTTCGTTTATTATTAAAGTTATTAAGATTATTTTTATTATTGAAGTTATTATTATTGTTATTAGATTTATTAGAAATTTTTTAAATTAATATTATCGTTAAAATTTATTAAAGATTAATGTTATAAAAATCATCAAAATTATTACTAAATTGTTATTGTTGACGTCAGCTATTTTATGAAACTTACATATCGCTTCTGTAAAATATAAAACGTATATACCGTAGATTATTTTACCAACGGCGTTAATTACTTAGTTGTGAATGTAAGAGGAAACGTAAGATGCAGTTTAAGCTGTTAACTATGCTAATTGCTTTGTCGGAGGTTTGTCATATCTAGTTGTCCTGCAGCGTACAAATGGTATTTTCTCCTTGTCCTAACCCTATACCCTAGGGTTTTATTTATTTACTTATCTATTTATTTTTTTTTTAACATCATGCTTTCCTATCCCCAAATACTATCCTATAATAAGTTTTTCTATTCCTCCCAATTCTCTTCCCAAAACTCGAAAATACTTTACCTCTTCCTCAACCTCGGCGAACTCCTGATCCTTTGCCATTCTCCCCCAGAACCCCCCCCCCCCACTTCCCCGCTCCCACCCCCATTTTATTCCTCCCAACCCATTTACATATAAATATGGAAGAGGCGTTCCAGGCGCCTGCTTAACCGCTAAGCAACTCATTTTTGAAGTTTTGTTGTCAACTGGATGAAGTTCAGGTAGTGACATTTGTTTATTTATTTATTTATTTATTTATAAGGTCGGTCTTTTATTTAATTCATACAAGCTTGCGCATATATTTTTGCTTCGTGTTTGAGCGATTGTTTTTATATTCATTAAGTAATTTGTTCCTTTTTTTATCTACATAAACTTCTTTTTTCTATATACTTAAGTCTTACTTACGCTCTGTGGGACGGGCAAAACCAAAATTATCAGAAAAGATTCCAACATTACAAATCGGAATGAAACGTTGAAAAGATCTTACATTTGCAATTCCAGTCCTTCGTTGTGGTGGCCTTTTGGAAATGTCCCTGCCTTATGATCGCCGGACAGGGGTTCGAGTCCCGCTCAAGCTCCATAGTTTCTTGTAGTATCTGCAACCTCACCATCCTTGTGAGCTAAGGATGAGCGGTTTTGGGCGAGCCTATAGGTCTACCTGTTGAGTAATCAGCAGCCATTGCCTGTGTGGAGAGGTGGCTTAAGTCCTGATCATTAGTATTATGGCATTTTGCTGCTAGCTAGGGCATTGTCACTGTCCCGTGCCTCTGGTATTCATGAGGGGTCTTTAAACCTTTTTACACCTTTAAACCATGCACACATTTATTTCTCGTAATATTTTTTTTTCTTTTTCAAATCCCTTTCCACATTATTGTTCTCATAAATCTCTTGTATACGATACAAGGGCAAAGCTTTCCAAAATATTCCTATGAACTGCTCTCGTGATGAGTTATCAAATATATTAAAAGTTTTAGAAAAATATTTTCTTTTGTGTTTTTCCAAATTTTGTTTCATGAGATGCGTGCCTGTCAATGCATTCCTTCATTTAAAGGTTTAAAGGTCACCCATGAATGGCAGAGGAGAAGCACAGTGACAATGCCCTAGCTAGTAGGGCATGCCCTAGAGACTGACCATATATGCATATGATCAGCGCCCAAGCCCCCTCTCCATCCAAACTAGGACCAGGAAGGGCCAGGCAATGGCCCCTTCTTTTATATCTGAATTTTCAAATGATATCAGTGAAAAATGTATCCGAAAAATAATGCAGAAATTGAATTGTCTTAATTGGCAATTATATCTTATCTAATATTTGTGGGATGAAGCTGCTATCCCTACATCCATGGATGCTCATGGAGCTCAAGTCTCAACTGCGTCTGACTTTTTTGGATGGTCTCCCATCCAAGGGCCGACCAAAGCCAAATTTAGATAGTACCTTAGCTCGCTGCTGCCTTTCGCTCAATAGTTAAAATAACAACAACAACAGCAAATACAGCTGTTTCTAGTCCGCGGTTGGACAAAGACCTCAAACATGTCAATTCATATCTGGGATTTGGCCAGTTTTAATCACCACGCTAGCCAAGGCGGATTTGTGATGGTGGAAGATTTTCGTCTGATCGTTCACGGCAAACAAAACTAGTGTGTGTGACCCTAACTAGTACGGCTTTGCTGATCACGGCGATACACAAACCTTTTCATGACGTCAAGGTAGCTCCACTTTAAATGAACATCAACGTGAACGGAATATGAGGAAGAAAAATTGAATGTGGGGAAAAACTTTTAGAGAAAAAAGGTCAAAATCCAAGCATCAAAGAAAGTTCACGTCTCGTCGTCATAGCAACACTGCTCGTCATGCAATTCTACAGGAGTTTCAGCCTTTCCTTATCACAGCTCTTTAGTCTTACCAATGTGCTTAGACACTTGCTTTTCCAAGGAAGGCTCTTTAACGGTTTAAAGGCCGCTCATGAATAGTAGAGGCAAGGGACATTGACTCCTGTCTTAGCTAGCAATATAATGTCCTAGAGACTGACTATATATACAGTACATATGATCAGCGCCCTAGCCCTCTTTCCACCCAAGCTAGGACCAGGAAGGGTCAGGAAGTGGCTGCTGGTGACTCAGCTGGTTGAACTATATTCTTCTCCAACCCCCCCCCCCTCCCTCATCCTTATCTCACAAAGATGGTGAGGTTGCAAACACTAAACAAGAAGCTATGGAGCTTGAGTGTTACTCAAACCCTAGTTCGGCAGATCGCAAGACAAGGACGTATCCAATAGGCCCCCTTTGAGAAAGGAGGAGGTACTCCTATGACTTAATATTATGTTGATCCTTTTAAATATATTCTTCTTGTTTTTGTAAAAGCTTTCAAAGTAAAATAAATATGTTTATGAAATTGTAGAAAATTTTAGGAAGATTATGTGAAGAAGAAAGGTTAATAAAGGATGAAAATCGAAATAAAAGTGGATTACATCGAGGTGGAAAAAGGTAGAAGAAACGGAGATAGGAAAGATAAGGAGAGGAAGGAAAAGAGGAGGGATTTTATAGGAGGAAGGGTGAAGAAAAAGGAAGAATGTTTTTATTGGAAATGGAAAAAGAATTTAGAATGTGAAGGAATATGGGAAGAGAAGAAAAAATAAGGTAGGAAGATAATTTACACAGAATAAAGGGAATAAATTAATGAAAACGGTCAATCCATTCTGTGGAAGCTTTTAAACTTTACCAATGAATATTTGTTCATTTTGAACAACATGACAATAATGAACTCAATTGAAGAAGAAGCAACAAAAAGGATAAAATAAGCTTTGTAGAATATGAAAGGATCTCGTAGGAAATAAGAAGAACATCCTTTTTTGGGAAAAAGAGTTGGCTGTCTCCTACTAGAAAAAGAGACGTAGTAATGGCGTATGGAATTTCCCTGTGTAGAAAATGCATAATGCTAATGGAATTTTATTCTTTTGGGTATGTTTGCAAAGGCGGTTCCGAGCGGGGTGAAGAATATCCTAAATTCGGGTTGGATGAAAGGAAAATGATGTTAAGGCTGCGTGTATTCTTTAAATAATCTCGTCATATTACATTGGTTATTGTTATTTTCTTCTGTTGTATTTATTTGCGTGATGTTGACCATAAAATTAGATTTGTTTTATTTTTACTTGATTAATCATTTCAAAGTCTTTAAAATTAATTATTATTATTATTATTATTATTATTATTATTATTATTATTATTATTATTATTATTATTATTATTAGCTAAGCTACAACCCTCGATGGAAAAGCAAGGTGCTATAAGCCCAAGGGCTCCAAAAGAGAAAAATAGCCCAGTGAGGTAAGGATATAAGGAAATAGATAAACGTTTATAGGAAGTAATGAACAATTAAGAGAAAATATCTTGAAAATATGAACATAATTAAAACAGATATTTCATATATAAACTATAAAAAGACTCATGTTAGATTTTCTGTTCGATGGCCTATTTCATGATATCAAGGGATAGAATGATTGTTTGAAGTAGTGTTTAATTTTTATATCATATATGACAAACCTCTTCTTTGTCTTAAACCGTAATTTTCTTTCCTTAAGAATAATGTATTCTTTCTAACTTTCTCAGTGAAAAGAAAAAATATTTCCATATCTTTTCGGTCAGTACAAAAATGTTTATATTCTAAGAATGTTCAACTATCTTCCAATTATCTTAATAAAGAGACGATTTTATGCTGCCTCTTTCTGTCATTGAAGTATACCTTACACACAATGGTCAACTGCATCACATCTTTCTCCACATCCACATTATGCTTTATTTCTTGGGTCATTTAATTTTTTCCATTTACATCCCCTTAAACTACTTCCGACACAAAGTAATTATTTGTGATAGAATATGTGGAATGAGAGGAAAAGTGACGATACATAAGTTAGATGAAAATGTATTGTACCAACCGTGTGTCACACAATTGTACATAATTATTTTGTATATATTATGCTTGTATCTGCGCTCTTCCCTCGCACTAAAAAGAACCTGAATGATCATGTCTCCGTTTTGCTTAGTAACATTATCTGTCTCTCGAACAGGTCATGTCCTGTTGCCTTGAGGTTTTGTATATAAAGAAGAGTGTTCCTTAATAAATAACTCAGTCGTTTCCAATCTGCCTTTGAGTTCACAACTCCTCTCTCGGCCCGTCACATTGGTGACCCCGGAAGTCGACTCGCTCCCACTGCCTTCCACCCCCACCTCCCTCGCCCCTCCATCGTTGGTAATATGACGGAGGCGGACTCTACCCCAGCAGTTGGCACTGCGGCCGCTCCATTGAAACTTTCACCGTTCGCTAGCGGAGAAGCGTTCGCTTGGTTTCAACGCGCTGAAGTCCACTTCCATATCAGGGGCGTGACTCGCTCAACCACCAAAGCGGATTATGTTCTCGCGGCGATACCCGAGGACACCTTCCCAGAAATATCCGACTGGCTTTGTGAACAAGGAGACACCCCAATAGCGTATGACGACCTCAAATCATACCTTCTGCAGCAGTACTCGCAGTCGCCAGCCGCCCGTATAGCAAAGCTTTTTCAGCTCTCGCAACAACCGTTGGGGGACCAAAGGGCTTCGCTTGCCCTCAGGGAAATGACCAGTATCGCTCGCCTTCAACCTGCCGCAGACGGCTCTCCTCGTGAGGTGAACCTACTCCGTGCCCTTTGGATACGCCGTTTACCTGAACCTGTGCGCGCTGCCCTACCCGATGTCGATAGTTTACCCATAAAGGACTTGATGACCAAAGCCGACGCCCTTATGGACAGCCACTTCAAGACCTCCATCAACGCCTCCACCCCTGACGACGAGGATGCCTATTCAACGTCAACCGAAGCTGACATGAATGCCGTAGGACATACACGCCTACCCCGTGATGTGCCGAAGCGGTGACAAAGCCGCCCACCACCCACCAATCGCTCGCGCCCCAACGAACGACTTCTACAGCCACTTACTACCTACCATCCGCCGCAGTTTTGCTACTACCACTTCAGATTCGGGGCAACCGCGAAGAAATGTGCCAAAGATTGTCAGTGGCCAAAAAACGTGTAAGTAGGCCATCGCTTGTGGCGGTGGCCTCCCATGTTTCTAATCTTTTCTTTTTACAGGATGCAGGAACAGGCGTGCGATTTTTGGTAGACACGGGTGCTTGTCGTTCTCTTTTGCCAGAACTTCGCCAAACGCCCACGGTTCCTGCCAAGCACGGTATTTATCACCATATCAAGACGACGGGACCCCCAGTCTTTGCAAAATTCAGACGTCTAGCACCGGAACGATTGGCAGCCGCCAAACAGACGTTCGCCGAAATGGAGAAAATGGGCCTTTGCCAAAAGGCCTCCAGCCCATGGTCGTCACCCTTACACATCGTTCTGAAAAAAGACGGCTCCCTCCGTCCGTGCGGGGATTACAGGCGCCTGAACATGCAAACAGAACCGGATCACTACCCCCTCCCAAACATTGCCGATGTAACCTCCTACCTGCACAAAGCGAAGGTTTTCTCTACGCTCGACATCCTGAAGGGGTATTATCAGGTGCCTATGAACCCAGAAGACATCCCCAAGACCGCCATCACCACTCCGTTTGGCACATACACCTTCAATTACTCCTGTTTTGGCCTTCGTAATGCTGGGGCAACGTTTCAACGTCTCATGGATGGCATCTTAGGGGACCTCCCTTTCTGTGTATGTTATGTGGACGACATACTTGTGTTCTCCTCCTCAAAAGAGGAACACCTCCGTCACCTGCGCATCGTGCTCGACCGCCTGCAACAAAACGGCCTTGTAGTCCGGTACGACAAATGTACCTTTGGCGCCAACGAAGTGTCGTTCTTAGGGCACCGTATCACTCCTGAAGGAGTCCATCCCCTCCCTGAGAAGGTAGCAGCCGTTCAGAATTTCCCCACGCCTTCGACCGTCAAAGCTCTGCAGGAATTCTTGGGCATGATCAACTATTATCACCGTTTTCTGCCAGCCATTGCCGCCACTCTTGCTCCCCTCTACGCCTCCCTCAAGGGCAAGCCAAAGGACCTGAAGTGGGGTCCCCTTCAAGATGCAGCCGTCTGCAATGCAAAGAAGGCCCTATCAACTGCTGCGGCTCTCACTTTTCCTATCCATCACGCCCCTCTCCTTCTCTCCACCGATGCCAGCGACGTCGCTATTGGTGCAGTACTCGAGCAGGTGGTCAAAGGCTCGCCCCGCCCATTGGCCTTCTTCAGCAGAAAACTGTCCAAGGCAGAATCGGGTTATTCTACCTTCGATCGAGAATTGCTGGCGGTGCACTTGGCTGTCCGTCACTTTAGCCATTTCTTAGAAGGTACGCCCTTCGTCATTCGCACAGACCACATGCCTCTGGTGCACGCCTTCACTCGACAGTCTGACGCCTGGTCCGACCGTCAACGCCGACATCTCTCCGCCGTGGCTGAATACAATTGCACCCTCCAATACGTCCCTGGGAAAATGAATCCCGTTGCCGATGCCCTGTCAAGAAACACGTTGGCTGCCGTTCAACTGGGATTGGATTACAACGCCCTGGCTGAAGCCCAAAGACAGGATCCAGAGTATCAAGCTTGTAGGACATCCTGCACGTCCCTCCGTTGGGAAGATTTTCCCCTCGAAGACTCCAACACCACCCTCCTCTGTGACGTCAGTACTGGTAGACCGCGACCTTGGATTCCTGCTCCCATGCACCGACAGGTGTTTGATTTCATCCACGGCCTTTCACATCCCTCGTGCCGTTCTACTGCACAGCTGCTGAAGGCAAAGTTCATTTGGCCTGGCATTTCTAAGGATGCTAAGGATTGGGTCCGTGCGTGTACTTCTTGCCAAACTTCCAAAGTACATCGACACACGGATTCAGGAGTGGGCACCTTTCCTCAACCTCAGCGTCGTTTCGCACACATTCACGTCGACGTTGTAGGCCCCCTACCCACATCACAAGGACATCGTTACCTGTTTACCGTCATCGACCGCTCCACTCGTTGGCCTGAAGCCATTCCCATGGAAACTGCAACGTCTGCCTCATGTACATCTGCCTTACTCTCTGGATGGATTTCAAGATTCGGTATCCCTGAGCATATTACTTTTGACAGGGGAACAACTTTCACCTCTCAATTATGGACGTCATTAGCGAATCTCCTGGGCATCACCCTACATCAGACAACGGCCTACAACCCCGCTGCCAATGGAATGGTTGAACGTTTTCATCGCACCCTCAAAGCAGCTTTGATATCCCGCTGCAAGGATTGCAACTGGTTTACTCAGCTTCCCTGTGTCCTCCTTGGACTAAGGACCACTCCCAAAGACGCCCTCGACGTCTCGGCAGCCGAAATGGTGTATGGCGACCCGTTGGTCGTCCCTGCCGAATTTTTTTCCTTCTACGACCTCCTCCGATGATCTCCAGCGCATACGTCACGTCGTGGGAAAATTTACTCCGTGCCGCCAGACTTACAAGCCCCCAGCGAAGCATCACATACCAACGGACTTGCCCTCTGCAACGCACGTCTTCCTGCGCAACGACACCAGCAAGTCACCACTAACGCCCCCTTACACGGGCCCTTTCCTTGTGATCCGACGCAGTCCGAAAGCATTCCTCCTAAACATTCGGGGCAAAGAAGACTGGGTCTCCATTGATCGTCTAAAACCTGCTTATCTTCTGCCAGATGACCCGCCTACAGTTCGCCTCTCTAGGTCAGGGCGCCCTATTTAACATGTACAGTATGCCATTTTTAGGGGGGGAGCCATGTACCAACCATGTGTCACACAATTGTACATAATTATTTTGTATATATTATGCTTGTATCTGCGCTCTTCCCTCGCACTAAAAAGAACCTGAATGATTATGTCTCCGTTTTGCTCAGTAACATTATCTGTCTCTCGAACAGGTCATGTCCTGTTGCCTTGAGGTTTTGTATATAAAGAAGAGTGTTCCTTAATAAATAACTCAGTCATTTCCAATCTGCCTTTGAGTTCACAACTCCTCTCTCGGCCCGTCACAGTATTTCTGCCTAGCACGCACGTTTGCACTTACAAAATTTTGAAATGCCAACACTCCTTACAAAAAACTTATCATTACTATTGCTTTGCAATTAAAATCAAATTTGGTAATACAGTGATTTGGTAATAGCTAGATTTTCCATTTAGTAAATAGTGTTAGATCTTTTATAAAAAGTAATGAAACATGTTCACGAATCCAAAAGATTTCCTATGCTTAAAAAAAACCTTTACACTTCTTAGTAATACCATGATATTAACAGAGGAGTTTTTTCCCTAAAGAAATTAATACCAAATTTCAAATTTCTCATCAAAGAAATCCCATGTCCCCCTAAACATTCCTCCTCCACATCAACATCCACTGTAATATTTCTCCTCCCCATCAACATCCATTGTACTATTCCTCTTCCACATCAACATCCAATGTAATATTTCTCCTCAACATTAACATGCAATGTAATATTTCTCCTTAACATCAACATCCAATGTAATATTTCTCCTCCTCATCAACATCCACTGTAATATTCCTCTTCCACTTCAACATCCAATGTAATATTCCTCTTCCACATCAACATCCAATGTAATATTTCTCACCCACATCAACATCCACTGTAATATTCCTCCTCCACATCAACATCCAATGTAATATTCCTCCTCCACATCAACATCCACTGTAATATTTCTCCTCAACATCAGCATCCACTGTAATATTCCTCTTCCACATCAAAATCCAATGTATTATTTCTGCTCCACATCAACATCCAATGTAATATTTCTCATCCACATCAACATCCACTCTAATATTCCTCCTCCACATCAACATCCACTGTAATATTTCTCCTCCACATCAACATCCACTCACCGACTCCCACTCCATCATTTCCATGTATGGGTGATTCCCAACCTCTAGAGCCTCTCCTGATTTGCATATAAATCACCGGGCGGAAATCTAATGTCTAATTTACCTGTGGAAGCGGCTAACTTGCAATGATTTTTTTTTCACTTTTGGGTGAAATTCATCGGAGAGAGAAATCTGTCAAGTTAGAAGTTACTCCGTTTGAATCGTCTTCTATAGGCTTTTGTTATTAACTTTGAATCTATGATGATGGAAAAAATATTATTAGTATTGTTATTTAGTAGTAGTAGTAGGAGTATTAGTAGTAGTAGTAGTGGTAGTAGTAGTGGTAGTAGTAGTGGAAAGACTGCATCAGGGAGGATATGCAGGAAAAGTTTATAAATGAAAATATAGTATATGACATATCGAGCTGGAGAAGACTCCAAAAACAGCGACCCGCATATAAATGGGCTGAAATTACTGTAGGGTAGTAGTAGTAGTATTAGTAGTAGTAGTAGTAGTAGTAGTAGTAGTAGTAGTAGTAGTAGTCATTGCCATCATATATATTTGTTATTGTAGTTTCATTCATTACAGTTTTATTCTTATTATCAATATTGTTTTTCTTCGGTCTTCCAAAAGCTCTTCGAGTTTCTTACACTTCCTTCTGCTTTGGGAAGATAGTATCAGTAGAATAGATAGAGAACTTTCAATAAATTGAAAGGCAAAGCTCTCCATGAAATATTTTAAAGTATTATCATCATGATAGACAATAAGCGGCAATTTTACAACAATTTGATTGAATCTAAGCTGGAATTAAGAACTTTGTTTAGAGATAATTATATTTCTCAACTGCCTAATGAAAAATGCGGTTTGATAATCCGGCCTTTAATTAGAAAATCCTATTCCATATAAGGTGGCCTGATTCCTACGTAAATCTAAAGGACACACAAAAGAAGACACAGGAGTGAGTACAAGTACATATTTTATAAATGAGAAATAGGAATTACGTAGTTTAATCGTAACATTACCATTATTTCCTGCATTCAGAAGATCTCTCCCCTATATAATAAGAGAAAGTGTCTATATATATATATATATATATATATATATATATATATATATATATATATATATATATATATATATATATATATATATATATATATATATATATATATATACATATATATATATATATATATATATATATATATATATATATATATATATATATATATATATATATATATATATATATATATATATATATATATATATATATATATATATATATATATATATATATATATATATATATATATATATATATATGTATATATATATATATATATATATATATATATATATATATATATATATATATATATATATATATTCCGGCCACGCTAAGCTCTCCCTGTCCCTCTGGTAGAGAGAAGAGGGAATAGTCATACCTTGGTTTGAGGCAGGTGCATGTGTGTGCATATCTAACTAATTATTTACCTGTCATTTTTAATGGGTTGCGTACACTAGTAATAACAAAACCTTCGTGAAGGTCACGGAAACCTTGATGCCCCTAGACTCCCCCTATTCCCCTCAGCAACACCTCCTTCAGGAAACTTACAGCAAATGCGAGACGGAACCTCCACAGTCCTTAGCGAGATCAGAATCTCTTTTACCATTCATCCGGAAATTGAAGTTTCCCTCACGGCGCTAAAACGCGTCTCGGACTAAGTACACTTTTCGAGGGAAAATAAATAGAAAAAAATATCCTTTCAAAATCATATAATAGGAAATTTGAATTACCAAGGAGAAGTGAGGATGGCTGGTGGTGGGAAATAGGGATGGGGTGATTGGATGGTCCCTGGGCAAAGTGAAATGCCGTTGGTACCCATCTAGCGATTTGCATTTCGAAGACGACGAATATTTACAGAATGTACACTCCAGAATGGTAATTGAACCGTAACCAGAGAGAAGGATCTAATGTAGTGCTGTCTGGCCAGTCAAAGGACCTCATAGCTCTTTAGTGGTAGTATATCAACGGGTGGCATGTGCCCTGGCCAACCTACTACCTACCTATGTGTGTATGTTTGTATGTATGTGTGTATGCATATTTAATCATATATATGACAGTACTGCATTTTGAAATCCAAGTCTTTTCCGTTCAATTGCCTTTAATTAATAATCCCATTAGTCGATGAATTATCCCCGAAACTCATGAATAATTGATGCCTAATTTCTTTTTAGGGGAAACTGAAGTATATTATTAACTCAGTGGCCTAAAACAATTCATTATTTCTTCGTCTTCTTTCGTTCTATTATTAATTTTGTAACAATTTAGTTTGTTACTTTCATCCGTCTTTTAGGTTTAAAAGTGTTATTGAATTGTACTTTAATTGTTTTTATATTTATTTTCTTTCAATATATACATCCTTTTTATTATTTATTTATTTTTATATTTTTTCTATCATCCTCCTCTCCATTTTATTAGCGAAGTCAGTAAAATAGTAAACTTAGAGATATTGTATTTCGTGATATATGTAAAAGTTATTAACTGCTATGTACTAATGACAAGATAATTCAAGTTGTTAATGATAACGTGATCCTATATATATATATATATATATATATATATATATATATATATATATATATATATATATATATATATATACATATATATATATATGTATATGTATATATATATATATATATATATATATATATATATATATATATATATATATATATGTATATATATATATATATATATATATATATATATATATATATATATATATATATATATATATGTATTTGTGTGTGTGTGTGTTTATATATCCTTATACATATAAGAATATATATGTGTGAGTGTTCGTCTATGAATTATGAATCATAATTAGGCTATTAATTAGGGTATATGATTTGTATAATATGAGAACTTCAAAATACTTCCATTAAAAGCCCCTCTAATACCAGAAATATTCTACCCACCTCAGTCATACGTAAGGTGTCAAAATTATCATCACTCAGCCTGTATTCACATCGGGGATTTTTTTTTTTTTTTTTTTTTTTTTTTTTTTTTTTTTTTTTTTTTTTTTTTGTTAACTACAGTTTACATTGTATGGTTCCTAGTTACACTCAGCTTCCTTGGGAATCCATAACTTCCCGTATTATTATTATTATTATTATTATTATTATTATTATTATTGTTATTATTATTATTATTATTATTATTATTGTTATTTTTAATATTCATTATTATTAATGCTATTATTATCATTATTATTATTATTATTATTATTATTATTATTATTATTATTATTATTATTATTATCAACATGGAAGTTAGAGGTGCATTGTAATTTTGACCATGAAATTGAGGCTCCATAAGACCATAAATACTCCATAGATGATCATACAAATCCTTAGTTAATCAAACATCATATTCCCTCCCCTGCCTGTAACATTTCATAAACCGCCATCTTGCAGCAATCTAGAAACTCCAAAAAAACAAGAAAACTTAATGGCCAAAAGGTGGGGGGCGGGGGGCGGTTTTCCCTGTACAAAAAAAGTAGGAAAATGAAATAAAATTAGAAATCTTGTCTTTAATAAAACGGGGCCAGCCGGGTAGCCGCCCGGGGCCAGCCGGGTAGCCGGGTAGCCGCCCGGGGCCAGCCGGGTAGCCGGGTAGCCGCCCGGTGTCAGACGGGTACCCGGGTAGCTGCCCGGGGCCAGCCGGGTAGCCGGGTAGCCGCCCGTGGCCAGCCGGGTAGCCGCCGTGGCCAGCCGGGTAGCCGCCCGGGGCCAGCCGGGTAGCCGCCTGGGTCAGCCGGGTAGCCGCCCGGGGCCAGCCGGGTAGCCGGGTAGCCGCCCGGGGCCAGGCGGGTAGCCACCCGGAGCCAGCCGGGTAGCCGCCCGGGGCCAGCCGGGTAGCCGCCCGGGGCCAGCCGGGTAGCCGGGTAGCCGCCCGGCACCAGCCGGGTAGCCGGGTAGCCGCCCAGGGCCAGCCGGGTAGCCGCCCGGGGCCAGCCGGGTAGCCGCCTGGGGCCAGCCGGGTAGCCACCCGTGGCCAGCCGGGTAGCCGGGTAGCCGCCCGGGGCCAGCCGGGTAGCTGCCCGTGGCCAGCTGGGTAGCCAGGTAGCCGCCCGGGGCCAGCCGGGTAGCCGCCAGGGGCCAGCCGGTTAGCCGGGTAGCCGCCCGTGGCCAGCCGGGTAGCCACCGTGGCCAGCCGGGTAGCCGCCCGGGGCCACCGGGAGTAAGGGATCCCTCCCCTCCCACAGAGAAGGGGAGAGCCCCACCAGGCCAACGATATAGAGTTCCTGTATCAGGCTTAGTTTTAAGAAAAAAAAAATGATGGAGAGGTCTTCACAAGAGAATGCTGTCTCCGGAGCTCCGGAGGTATTCTTAGAAAGTCTTCAGAGAAGAATTGCATTCTTTGGATGCATACATATTCTCTCTCTCTCTCTCTCTCTCTCTCTCTCTCTCTCTCTCTCTCTCTCTCTCTCTCTCTCTCTCTCTCTTTCTTTCTTTCTTTCTCTCTCTTTCTTCCTTTCTCTCTTTCTTTCTCCCTCTTTCTTTCTCTCTCTCTTTCTTTCTCCCTCTTTCTTTCTCTTTCTTTCTTTCTCCCTCTCTCTTTTTTCTCCCTCTTTCGTTCTTTCTCTCTCTCTCTCTCTCTCTCTCTCTCTCTCTCTCTCTCTCTCGCTTTCTCACTCTCTCTTTCTTTCTCTCTTTATTTTTCTTTCTTTCTCTCTTTATCTCTTTCTTTCTCTTTCTTTCTTTCTTTCTCACTTTTTCTATCTCTCTTTATTTTTCTCTCTTTCTCTCTCTTTCTCTCTTTCTTTCTTTCTCTCCGTCTCTCTCTCTCTCTTTCTCTCTATCTCTCTCTCTTTCTTTCTTTCTCTCTCTTTATTTCTTTCTTTTTTTCTCTCTTTCTCTTTCTTTCTTTCTTTCTTTTTCTCTCTTTCTCTTTTTTTCTTTCTCTCTGTCTCTCTCTCTCTTTTTCTCTTTGTCTCTCTCTCTTTCTTTCTCTCTCTTTATTTCTTTCTTTCTTTCTCTCTTTCTCTCTCTTTCTTTCTCTCTGTCTCTCTCTTTCTCTTTCTCTCTCTCTCTCTCTCTCTCTCTCTCTCTCTCTCTCTCTCCTCTCTCTCTCTCTCTCTCTCTCTTTCTCTCATAGATCTTATTCCTGTCTATTTAAATTGTTAACTAAACTTTTAAGAGTTCAGCATCTCTCTCTCTCTCTCTCTCTCTCTCTCTCTCTCTCTCTCTCTCTCTCTCTCTCTCTCTCTCTCATAGATCTTATTCCTGTTTATTGAAAATGTTAAATATACTTTTAAGTATTTAGCACTCTCTCTCTCTCTCTCTCTCTCTCTCTCTCTCTCTCTCTCTCTCTCTCTCTCTCTCTCTCTTTCTCTCTCTCTCTCTCTGCCTGATTTCTTATCAACACATAGATCTTATTCCAGTCTATTGAAAATGTTAACTATACTTTCAAGTATTTAGCTCTCTCTCTCTCTCTCTCTCTCTCTCTCTCTCTCTCTCTCTCTCTCTCTCTCTCTCTCTCTCTCTCTCTCTCTCTCTCTCTCTCTCTCTCTCTCTTTCTCTCTCTCTGCCCGATTTCTTATCAACACATAGATCTTATTCCAGTCTATTGAAAATGTTAACTATACTTTTAAGTATTTAGCACTCTCTCTCTCTCTCTCTCTCTCTCTCTCTCTCTCTCTCTCTCTCTCTCCTCTCTCTCTCTCTCTCTCTCTCTCTCTCTCTCTCTCTCTCTCTCGCATTAGTCAATCTTAGCGTTGATCTATTTAATTAGGTAGCTTTCATCAGTTTTACGTCAAAAGAGTGGTAGTACAAATATGAAAGTAGAGGAATATTACTTGAAGTTTTTTTTCTTGTACGAAAGCCGATGTTAAGGTTAATAAAATGATAATTAGTGATAATTGATTGGATTAATAAGGTCAACAAATAACTATCAGTTAAATATATTAGGAAATATAAATGAAATGGAAGATAAGAAATTATGAATGACGAAAATATTAGGTTAAATAATCTTTTGGAGATTACGTTATTTACATAAACTACATTTTTGACATTTAAGAAATAGTAACTTAAAATAAATGAGAGAAAGTAGAAATAGAGAATTATTAACCTAAAGGTTGGGGATATTTATCTATGGTATTTTTGATTGATTGATTTTTAGTTTTCTGGCATCCTGACATAGAGGATCACTGACGCTGATATTATTATTATTATTATTATTATTATTATTATTATTATTATTATTATTATTATTATTATGATAAATATAATTAGCTAAGTTACATCCCTAGTTGGAAAAGAAAGGTGCTATAAGCACAAGGACTCCAACTAGGAAAAAAAGCCCAGTGAGGAAAGGAAACAAGGAAATAAATAAACGATATAAAAAATAATGAACAATTAAAATACAATATTTCAAAAACAGTTACGTCGAAACAGATATTTCATATATAATCTATAAAAAAACATTCAATTCAGCCAGTTATAAATATGGAATAAAAGAAAATTCCTTTTAGAACCATAAAAGCGAAGATGCCTTTATAGAATTTAAATAACTTTCAGAAGACCTGCTTCTGAAATAAATCTGAAACTATTGCTAGAATAGTAGCAAAAATATGATACTACTAAGCTTTATGATTCTAATTCTCACTATTCCTACAAGTGTTAAAGTATATTCTATTTCCTGCCTTTGTTTTTTTTAAGAATATACTTATTTTCAAACAGGATATATTTATTCTGTATTTTTAAGCAATTGTTTTTTTTTTCAAGTGAACATATCTAATCAGATTCCAAAAATCTAAAAAATCTCAACTTTCGCCAGCATTCTTGTCAATTCTTGACTCAAATTCACTATCACCACATTTACTGATTTTTTTTTATCTGTAATCTTCATGAGCAAAATGATACACACACACACACACACATATATGTATATATATATATATATATATATATATATATATATATATATATATATATATATATATATATATATATACATATATGTGTGTGTGTGTGTGTGTGTAAAATGAGTGGGTATGTGTGTAAGTATCTATACAAATATGGCTCAAATGGTTTAGATTCTTCAGTCGATGATAATTTTATTATAATTATTAATATCTCAATTTACTAAAATTTTCATACATTCAGTCTTGAAACACGTTACCTCATCCTAATCCCATTTATTTTATTTCTTCCATAGGAAACGAGGAAAGAGTCATCGCATTTAGGTGAGTGTTAAGTTTATTTTTTTTTTATTATTTTTTATTTTTTATTTATTTTTTTACCCACAGGTAGTAAAGTTAGTATTCCAAATTTCATAACGAAAAGGTTCTCGTCCTTTGATTCTTAGCAATCTATAACTTATCCGGAATTAATTACTAGTTAAATACTAAGTATTCTTAATATTTTTTATCCTCTTCATCATTTAACCTCATTTCCTAGTTCTGAACACTTGCTATGCATTTCTGGCACACACAAAAACACAAAAGGGGTTACTGGAGGGGTAGGATAAGGGTCAAGACAGAGGGAGGGGAGGGAGGGTGGAGTGTAGGTATGTGAATGGCTTTACCCACTTACCTTAAACACTTGGCTTAGGCTTTATTAGGCCAAGAATAAACACCTTAATTAACGGGATTTGGAAATGCATTATATTGTGAAAAATTAGGGGAGGTCTATAGAGTGCCGTGTCAAAGTACCATTCTGATCAAGTAATTTGTAGGGGAGATATTGAAGAAAAATTCCTCCAATTTTTTTTTTTTTTTTTTTGCCAGAAACACATAGTAGTGAGGAGATTAGGCTATGTTAACGTATTTTCTATGACTTTGTAAATATTTGCTATTGCTTTGAGAACAAATTAGTGCATTCTAACGATAATCAACCTCCGTTTATTATTAAAGTTATTAAGATTATTTTTTATTATTGAAGTTATTATTATTGTTATTAGATTTATTAGAAATTTTTTAAATTAATATTATCGTTAAAATTTATTAAAGATTAATATTATAAAAATCATCAAAATTATTACTAAATTGTTATTGTTGACGTCAGCTATTTTATGAAATTTACATATCGCTTCTGTAAAATATAAAACGTATATACCGTAGATAATTTTACTAACGGCGTTAAATACGTAGTTGTGAATGTAAGAGGAAACGTAAGATGCAGTTTAAGCTGTTAACTATGGTAATTGCTTTGTCGGAGGTTTGTCATATCTAGTTGTCCTGCAGCGTGCAAATGGTATTTTCTCCTTGTCCTAACCCTATACCCTAGGGTTTTATTTATTTACTTATCTATTTATTTTTTTTTTTAACATCATGCTTTCCTATCACCAAATACTATCCTATAATAAGTTTTTCTATTCCTCCCAATTCTCTTTCCAAAACTCGAAAATACTTTACCTCTTCCTCAACTTCGTCGAACTCCTGATCCTTTGCCATTCTCCCCCAGAACCCGGCCCCCCCCCCACTTTCCCGCTCCCACCCCCTTTTTATTCCTCCCAACCCATTTACATATGAATATGGAAGAGGCGTTCCAGGCGCCTGCTTAACCGCTAAGCAACTCATTTTTGAAGTTTTGTTGTCAACTGAATGAAGTTCAGGTAGTGATATTTGCTTATTTATTTATTTATTTATTTATAAGGTCGGTCTTTTATTTAATTCATACAAGCTTGCGCATATATTTTTGCTTCGTGTTTGAGCGATTGTTTTTATATTCATTAAGTAATTTGTTCCTTTTTTTATTTACATAAACTTCTTTCTTCTATATATTTAAGACTTAACTTACGCTCTGTGGGACGGGCAAAACCAAAATTATCAGAAAAGATTCCAACATTACAAATCGGAATGAAACGTTGAAAACATCTTACATTTGCAATTCCAGTCCTCCGTTGTGGTGGCCTATTGGAAGTGTCCCTGCCGTATGATCGCCGGACAGGGGTTCGAGTCCCGCTCAAGCTCCATAGTTTCTTGTAGTATCTGCAACCTCACCATCCTTGTGAGCTAAGGATGAGCGGTTTTGGGCGAGCCTATAGGTCTACATGCTGAGTCATCAGCAGCCATTGCCTGTGTGGAGAGGTGGCTTGAGTCCTGATCATATGTATTATGGCATTTTGCTGCTAGCTAGGGCATTGTCACTGTCCCATGCCTTTGGCATTCATGAGGGGCCTTTAAACCTTTTTACACCTTTGAACCTTTTTAAACCTTTAAACCTTTTTACACCTTTAAACCTTTTTAAACCTTTAAACCTTTTTAAACCTTTAAACCATACACACATTTATTTTTCGTAATTTTCTTTTTCTTTTTTTTCAAATCCCTTTCCACATCATTGTTCTCATAAATCTCCTGTATACGAAACGAGGGCAAAGCTTTCCAAAATATTCCTATGAACTACTCTCGTGATGATTTATCAAATATATTAAATGATTTAAAAAGATATATTCTTTTGTGTTTTTCCAAATTTTGTTTCATGAGATGCTTGCCTATCAATGCATTCTTTCATTTAAAGGTTTAAAGGTCACACATGCATGGCAGAGTAAAAGCACAGTGACAATGCCCTAGCTAGTAGGGCATGCCCTAGAGACTGACCATATATGCATATGATCAGCGCCCAAGCCCCCTCTCCATCTAAACTATGACCAGGAAGGGCCAGGCAATGGCCCCTTCTTTTGTATTTGAATTTTCAAATGATATCAGTGAAGAATGTATCCGAAAAATAATGCAGAAATAAAAGTTTTTTAACTGGCAATTATATTTTATTTGATATTTATAGGATCAAGCTGCCATCCCTACACCCATGGATGCTCATGGAGCTCAAGTCTCAACTGCGTCTGACTTTTTTGGATGGTCTCCCATCCAAGGGCCGACCAAAGCCAAATTTAGATAGTACCTTGGCTTGCTGCTGCCTTTCGCTCAACAGTTATAAAAACAACAACAACTGCAAATACAGCTGTTTGTAGTCCGCGGTTGGACAAAGACCTCAAACATGTCAATTCATATCTGGGATTTGGCCAGTTTTCTTCACCACGATAGCCAATGCTGATTTGTGATGGTGGAAGATTTTCGTCTGATCGTTCACAGCAAACCAAGCTAGTATGGGTGACCCTAACTAGTACGGCTATGCTGATCACGGCGATACACAAACCCTTTCATGACGTCAAGGTAGCTCCACTGTAAATGAACATCAACGTCTACTACAGTTAACTATATTTTCCAGAGAAGTGAACGGAATATGAGGAAGAAAAATTTAATATGGGGAAAAGCATTTAGAATTAAGGTCAAAATCCAGGCATCAAAGAAAGTTGACGGTCTGGGAATGAGATAAAGCGGAGATCCCTCGAAAAAAAAAAATGTCTATTCACGTCTCGTCGTCATGGCAACACTGCTTGTCATGCAGTTCTACGGGAGTTTCAGCCTTTCCTTATCACAGCTCTTTAGCCTTACCAATGAGCTTAGACACTTGCTTTTCCAAGGGAGGCTTTTTAACGGTTTAAAGGCCGCTCATGAGTGGTAGAGGCGAGGGACATTGACTCCTGTCATAGCTAGCAAGACAATGTCCTAGAGACTGTCTATATATGCAGTACATATGATAAGCTCCCAAGCCCATCTCCAGCCAAGCTAGGACCAGGGAGGGTCAGACAACGGCTGCTGATGACTCAGCAGGTTGAACTATATTCTTCTCCAACGCCCCCCCCCCCATCCTTATCTCACAAAGATAGTAAGGTTGCAAACACTAAATCAGAAGCTATCGAGCTTGAGCGTGTCTCAAACCCTTATTCTGCAGATTGCAAGACAAGGACGTATCCAATAGGCCACCTTTGAGAAAGGAGGAGGTACTCCTATGACTTAATATCATGTTGATCCTTTCAAATATATTCTTCTTGCTTTTGTTAAAACTTTCAAAGTAAAATAAATATGTTTATGAAGTTGTAGAAAATTTTAGGAAGATTATGTGAAGAAGAAGGGTTAATAAAGGAAGAAAAACGAAATAAAGGTGGATTACATCGAGGGGGAAAAAGGTAGAAGAAACGGAGATAGGAAAGATAAGGAGAGGAAGGAAAAGAGAAGGGATTTTATAGGAGGAAGGGTGAAGAAAAAGGAAGAATGTTTTTATTAGGAATGGAAAAGGAATATAGAATATGAAGGAATATGGGAAGAGAAGAAAAAATAAGGTAGGAAGATAATTTATACAGAATAAAGGGAAGAAATTAATGAAAGCGGTCAATCCATTCTGTGGAAGCTATTAAACTTTACCAATGAATATTTGTTTATTTTGAACAACATGACAATAATGAACTCAATTGAAGAAGCAACGAAGAGGATAGGAAAATAGCCTTTGTAGAATATGAAAGGATCTCGTAGGAAATAAGAAGAAAACATCCTTTTTGGGAAAAAGAGTTGGCTGTCTCCTACTAGAAAAAGAGACGTAACGTAATAATGGCGTATGGAATTTCCCTGTGTAGAAAATGCATAATGCTAATGGAATTTTATTCTTTTGGGTATGTTTGCGAAGGCAGTTCCGAGCGGGGTGAAGAATATCCTAAATTCGGGTTGGATGGAAGGAAAATGATGTTGAGGCTTCGTGTATTCTTTAAATAATCTCGTAATATTACATTGGTTATTGTTATTTTCTTCTGTTGTATTTATTTGCGTGATGTTGACCATAAAATTAGATTTGTTTTATTTTTACTTGATTAATCATTTCAAAGTCTTTAAAGTTATATTATTATTATTAGTAGTAGTAGTAGTAGTAGTAGTAGTAGCTAAGCTACAACCCTAGTTAGTAAAGCAAGATACTATAAGCCCAAGAGCTCCAAAAGAGAAAAATAGCCCGGTGAGGTAAGGAAATAAGGAAATAGATAAACGATAGATGAAGTAATGAACAATTAAGATAAGATGTTTTCAAACAAAAACAACATTAAAACAGATGTTTCATATATAAACTTTAAAAAAACTTATGTTAGATTTTCTGTTCTATGGCCTATTTCATGATATCAAGGAATAGAATGATTGTTTGAAGTATTGTTTAATTTTGATATCATATATGACAAACCTCTTCTTTGTCTTAAACCGTAATTTTCTTTCCTTAAGAATAATGTATTCTTTCTAACTTTCTCAATGAAAAGAAAAAATATTTCCATATCTTTTCGGTCAGTACAAAAATGTTTATATCCTATGAATGTTCAATTATCTTCCAATACGTCCCCTTAATGAAGAGACGATTTTATGCTGCCTCTTTCCGTCATTGAAGTATACCTTATACCTTATAACTGCATCACATCCTTCTCCACATCCTCATTATGCTTTATCTCTGGTCATTTAGTTTTTCCATTTACATCCCCTTAAACTACTTCCGGCACAAAGTAATTATTTGTGATAGAATATGTGGAATGAGAGGAAAAGTGACGATACATAAGTTAGATGAAAATGTATCTCTGCCTAGCACGCACGTTTGCACTTCCAAAATTTTGAAATGCCAACACTCCTTACAAAAAACTTATCATTACTATTGCTTTGCAATTAAAATCAAGTTTGGTAATACGGTGATAAAAATTTTAATAGCTAGATTTTCCATTTAGTAAATAGTGTTAGATCTTTTTTAAAAAGTAATGAAACATGTTCACGAATCCAAAAGATTTCCTATTCTTAAAAAAACCTTTACACTTATTATTACTATTATTATTACTTGCTAACATATAACCCTAGTTGGAAAAGCAAGATGCTATAAACCCAGGGGCCCCAACAGGGAATATAGCCCAGTAAGGAAAGGAAAAATAATATATTTTAAGAACAATGACATTTAAAAACAAGAGGAAGAGAAACTAAATAGTGTGCCCGAGTGTACCATCAAGCAACAGAGGAATTTTTTCCCTAATGAAATTAATACCAAATTTCAAATATCTCCTCAAAGAAATCTCCTGTCCCCCTTAATATTTCTCCTCCACATACACATCCACTGTAATATTTCTCCTCCACATCAACATCCAATGTAATATTTCTCCTCCACATCAACATCCACTGTAATATTCCTCTTCCACATAAACATCCAACGTAATATTTCTCCTCTGCATCAACATCCAATGTAATATTTCTCCTCCACATCAACATCCACTGTAATATTTCTCGTCCACATCAACATCCACTGTAATAATTCTCCTCCACATCAACATCCACTGTAATATTTTTCCTCCGCATCATCATCCACTGTAATATTTCTCCTCCACATCAACATCCACTGTAATATTTCTCCTCCACATCAACATCCACTGTAATATTCCTCTTCCACATCAACATCCAATGAAATATTTCTTTTCCACATCAACATCCACTCTAATATTCATCTTCCACATCAACATCCAATGTAATATATCTCCTCCACATCAACATCCACTGTAATATTTTTCCTCCGCATCATCATCCATTGTAATATTTCTCCTCCACATCAACATCCACTGTAATATTTCTCCTCAACATCAACATCCACTGTAATATTCCTCTTCCACATCAACATCCAATGAAATATTTCTTTTCCACATCAACATCCACTCTAATATTCATCTTCCACATCAACATCCATTGTAATATTTCTCCTCCACATCAACATCCACTGTAATATTTCTCGTCCACATCAACATCCACTGTAATATTCCTCTTCCACATCATCATCCAATGTAATATTTCACCTCTGCATCAACATCCAATGTAATATTTCTCCTCCACATCAACATCCACTCACCGACTCCCACTCCATCATTTCCATGTATGGGTGATTCCCAACCTCTAGAGCCTCTCCATATTTGCATATAAATCACCGGGCAGAAATCTAATGTCTAATTTACCTGTGGAAGCGACTAATTTGCAATGATTTTTTTTTTCATTTTTGGGGAAATTCATCGGAGAGAGAGAAATCTGTCAAGTTAGAAGTTACTCCGTTTGAATCATCTTCTATAGGCTTTTGTTATTAACTTTGAATCGATGATTATGGGGGAAATATTATTAGTATTGATATTTAGTAGTAGTAGTAGTAGTAGGAGTAATCGTAGTAGTAGTAGTGGTAGTAGTAATGGTAGTAGTAGTGGAAAGACTGCATCAGGGAGGATATGCAAGAAAAGTTTGTAAACGAAAACATGGTATAAGACATATCGAGCTGGAGAAGACTCCAAAAACAGCGACCCCCATATAAATGGGCTAAAAGTACTGTAGATTATTATTATTATTATTATTATTATTAGTAGTAGTAGTAGTAGTAGTAGTAGTAGTAGTCATTGCCATCAAAATACATTTGTTATTGTAGTTTCCTTCATGCAAAACTTATATTTTTATAGTGTTGGAAAGTGTTTCTAGATGATCTGGCTACCCATGCCTATCTTTTTTTTAGCCAGATATGGCGTATATATAGGTATGTGTTCGATTTTCCGGTGATTGCCATTTTTTCGTTTTTTCCCAATTCTTTCAAAATTACTACGTACTAAGGAACTATCACAGAGTAATGATTCCTCTAGATGTTTATTTGTCGGAAAATTTTGTTTACTTCTTTTTTGATTGAATATCATCAAATTATTTAGCTAAAATATTATAGTTTACATTTTTTTTTCGATTTTATTTCCCTTCAAAAAAATTTTTTTAGGTCAGAATTTTAATTTTATAGGCGTAAAATAATCGACAATTATCCAGCAACCCACCATACAATTTTTATGCATATCCAATAATAATTAGATTAGTAAATAACACCTTGAAATTGACATACCCTTCCTACATTTCAAGTGGCAGATTAGGGAGTCTGAGTCAGTGTGGTTGGCGGCCATTTTGTGGACATATCCGAAGCGTAAGTTGCCCTATCTATATATATTCTTGTTCCCTATAGAATTTGTGATATTTTGGTATATTTTTACCTGCATAAATATCATATTATATATTAAATATATGTATTTTTTTACGAAATTTCTAAGTACTCAAAAAATTACCTTTAGATATGGCCCCTGATATAAATGTAATTTACAAAATAATGAAGATTTTTTTACATATTTCTATTCTAGGATAACATATGTTTATTCCCTAAAAAAATTAGCCACTTCCTATTTCATTTGGGTACCCAAAAAAATTCATGAAATTTGGACAAATTTTTTTGGCCAAAAAAAGTTACCCTTTTTTTCTCATTTCAGATCTTCACCTCCATGGGTCTGACTTCATCCAAAATACATCAAGATGTGTCCTAAACATTCAAGAATCAATTCCTAAAAGGATTTGTGTATATATGTATAAACTTTTTTTTATGAATTTTTATGTCAGGTCTTTTTTTTTCTACTTAATTTTTTAAAATATTTATAATAAATAGTTTTTCTGCAGATGAGTAGTATTTATCTTTACAGTTGTTTTAAGCATTCATTGAAGTTTTTTTTGGCAAAAGGAAAAAGGAGGTTACTGCAAAAACTGATTTTTCAAGAATTTTTTTTTGGCGTCGGGGTCGTTCGCGTCCGAGTATACCCCTAAAGGGGTGTCCGAGGAGCGTACCTATCCAGGGTTAAATGTCCCAGAAGCTGTCTTAATAGAGTTTTTGCATCCATTTATTCATCTGGAAGTGATTTAAATGTCCCTGAAGCTATCTCAATAAAGTTTTTGCATGAATTTTATTCATCTGGAAGGGATTTCAATGTCCAAGCAGCTTTCTCAATAGTTTTTGCATGAATTTTATTCATCTGGAAGCGATTTAAATGTCTCAGAAGCTGTCTCCAGAGAGTTTTTGCATCCATTTTATTCATCTGGAAGCGATTTAAATTTCCCAGAAACTGTCTCAATAGAGTTTTTGCATGAATTTTAATCATCTGTTAGCGATTTAAATGTCTCAGATGCTGTCTCAATAGAGTTTTTGCATGAATTCTATTCATCTGGAAGCGATTTAAATGTCTCAGAAGCTGTCTCAATAGGGTTTTTGCATCCATTTTATTCATCTGGAAGCGATTTAAATGTCTCAAAAGCTGTCTCAATAGAGTTTTTGCATCAATTTTATTCATCTGGAAGCGATTTAAATGTCTCAGAAGCTGTCTCAATAGAGTTTGCATTCATTTTATTCATCTGGAAGCGATTTAACCCTGGATAGGTACGGTGGGTCGTTTGCGACCCGAGCGTCAAAAAAAAACAGATTTTTCTCACGTGACTCACCCCTGTGACTGAATTTGTGGGTGATCGACCTGCAGGAGGTGTCTCCCCTACACGCTCTAGTATTGTCTAGATGTGCATTGCTGTAGCTGTACTCCTTCCCCAATTTCTGAGACGCGTCGGGGTCGTTCGCGTCCGAGTTTACCCTTCTGAGGTAGTTTGCATAATTATCAAAGTTATTACGTATTATGAAATTGTCGTAGAATGGTGCAACTTGTATAGGTTATCAGTTGTGGAAAGTCTTGGTGGATTGTTTGGCTACCATGTGCATGTTTTTTTTTTTAGTTAAAATGTCGTTCATCACCACGAGGACCATTTTACCGCGAGTGCCCCTTTTTCATTTTTTTTTCATTTTTTAGCCAAGTAATTTTTCCGTAAGATATTGCCAAATAGTGTCGTAAAACTTTTGCTTGTTTAGTGTTGGAAAGTGTGTCTAGATGATCTGGCTACCCATGCATGACTTTGTTTTTGTTAGATACGACGTAGTTATTGGTATATTGGGTATTTAACTGCGGTTACCAATTTCTGTTTTTTTTCAATATTTGTAAAAATTACTACGTAGTAAGGAATTGCCGTATATTATTCATTTTTTTTCATGTTTATGTGTTAGAAAGTGTGCCTTGATGGTTGAGCTAACACGTGCATGTCTTTTTTTTTATCTGAGATGTCGTATATTAGAATGTCGGGCATTTTACCGCGAGTGTCCCTTTTTAATTTTTTTTAATCTTTTTGCCAAGTCATTTTTCCGTAAGATATTGCGAAATAGTGTCGTAAAACTTTTGCTTTTTTAATGTTGGAAAGTGTGTCTAGATGATCTGGCTACCCATGCGTGATTTTGTTTTTGTCAGATACGACGTAGTTATTGGTATATTGGGTATTTAACTGCGGTTGCCAATTTCTGTTTTTTTTTCAATATTTGTAAAAATTTACTACGTAGTAAGGAATTGCCGTATATTATTGATTTTTTTTCATGTTTATGTGTTAGAAAGTGTGCCTTGATGGTTGGGCTAACACGTGCATGTCTTTTTTTTTATCTGAGATGCCGTATATTAGAATGTTGGGCATTTTTCCGCGAGTGCCCCTTTTTATTTGTTTTGCATTTTTTTGCTTAGTCATGTTACCGTAAGGAATTGGCAAGTAGTGTCGCAAAACTTATATTTTTATAGTGTTGGAAAGTGTTTCTAGATGATCTGGCTACCCATGCCTATTTTTTTTTTAGCCAGATATGGCGTATATATAAGTATGTGTTCGATTTTCCTGTGATTGCCATTTTTTCGTTTTTTCCCATTTCTTTCAAAATTACTACGTACTAAGGAACTATCACAGAGTAATATTTCATTTATATGTTTATTTGTCGGAAAATATGCCTTGATGGTTTGCCTAGCACGTGGCTGAATTTTTTTTTTTCTGAAATGCCGTATATTAGAATGGCCATTTTTCCACAAGTGCCCCTTTTTATTTGTTTTGCATTTTTTTGCTTAGTCATGTTACCGTAAGGAATTGGCAAGTAGTGTCGCAAAACTTATATTTTTATAGTGTTGGAAAGTGTTTCTAGATGATCTGGCTACCCATGCCTATCTTTTTTTTAGCCAGATATGGCATATATATAGGTATGTGTTCGATTTTCCGGTGATTGCCATTTTTTCGTTTTTTCCCAATTCTTTCAAAATTACTACGTACTAAGGAACTATCACAGAGTAATGATTCCTCTAGATGTTTATTTGTCGGAAAATTTTGTTTACTTTTTTTTTAATTGAATATCATCAAATTTTTTTAGCTAAAATATTGTTTTACATTTTTTTTTTTCGATTTTATTTCCCTTCAAAAAAAATTTTTTGGGTCAGAATTTTAATTTTATAGTTGTAAAATAATCGACAATTATCCAGCAACCCACCATACAATTTTTATGCATATCCAATAATAATTAGATTAGTAAATAACACCTTGAAATTGACATACCCTTCCTACATTTCAAGTGGCAGATTAGGGAGTCTGAGTCAGTGTGGTTGGCGGCCATTTTGTGGACATATCCGAAGCGTAAGCTGCCCTATCTATATATATTCTTGTTCCCTATAGAATTTGTGATATTTTGGTATATTTTTACCTGCATAAATATCATATTATATATTAAATATATGTATTTTTTTACGAAATTTCCAAGTACTCAAAAAATTACCTTTAGATATGGCCCCTGATATAAATGTAATTTACAAAATAATGAAGATTTTTTTACATATTTCTATTTTAGGATAACATATGTTTATTCCCTAAAAAAATTAGCCACTTCCTATTTCATTTGGGTACCCAAAAAAATTCATGAAATTTGGACAATTTTTTTTGGCCAAAAAAAGTTACCCTTTTTTTCTCATTTCAGATCTTCACCTCCATGGGTCTGACTTCATCCAAAATACATCAAGATGTGTCCTAAACATTCAAGAATCAATTCCTAAAAGGATTTGTGTATATATGTATAAACTTTTTTTTATGAATTTTTATGTCAGGTCTTTTTTTTCTACTTAATTTTTTAAAATATTTATAATAAATAGTTTTTCTGCAGATGAGTAGTATTCATCTTTACAGTTGTTTTAAGCATTCATTGAAGTTTTTTTTGGCAAAAGAAAAAAGGAGGTTACTGCAAAAACTGATTTTTCAAGATTTTTTTTGGCGTCGGGGTCGTTCGCGTCCGAGTATACCCTTAAAGGGGTGTCCGAGGACCGTACCTATCCAGGGTTAACCCTGGATAGGTACGGTCCTCGGACACCCCTTTAAGGGTATACTCGGACGCGAACGACCCCGACGCCAAAAAAAATTCTTGAAAAATCAGTTTTTGCAGTAACCTCCTTTTTTCTTTTGCCAAAAAAAACTTCAATGAATGCTTAAAACAACTGTAAAGATGAATACTACTCATCTGCAGAAAAACTATTTATTATAAATATTTTAAAAAATTAAGTAGAAAAAAAAAAGACCTGACATAAAAATTCATAAAAAAAAAGTTTATACATATATACACAAATCCTTTTAGGAATTGATTCTTGAATGTTTAGGACACATCTTGATGTATTTTGGATGAAGTCAGACCCATGGAGGTGAAGATCTGAAATGAGAAAAAAAGGGTAACTTTTTTTGGCCAAAAAAAATTGTCCAAATTTCATGAATTTTTTTGGGTACCCAAATGAAATAGGAAGTGGCTAATTTTTTTAGGGAATAAACATATGTTATCCTAAAATAGAAATATGTAAAAAAATCTTCATTATTTTGTAAATTACATTTATATCAGGGGCCATATCTAAAGGTAATTTTTTGAGTACTTGGAAATTTCGTAAAAAAATACATATATTTAATATATAATATGATATTTATGCAGGTAAAAATATACCAAAATATCACAAATTCTATAGGGAACAAGAATATATATAGATAGGGCAGCTTACGCTTCGGATATGTCCACAAAATGGCCGCCAACCACACTGACTCAGACTCCCTAATCTGCCACTTGAAATGTAGGAAGGGTATGTCAATTTCAAGGTGTTATTTACTAATCTAATTATTATTGGATATGCATAAAAATTGTATGGTGGGTTGCTGGATAATTGTCGATTATTTTACGACTATAAAATTAAAATTCTGACCCAAAAAATTTTTTTTGAAGGGAAATAAAATCGAAAAAAAAAATGTAAAACAATATTTTAGCTAAAAAAATTTGATGATATTCAATCAAAAAAAAAGTAAACAAAATTTTCCGACAAATAAACATCTAGAGGAATCATTACTCTGTGATAGTTCCTTAGTACGTAGTAATTTTGAAAGAATTGGGAAAAAACGAAAAAATGGCAATCACCGGAAAATCGAACACATACCTATATATACGCCATATCTGGCTAAAAAAAAGATAGGCATGGGTAGCCAGATCATCTAGAAACACTTTCCAACACTATAAAAATATAAGTTTTGCGACACTACTTGCCAATTCCTTACGGTAACATGACTAAGCAAAAAAATGCAAAACAAATAAAAAGGGGCACTCGTGGAAAAATGGCCATTCTAATATACGGCATTTCAGAAAAAAAAATTTCAGCCACGTGCTAGGCAAACCATCAAGGCATATTTTCCGACAAATAAACATATAAATGAAATATTACTCTGTGATAGTTCCTTAGTACGTAGTAATTTTGAAAGAAATGGGAAAAAACGAAAAAATGGCAATCACAGGAAAATCGAACACATACTTATATATACGCCATATCTGGCTAAAAAAAAAATAGGCATGGGTAGCCAGATCATCTAGAAACACTTTCCAACACTATAAAAATATAAGTTTTGCGACACTACTTGCCAATTCCTTACGGTAACATGACTAAGCAAAAAAATGCAAAACAAATAAAAAGGGGCACTCGCGGAAAAATGCCCAACATTCTAATATACGGCATCTCAGATAAAAAAAAAGACATGCACGTGTTAGCCCAACCATCAAGGCACACTTTCTAACACATAAACATGAAAAAAAAATCAATAATATACGGCAATTCCTTACTACGTAGTAAATTTTTACAAATATTGAAAAAAAACAGAAATTGGCAACCGCAGTTAAATACCCAATATACCAATAACTACGTCGTATCTGACAAAAACAAAATCACGCATGGGTAGCCAGATCATCTAGACACACTTTCCAACATTAAAAAAGCAAAAGTTTTACGACACTATTTCGCAATATCTTACGGAAAAATGACTTGGCAAAAAAATTAAAAAAAATTAAAAAGGGACACTCGCGGTAAAATGCCCGACATTCTAATATACGACATCTCAGATAAAAAAAAAGACATGCACGTGTTAGCCCAACCATCAAGGCACACTTTCTAACACATAAACATAAAAAAAAAATGAATAATATACGGCAATTCCTTACTACGTAGTAATTTTTACAAATATTGAAAAAAAAACAGAAATTGGTAACCGCAGTTAAATACCCAATATACCAATAACTACGTCGTATCTGACAAAAACAAAGTCATGCATGGGTAGCCAGATCATCTAGACACACTTTCCAACACTAAACAAGCAAAAGTTTTACGACACTATTTGGCAATATCTTACGGAAAAATGACTTGGCAAAAAAATGAAAAAAAATGAAAAAGGGGCACTCGCGGTAAAATGGTCCTCGTGGTGATGAACGACATTTTAACTAAAAAAAAAAACATGCACATGGTAGCCAAACAATCCACCAAGACTTTCCACAACTGATAACCTATACAAGTTGCACCATTCTACGACAATTTCATAATACGTAATAACTTTGATAATTATGCAAACTACCTCAGAAGGGTAAACTCGGACGCGAACGACCCCGACGCGTCTCAGAAATCGGGGAAGGAGTACAGCTACAGCAATGCACATCTGGACACTACTAGAGCGTGTAGGGGAGACACCTCCTGCAGGTCGATCACCCACAAATTCAGTCACAGGGATGAGTCACGTGAGAAAAACCTGTTTTTTTTTGACGCTTGGGGTCGCAAACGACCCACCGTACCTATCCAGGGTTAAATGTCTCAGAAGCTGTCTAAATAGAGTTTTTGCATCCATTTTATTCATCTGGAAGCGATTTAAATGTCCCTGAAGCTGTCTCAATAGAGTTTTTGCATGAATTTTATTCATCTGGAAGCGATTTAAATGTCCTAGAAGCTGTCTCAATAAAGATTTTGCATCCAACTTATTCATCTGGAAGCGATTTAAATGTCCCAAAAGCTGTCTCAATAGAGTTTTTGCATAAATTTTATTCATCTGAAAGCGATTTAAATGTCCCAGAAGCTGTCTCAATAGAGTTTTTGCATTCATTTTATTCATCTGGAAGCGATTTAAATGTCTCAGAAGCTGTCTCAATAGAGTTTTTGCATCCATTTTTTTAATCTGGAAGCGATTTAAATGTCTCAGAAGCTGTCTCAATCGAGTTTTTGCATCCATTTTATACATCTGGAAGCGATTTAAATGTCTCAGAAGCTGTCTCAATAGAGTTTTTGCATCCATTTTATTCATCTGGAAATTATTTAAATGTCTCAGAAGCTGTCTCAATAGAGTTTTGCATCCATTTTATTCATCTGGAAGCGATTTAAATGTCCCAGAAGCTTTCTCAATAAAGTTTTTGCATGAATTTTATTCATATGGAAGCGATTTAAATGTCTCAGAACCTGTCTCAATAGAGTTTTTGCATGAATTTTATTCATCTGGAAGCGATTTAAATGTCTCAGAAGCTGTCTCAATAGAGTTTTTGTATGAATTTTATTCATCTGCAAGCGATTTAAATGACTCAGATGCTGTCTCAATAGAGTTTTTGCATCCATTTTATTCATCTGGAAGCGATTTAAATGTCTCAGAAGCTGTCTCAATAGAGTTTTTGCATCCATTTTATTCATCTGGAAGTGATTTAAATGTCCCAGAAGCAGTCTCAATAGAGTTTTTATATTCATTTTATTCAACCGGAAGCGATTTAAATGTCTCAGAAGCTGTCTCAATAGAGTTTTTGCTTTAATTTTATTCTTTTGGAAGGGATTTAGATGTCTCAGAAGCTGTCTCAATAGAGTTTTTGCATTCATTTTATTCATCTGGAAGCGATTTAAATGTCCCAGAAGCTGTCTCAATAGAGTTTTTGCATCCATTTAATTCATCTGGAAGCGATTTAAATATCCCTAAAGCTGTCTTAATAGAGTTTTTGCATCCTTTTTATTCATCTGGAAGCGATTTAAATGTCCCAGAAGCTGTCTCAATAGAGTTTTTGCATCCAACTTATTCATCTGGAAGCGATTTAAATGTCCCAGAAGCTGTCTCAATAGAGTTTTTGCATCCATTTTATTCATCTGGAAGCGATTTAAATGTCCAGGAAGCTGTCTCAATAGAGTTTTTGCATGAATTTTACTCATCTGGAAGCGATTTAAATGTCGCAGAAACTGTCTCAATAGAGTTTTTGCATTCATTTTATTCATCTGGAAGCGATTTAAATGTCTCAGAAGCTGTCTCAATAGAGTTTTTGCATGAATTTTATTCATCTGGAAGCTATTTAAATGTCCCTGAAGCTGTCTCAATAGAGTTTTTGCATTAATTTTATTCATCTAGAAGCGATTTAAATGTCTCAGAAGCTGTCTCATTTTTTGCATCCATTTTATTCATCTGGAAGCGATTTAAATGTCTCAGAAGCTGTCTCAATAGAGTTTTTGCACCAATTTTATTCATCTGGAAGCGATTTAAATGTCTAAGAAGCAGTCTCAATAGAGTTTTTGCATCCATTTTATTCATCTGGAAACGATTTAAATGTCTCAGAAGCTTTCTCAATAGAGTTTTTGCATCCATTTTATTCATCTAGAAGCGATTTAAATGTCCCAGAAGCTGTCTCAATAGAGTTTTTGCATCAATTTTATTCATCTGGAAGTGATTTAAATGTCCCAGAAGCTATCTCAATAGAGTTTTTGCCTGAATTTTATTCATCTGGAAGCGATTTAAATGTCTCAGAAGCTGTCTCAATAGAGTTTTTGCATCCATTTTATTCATCTGGAAGCTATTTAAATGTCTCAGATGCTGTCTCAATAGAGTTTTTGAATCAATTTTATTCATCTGGAAGCGATTTAAATGTCCCAGAAGCTGTCTCAATAGAGTTTTTGCATTCATTTTATTCAACCGGAAGCGATTTAAATGTCTCTGAAGCTGTCTCAATAGAGTTTTTGCATCCATTTTATTCATCTAGAAGCGATTTGAATGTCCCAGAAGCTGTCTCAATAGAGTTTTTGCATCAATTTTATTCATCTGGAAGTGATTTAAATGTCCCAGAAGCTGTCTCAATAGAGATTTTGCATGAATTTTATTCATCTGGAAGCGATTTAAATGTCCCAGATGCTGTGTCAATAGAGTTTTTGCATGCATTTTATTCATCTGGAAGCGATTTAAATGTCTCAGAAGCTGTCTCAATAGAGATTTTCATGAATTTTATCATCTGGAAGCGATTTAAATGTCTCAAAAGCGGTCTCAATAGAGTTTTTGCATGAATTTATTCATCTGGAAGCGATTCAAATGTCTCAGAAGCTGTCGCAATAGAGTTTTTGCATCCGTTTTATTCATCTGGAAGCGATTTAAATGTCCCAGAAGCTGTCTCAATAGAGTTTTTGCATCCATTTTATTCATCTAGAAGCGATTTAAATGTCTCAGAAGCTGTCTCATTTTTTGCATCCATTTTATTCATCTGGAAGCGATTTAAATGTCTCAGAAGCTGTCTCAATAGAGTTTTTGCATCCATTTTATTCATCTGGAAGCGATTTAAATGTCTCAGAAGCTGTGTCAATAGAGTTTTTGCATGAGTTTTATTCATCTGGAAGCGATTTAAATGTCTCAGAAGCTGTCTCAATAGAGTTTTTGCATCCATTTTATTCATCTGGAAGCGATTTAAATGTCTCAGATGCTGTCTCAATAGAGTTTTTGCATCCATTTTATTCATCTGGAAGCGATTTAAATGTCCCAGAAGCTGTCTCAATAGAGTTTTTGCATTCATTTTATTCAACCGGAAGCGATTTAAATGTCTCTGAAGCTGTCTCAATAGAGTTTTTGCATCCATTTTATTCATCTGGAAGCGATTTAAATGTCTCAGAAGCTGTCTCAATAGAGTTTTTGCATTCATTTTGTTCATCTGGAAGCGATTTAAATGTATCAGAAGCTGTCTCAATAGAGTTTTTGCATCCATTTTATTCATCTGGTAGCGATTTAAATGTCCCTGAAGCTGTCTCAATAGAGTTTTTGCATGAATTTTATTCATCTGGAAGCGATTTATATGTCTCAGAAGCTGTCTCAATAGAGTTTTTCTTTATCTGAGATGCCGTATATTAGAATGTTGGGCATTTTACCGCGAGTGCCCCTTTTTCATTTTTTTTCAGTTTTTTGCCAAGTCATTTTTCCGTAAGATATTGCCAAATAGTGTCGCAAAACTTTTGCTTTTTTAGTGTTGGAAAGTTTGTCTAGATGATCTGGCTACCCATGCGTGACTTTGTTTTTGTCAGATACGACGTAGTTATTGGTATATTGGGTATTTAACTGCGGTTGCCAATTTCTGTTTTTTTTTCATTATTTGTAAAAAATTTTACGTAGTAAGGAATTGCTGTATATTATTGATTTTTTTTTCATGTTTATGTGTTAGAAAGTGTGCTTTGATGGTTGGGCTAACACGTGCATGTCTTTTTTTTATCTGAGATGCCGTATATTAGAATGTTGGGCATTTTACCGTGCGTGCCCCTTTTTCATTTTTGTTCATTTTTTTGCCAAGTCATTTTTCCATAAGATATTGCCAAATAGTGTCGCAAAACTTTTGCTTTTTTAGTGTTGGAAAGTGTGTCTAGATGATCTGGCTACCCATGCGTGACTTTGTTTTTGTCAGATACGACGTAGTTATTGGTATATTGGGTATTTAACTGCGGTTGCCAATTTCTGTTTTTTTCAATATTTGTAAAAATTTTTACGTAGTAAGGAATTGCCGTATATTATTGATTTTTTTTTCATGTTTATGTGTTATAAGGTGTGCCTTGATGGTTGGGCTAACACGTGCATGCCTTTTTTTTTATCTGTGATGCTGTATATTAGAATGTTGGGCATTTTTCCGCGAGTGCCCATTCTATTTGTTCTGCATTTTTTTGCTTAGTCATGTTACCGTAAGGAATTGGCAAGTAGTGTCGCAAAACTTATATTTTTATAGTGTTGGAAAGTGTTTCTAGATGATCTGGCTACCCATGCCTAACTTTTTTTTAGCCAGATATAGCGTATATATAGGTATGTGTTCGATTTTCCTGTGATTGCCATTTTTTCGTTTTTTCCCATTTCTTTCAAAATTACTACGTACTAAGGAACTATCACAGAGTAATGATTCATTTTGATGTTTATTTGTCGGAAAATGTGCCTTGATGGTTTGCCTAGCACGTGGCTGAAATTTTTTTTCTGAAATGCGTATAATAAAATGTTGGCCATTTTTCCGCGAGTGCCCCTTTTTATTTGTTTTTCATTTGTTTACTTAGTCATGTTACCGTAAGGAATTGGCAAGAATTGTCGCAAAACTTAGGTTTTTATAGTGTTGGAAAGTGTTTCTAGATGATCTGGCTACCCATGCCTATCTTTTTTTTAGCCAGATATGGTGTATATATAGGTATGTGTTCGATTTTCCTGTGATTTCCATTTTTTTGTTTTTTCCCATTTCTTTCAAAATTACTACGTACTAAGGAACTATCACAGAGTAATGATTCATTTATATGTTTATTTTTCGGAAAATGTGCCCTGATGGTTTGCCTAGCACGTGGCTTAAATTTTTTTTTCTGAAATGCCGTATATTAGAATGGCCATTTTTCCGCGAGTGCCCCTTTTTATTTGTTTTGCATTTTTTTGCTTAGTCATGTTTCCGTAAGGAATTGGCAAGTAGTGTCGCAAAACTTATAATTTTATAGTGTTGGAAAGTGTTTCTAGATGATCTGGCTACCCATGCCTATCTTTTTTTTTAGCCAGATATGGCGTATATATAGGTATGTGTTCGATTTTCCTGTGATTGCCATTTTTTCGTTTTTTCCCATTTCTTTCAAAATTACTACGTACTAAGGAACTATCACAGAGTAATGATTCATTTAGATGTTTATTTGTCAGAAAATGTGCCTTGATGGTTTGCCTAGTACGTGGCTGAAATTTTTTTTTCTGAAATGCCGTATATTAGAATGTTGGCCATTTTTCCGCGAGTGCCCCTTTTTATTTGTTTTGCATTTTTTTGCTTAGTCATGTTACCGTAAGGAATTGGCAAGTAGTGTCGCAAAACTTGTAATTTTATAGTGTTGGAAAGTGTTTCTAGATGATGTGGCTACCCATGTCTATATTTATCTTTAGCCAGCTATGGCGTATATATAGGTATGTGTTCGATTTTTCTGCGATTGCCACTTTTTCGTTTTTTCCCATTTTCTTTCAAAATTACTACGTACTAAGGAACTATCACAGAGTAATGATTCATTTAGATGTTTATTTGTCGGAAAATTTTGTTTACTTCTTTTTTTACTGAATATCATCAAATTTTTTTAGCTAAAATATGATATTGTTTTACATTTTTTTTTCGATTTTATTTCCCTTCAAAAAATTCTTTTGGGTCAGAATTTTTATTTTATAGTCGTAAAATAATCGACAATTATCCAGCAACCCACCATACAATTTTTATGCATATCCAAGAATAATTATATTAGTAAATAACACCTTGAAATTGACATACCCTTCCTACATTTCAAGTGGCAGATTAAGGAGTCTGTGTCAGTGTAGTTGGCGGCCATTTTGTGGACATATCCGAAGCGTAAGTCGCCCTATCTATATATATTCTTGTTCCCTATAGAATTTGTGATATTTTGGTATATTTTTACCTGCATAAATATCATATTACATATTAAATATATGTATTTTTTTACGATATTTCTAAGTACTCAAAAAATTACCATTAGATATGGACCCTGATATAAATGTAATTTACAAAATAATGAGGATTTTTTTAAATATTTCTATTTTAGGATAACATATGTTTATTCCCTAAAAAAATTAGCCACTTCCTATTTCATTTGGGTACCCATAAAAATTCATGAAATTTGGACAAATTTTTTTGGCCAAAAAAAGTTACCCTTTTTTTCTCATTTCAGATCTTCACCTCAATGGGTCTGACTTCATCCAAAATACATCAAGATGTGTCCTAAACATTCAAGAATCAATTCCTAAAAGGATTTGTGTATATATGTATAAACATTTTTTTATGAATTTTTATGTAAGGTCTTTTTTTCTACTTAATTTTTAAAAATATTTTTAATAAATTGTTTTTCTGCAGATGAGTAGTATTTATCTTTACAGTTGTTTTAAGCATTCATTGAAGTTTTTTTTGGCAAAAGAAAAAAGGAGGTTACTGCAAAAACTGATTTTTCAAGATTTTTTTTGCCGTCGGGGTCGCGCGCGTACGAGTATATCCTTAAAGGGGTGTCCGAGGAGCTTACCTATCCAGGGTTAAGAGCTTATTTCGCGCCTAAAAGCTTATTTCGAGCTTGAAAGCTCATTTTGAGCTTACAATATTATTTCGAGCCTAAAGCATTTTTCAAGCCTAAAAGCTTATTTCAAGCCTAAAAGCTTATTTCGAGCATTAAAGCTTATTTCAAGCTTACAAGCTCTTTTCATGACGCAAAGCTTATTTCAAGCCTCCAAGCTTATTTCGAGCCTAAAAGCTTATTTCAAGCCTAAAAGCTTATTTGGAGCCTGAAAGCTTATTTCAAGCCTAGAAGCTTATTTCGAGCCTAAAAGCTTATTTCAAGCCTAAAAGCTTATTTGGAGCCTGAAAACTTATTTCAAGCCTACAAGCTTATTTCGAGCCTAAAAGCTTATTTAAAGCCTAAAAGCTTATTTCGAGCCTGGAAGCTTATTTCAAGCCTTCAAGCTTATTTCAAGCGTAAAAGCTTATTTCAAGCCTAAAAGCTTATTTCGAGCTCAAAAGCTTATCTCAAGCCTACAAGCTTATTTCGAGCCAAAAAGCTTATTTTAAGCCTAAATGCTTATTTCGAGCTTAAAAGCTTATTTCAAGCCTACAAGCTTATATCGAGCCTAAAAGCTTATTTCAAGCATTATAGCTTATTTCAAGCCTAAATGATTATTTCAAGCCTACACGCTTATTTCAAACTTTAAAGCTTATTTTGAGCCTAAAAGCTTATTTCAAGCCTAAAAGCTTATTTCGAGATTGTAAGCTTATTTCAAGCCTACAAGCTTATTTCAAGCCGGAAAGCTTATTTCAAGCCTACAAGCTTATTTCAAGCCTAAAAACTTATTTCAAGCCTAAAAGCTTATTTCGAGCCTGAAAGCTTGTTTCAAGCCTACAAGCTTTTTTCAAGCCTAAAAGCTCAATTCTAGCCTGAAAGCTTATTTCGAGCCTGGAATCTTATTTCAAGCCTTCAAGCTTATTTCGACCCTACACGCTTATTTCAAGCCTAAAAGCTTATTTCGAGCATGGCAGCTTATTTCAAGCGTACAAGCTTATTTCAAGCCTAAAAGCTTATTTCGAGCCTAAAAGCTTATTTTGAGCCTGGAAGCTTATTTCAAGCCTACAAAATTATTTCAAGCCTAAAGTCTTAGTTCGAGCCTAAAAACTTATTTCGAGCCTAAAAGCTTATTTCAAGCCTACAAGCTTATTTCGAGCCTAAAAGCTTTTTTCAAGCCTAAAAGCTTATTTCGAGCCTGAAAGCTTATTTCAAGCCTACAAGCTTATTTCGAGCCTAAAAGCTTATTTCAAGCTTGAAAGCTTATTTCAAGCCTACAAGCTTATTTCGAGCCTAAAAGCTTTTCAAGCCTAAAAGCTTATTTCGAGCTTGAAATCTTATTTCAAGCCTACAAGCTTATATCGAGCCTGAAATATTATTTCAAGCCTACAAGCTTATTTCAAGCTTTCAAGCTTATTTCGAGCCTAGAAGCTTATTTCGAGCTTGAAAGCTTATTTCAAGCCTACAAGCTTATTTCGAGCCTGAAAGCTTATTTTAAGCCTACAAGCTTATCTCAAGCCTAACAGCTTATTTCAAGCTTGCAAGCTCATTTTGAGCCTAAAAGCTTATTACGAGCCAAAAGGCTTATTTTGAGCCTGAAAGCTTATTTCAAGCCTTCAAGCTTATTTCAAGCCTAAAAGCTTATTTCAAGCCTAAACGTTTACTTTGAGCTCGAAAGCTTATTTCAAGACTACAAGCTTATTTCGAGCCTAAAAGCTTATATCAAGCCTGAAAGCTTATTTCAAGCCTTAACCCTGGATAGGTACGCTCCTCGGACACCCCTTTAAGGGTATACTTGGACGCGAACGACCCCGACGCCAAAAAAAATTCTTGAAAAATCAGTTTTTGCAGTAACCTCCTTTTTTCTTTTGCCAAAAAAAAACTTCAATGAATGCTTAAAACAACTGTAAATATAAATACTACTCATCTGCAGAAAAACTATTTATTATAAATATTTTAAAAAATTAAGTAGAAAAAAAAGACCTGACATAAAAATTCATAAAAAAAAAGTTTATACATATATACACAAATCCTTTTAGGAATTGATTCTTGAATGTTTAGGACACATCTTGATGTATTTTGGATGAAGTCAGACCCATGGAGGTGAAGATCTGAAATGAGAAAAAAAGAGTAACTTTTTTTGGCCAAAAAATTTGTCCAAATTTCATGAATTTTTTTGGGTACCCAAATGAAATAGGAAGTGGCTAATTTTTTTAGGGAATAAACATATGTTATCCTAAAATAGAAATATGTAAAAAAATCTTCATTATTTTGTAAATTACATTTATATCAGGGGCCATATCTAAAGGTAATTTTTTGAGTACTTAGAAATTTCGTAAAAAAATACATATATTTAATATATAATATGATATTTATGCAGGTAAAAATATACCCAAATATCAAAAATTCTATAGGGAACAAGAATATATATAGATAGGGCAGCTTACGCTTCGGATATGTCCACAAAATGGCCGCAAACCACACTGACTCAGACTCCCTAATCTGCCACTTGAAATGTAGGAAGGGTATGTCAATTTCAAGGTGTTATTTACTAATCTAATTATTATTGGATATGCATAAAAATTGTATGGTGGGTTGCTGGATAATTGTCGATTATTTTACGACTATAAAATTGAAATTCTGACCCAAAAAAAATTTTTTGAAGGGAAATAAAATCGAAAAAAAAAATATAAAACAATATAATATTTTAGCTAAAAAAATTTGATGATATTCAATCAAAAAAAAATTTTCCGACAAATAAACATCTAGAGGAATCATTACTCTGTGATAGTTCCTTAGTACGTAGTAATTTTGAAAGAATTGGGAAAAAACGAAAAAGTGGCAATCGCAGGAAAATCGAACACATACCTATATATACGCCATAGCTGGCTAAAGATAAATATAGACATGGGTAGCCACATCATCTTGAAACACTTTCCAACACTATAAAAATACAAGTTTTGCGACACTACTTGCCAATTCCTTACGGTAACATGACTAAGCGAAAAAATGCAAAACAAATAAAAACGGGGCACTCGCGGAAAAATGGCTAACATTCTAATATACGGCATTTCAGAAAAAAAAAATTCAGCCACGTGCTAGGCAAACCATCAAGGCACATTTTCCGACAAATAAACATCTAAATGAATCATTACTCTGTGATAGTTCCTTAGTACGTAGTAATTTTGAAAGAAATGGGAAAAAACGAAAAAATGGCAATCACAGGAAAATCGAACACATACCTATATATACGCCATATCTGGCTAAAAAAAAAAAGATAGGCATGGGTAGCCAGATTATCTAGAAACACTTTCCAACACTATAAAATTATAAGTTTTGCGACACTACTTGCCAATTCCTTACGGTAACATGACTAAGCAAAAAAATGCAAAACAAATAAAAAGGGGCACTCGTGGAAAAATGGCCATTCTAATATACCGCATTTCAGAAAAAAAAAATTTCAGCCACGTGCTAGGCAAACCATCAAGGCACATTTTCCGACAAATAAACATATAAATGAATCATTACTCTGTGATAGTTCCTTAGTACGTAGTAATTTTGAAAGAAATGGGAAAAAACGAAAAAATGGCAATCACAGGAAAATCGAACACATACTTATATATACGCCATATCTGGCTAAAAAAAAAATAGGCATGGGTAGCCAGATCATCTAGAAACGCTTTCCAACACTATAAAAATATAAGTTTTGCGACACTACTTGCCAATTCCTTACGGTAACATGACTAAGCAAAAAAATGCAAAACAAATAAAAGGGGCACTCGCGGAAAAATGCCCAACATTCTAATATACGGCATCTCAGATAAAAAAAAAGACATGCACGTGTTAGCCCAACCATCAAGGCACACTTTCTAACACATAAACATGAAAAAAAAATCAATAATATACGGCAATTCCTTACTACGTAGTAAATTTTTACAAATATTGAAAAAAAACAGAAATTGGCAACCGCAGTTAAATACCCAATATACCAATAACTACGTCGTATCTGACAAAAACAAAATCACGCATGGGTAGCCAGATCATCTAGACACACTTTCCAACACTAAAAAAGCAAAAGTTTTACGACACTATTTCGCAATATCTTACGGAAAAATGACTTGGCAAAAAAATTTAAAAAAATGAAAAAGGGGTACTCGCGGTAAAATGCCCGACATTCTAATATACGGTCTCTCAGATAAAAAAAAAGACATGCACGTGTTAGCCCAACCATCAAGGCACACTTTCTAAAACATAAACACAAAAAAAAATGAATAATATACGGCAATTCCTTACTACGTAGTAATTTTTACAAATATTGAAAAAAACCAGAAATTGGTAACCGCAGTTAAATACCCAATATACCAATAACTACGTCGTATCTGACAAAAACAAAGTCATGCATGGGTAGCCAGATCATCTAGACACACTTTCCAACACTAAACAAGCAAAAGTTTTACGATACTATTTGGCAATATCTTACGGAAAAATGACTTGGCAAAAAAATGAAAAAAAATGAAAAAGGGGCACTCGCGGTAAAATGGTCCTCGTGGTGATGAACGACATTTTAACTAAAAAAAAAATCATGCACATGGTAGCCAAACAATCCACCAAGACTTTCCACAACTGATAACCTATACAAGTTGCACCATTCTACGACAATTTCATAATACGTAATAACTTTGATAATTATGCAAACTACCTTAGAAGGGTAAACTCGGTCGCGCTCGACCCCGACGCGTCTCAGAAATCGGGGAAGGAGTACAGCTACAGCAATGCACATCTGGACACTACTAGAGCGTGTAGGGGAGACACCTCCTGCAGGTCGATCACCCACAAATTCAGTCACGGGGGTGAGTCACGTGAGAAAAACCTGTTTTTTTTTGACGCTCGGGGTCGCGAACGACCCATCGTACCTATCCAGGGTTAAAGCTTTTTTCAAGTCTAAAAGCTTATTTCAAGCCTACAAGCATATTTCAAGCTTTCCAGCTTATTTCGAGCCAAAAAGCTTATTTCAAGCCTAAAAGCTTAATTCGAGCTTGAAAGCTTATTTCAAGCCTATAAGCTTATTTCGAACCTAAAAGCTTATTTCAAGCCTAAAAGCTTATTTCGAGATTGAAAACTTATTTCAAGCCGACAAGCTTATTTCAAGCCTTAAAGCATATTTCAAGCCTTAAAGCCTATTTCGAGCTTGAAAGCTTATTTCAAGCCTACAAGCTTATTTCAAGCCTGAAGGCTTATTTCAAGCCTGAAGGCTTATTTCAAGCCTAAAAGCTTATTTCGAGCCTGAAAGCTTATTTCAAGCCTACAAGCTTATTTCGAGCCTAAAAGCTTATTTCAAGCCTAAAAGCTTAATTCGAGCTTGAAAGCTTATTTCAAGCCTATAAGCTTATTTCGAACTTAAAAGCTTATTTCAAGCCTAAAAGCTTATTTCGAGCTTGAAAGCTTATTCAAGCCTGAAAGCTTATATCGAGCCTAAAAGCTCATTTCAAGCCTTAAAGCTTATTTCAAGCCTAAAAGCTTATTTCAAGGATACAAGCCTATTTCAAGCTCTCAAGCTTATTTCGAGCCTAAAAGCTTATTTCAAGCCTAAAAGCTTAATTCGAGCTTGAAAGCTTATTTCAAGCCTACGAGCTTATTTCGAGCCTGAAAGCTTATTTCAAGCCTACAAGCTTATTTCAAGCCTCAAAGTTTATTTCAAGCCTAAATGAATATTTCGAGACTGGAAGCTTATTTCAAGCCTAAAAGACTATTTCGAGGCTCAAAGCTTATTTCGAGCCTAAAAGCTTATTTTGAGCCTGAAAGCTTATTTTAAGCCTAGAAGCTTATTTGGAGCCTAAAAGCTTATTTCGAGTCAAAAGCTTATTTCGAGCCTGGAAGCTCATTTCAAGCCTAAAAGCTTATTTCGAGCCTAAAAGCTTATTTCGAGCCTGGCAGCTTATTTCAAGCGTACAAGATTATTTCGAGCCTAAAAGCTTATTTTGAGCCTAAAAGCTTATTTCGAGCCTGGAAGCTTATTTCAAGCCTACAAGCTTATTTCGAGCCTAAAAGCTTAGTTCAAGCCTAAAAGCTTATTTTGAGCCTGGAAGATTATTTCGAGCCTGGAAACTTATTTCAAGCCTACAAGCTTATTTCGAGCGTGAAAGCTTAATTCAAGAATAAATGCTTTTTTGAGCCTGAAAGCTTATTTCAAGCCTACAAGCTTATTTCGAGCCTAAAAGCTTATTTCAAGCCTAAAAGATCATTTCAAGCCTGAAAGCTTATTTCAAACCTACAAGCTTATTTCGAGCCTAAAAAGCTTATTTCAAGCATAAAAGCTCATTTCGAGCTTGAAAGCTTATTTTAAGCCTACAAGCTTATTTCGAGCCTAAAAGCTTATTTAAAGCCTGAAAGCTTATTTCGAGCCTCGAAGCTTATTTCAAGCCTAAAAGCTTATTTCAAGCCCAAAAGCCTATTTCAAGGCTGAAAGCTTATTTAAAGCCTGGAAGCTTATTTCAAGCTTTCAAGCTTATTTCAAGCCTAGAAGCTTATTTAAAGCCTAAAAGCTTATTTCGAGCCTGGAAGCTTATTTCAAGCCTTCAAGCTTATTTCAAATGTAAAAGCTTATTTCAAGCCTAAAAGCTTATTTCGAGCTCGAAAGCCTATCTCAAGCCTACAAGCTTATTTCGAGCCTAAAAGCTTATTTCAAGCTTGAAAGCTTATTTCAAGCCTACAAGCTTATATCGAGCCTAAAATATTACTTCAAGCCTACAAGCTTATTTCAAGCTTTCAAGCTTATTTCGAGCCTAAAAGCTTATTTCAAGCCTACAAGCTTATTTTAAGCCAGAAATCTTATTTCAAGCCTACAAGCTTATTTTGAGCCTGAAAGCTTATTTCAAGCCTAAAAGCTTATTTCGAGCCTGAAAGCTTATTTCAAGCCTACAAGCTTATTTCGAGGCTAAAAGCTTACTTCGAGCCTAAAAGCTTATTTTGAGCCTAAAAGCTTATCTCAAGACTAACAGCTTATTTCAAGCTTGCAAGCTCATTTCGAGCCTAAAAGCTTATTACAAGCCAAAAAGCTTATTTCGAGCCTGAAAGCTTATTTCAAGCCTTCAAGCTTATTTCAAGCCTAAAAGCTTATTTCAAGCCTAAACGTTTATTTTGAGCTCGAAAGCTTATTTCAAGACTACAAGCTTATTTCGAGCCTACAAGCTTATATCAAGCCTGAAAGCTTATTTCAAGCCTTAAAGCTTTTTTTCAAGTCTAAAAGCTTATTTCAAGCCTACAAGCATATTTTAAGCCTAAAAGCTTAATTCGAGCTTGAAAGCTTATTTCAAGCCTATAAGCTTATTTCGAACTTAAAAGCTTATTTCAAGCCTAAAAGCTTATTTCGAGCTTGAAAGCTTATTCAAGCCTGAAAGCTTATATCGAGCCTAAATGCTTATTTCAAGCCTTAAAGCTTATTTCAAACGTAAAAGCTTATTTCAAGCCTAAAAGCTTATTTCGAGCTCGAAAGCCTATCTCAAGCCTACAGGCTTATTTCGAGCCTAAAAGCTTATTTCAAGCCTGAAAGCTTATTTCGAGCTTAAAAGCATATTTCAAGCCTACAAGCTTATATCGAGCCTAAAAGCTTATTTCAAGCCTTAAAGCTTATTTTAAGCCTAAAAGATTATTTCAAGCCTACACGCTTATTTCAAGCTTTCAAGCTTATTTTGAGCCTAAAAGCTTATTTAAAGCCTGAAAGCTTATTTCGAGCTTGTAAGCTTATTTCAAGCCTACAAGCTTATTTCGAGCCTGAAAGCTTATTTCAAGCCTACAAGCTTATTTCAACCCTAGAAACTTATTTCAAGCCTTAAAGCTTATTTCGAGCCTGAAAGCTTGTTTCAAGCCGACAAGCTTTTTTCAAGCCTAAAAGCTTAATTCGAGCCTAAAAGCTTATTTCGAGCCTGGAAGCTTATTCCAAGCTTTCAAGCTTATTTCGAGCCTACACGCTTATTTCAAGCCTAAAAGCTTATTTCGAGCATGGCAGCTTATTTCAAGCCTAAAAGATTATTTCGAGCCTAAAAGCTTATTTTGAGCCTGGAAGCTGATTTCAAGCCTACAAAATATTTTCGTGCCTAAAGGCTTAGTTCGAGTCTAAAAGCTTATTTCAAGCTTGAAAGCTTATTTCAAGCCAACAAGCTTATTTTGAGCCTAAAAGCTTTTTCAAGCCTAAAAGCATATTTCAAGCTTGAAAGCTTATTTCAAGCCTACAAGCTTATATCGAGCCTAAAATATTACTTCAAGCCTACAAGCTTATTTCAAGCTTTCAAGCTTATTTCGAGCCTAAAAGCTTATTTCAAGCCTACAAGCTTATTTCAAGCCGGAAATCTTATTTCAAGCTTACAAGCTTATTTTGAGCCTGAAAGCTTATTTCAAGCCTAAAAGCTTATTTCGAGCCTGAGAGCTTATTTCAAGCCTACAAGCTTATTTCGAGGCTAAAAGCTTACTTCGAGCCTAAAAGCTTATTTTGAGCCTAAAAGCTTATCTCAAGACTAACAGCTTATTTCAAGCTTGCAAGCTCATTTCGAGCCTAAAAGCTTATTACAAGCCAAAAAGCTTATTTCGAGCCTGAAAGCTTATTTCAAGCCTTCAAGCTTATTTCAAGCCTAAAAGCTTATTTCAAGCCTAAACATTTATTTTGAGCTCGAAAGCTTATTTCAAGACTACAAGCTTATTTCGAGCCTACAAGCTTATATCAAGCCTAAAAGCTTATTTCAAGCCTTAAAGCTTTTTTCAAGTCTAAAAGCTTATTTCAAGCCTACAAGCATATTTCAAGCCTAAAAGCTTAATTCGAGCTTGAAAGCTTATTTCAAGCCTGTAAGCTTATTTCGAACTTAAAAGCTTATTTCAAGCCTAAAAGCTTATTTCGAGCTTGAAAGCTTATTCAAGCCTGAAAGCTTATATCGAGCCTAAAAGCTTATTTCAAGCTTTCAAGATTATTTCGAGCCTAAAAGCTTATTTCAAGCCTAAAAGCTTGATTCGAGCTTGAAAGCTTATTTCAAGCCTACAAGCTTATTTCGAGCCTGACAGCTTATTTCATGCCTACAAGCTTATTTCAAGCCTCAAAGTTTATTTCAAGCCTAAATGCTTATTTCGAGACTGAAAGCTTATTTCAAGCCTAAAAGATTATTTCGAGGCTCAAAGCTTATTTCGAGCCTAAAATCTTATTTTAAGCCTGAAAGCTTATTTTAAGCCTAGAAGCTTATTTGGAGCCTAAAAGCTTATTTCGAGTCAAAAGCTTATTTCGAGCCTGGAAGCTCATTTCAAGCCTAAAAGCTTATTTCGAGCCTAAAAGCTTATTTCGAGCCTGGCAGCTTATTTCAAGCGTACAAGATTATTTCGAGCCTAAAAGCTTATTTTGAGCCTAAAAGCTTATTTCGAGCCTGGAAGCTTATTTCAAGCCTACAAGCTTATTTCGAGCCTAAAAGCTTAGTTCAAGCCTAAAAGCTTATTTCGAGCGTGGAAGATTATTTCGAGCCTGGAAACTTATTTCAAGCCTACAAGCTTATTTCGAGCGTGAAAACTTAATTCAAGCATAAATGCTTTTTTGAGCCTGAAAGCTTATTTTAAGCCTACAAGCTTATTTCGAGCCTAAAAGCTTATTTCAAGCCTAAAAGCTCATTTCAAGCCTTAAAGCTTATTTCAAGCCTACAAGCTTATTTCGAGCCTAGAAGCTAATTTCAAGTCTAAAAGCTTATTTCGAGCTCGAAAGCTTATTTCAAACCTACAAGCTTATTTCGAGCCTAAAAAGCTTATTTCAAGCATAAAAGCTTATTTCGAGCTTGAAAGCTTATTTCAAGCCTGAAAGCTTATTTCGAGCCTCGAAGCTTATTTCAAGCCTACAAGCTTATTTCAAGCCCAAAAGCCTATTTCAAGGCTGAAAGCTTATTTAAAGCCTGGAAGCTTATTTCGAGCTTGAAATCTTATTTCAAGCCTACAAGCTTATTTCAAGCTTTCAAGCTTATTTCGAGCCTAAAAGCTTATTTCGAGCTTGAAAGCTTATTTCAAGCCTACAAGCTTATTTCAAGCCGGAAATCTTATTTCAAGCTACAAGCTTATTTCGAGCCTGTAAGCTTATTTCAAGCATAAAAGCTTATTTCGAGCCTGAAAGCTTATTTCAAGCCTACAAGCTTATTTCGAGGCTAAAAGCTTACTTCGAGCCTAAAAGCTTATTTCGAGCCTAAAAGCTCATCTCAAGCCTAACAGCTTATTTCAAGCTTGCAAGCTCCTTTTGAGCCTAAAAGCTTATTACGAGCCAAAAGGCTTATTTTGAGCCTGAAAGCTTATTTCAAGCCTTCAAGCTTATTTCAAGCCTAAAAGCTTATTTCAAGCCTAAACGTTTATTTTGAGCTCGAAAGCTTATTTCAAGACTACAAGCTTATTTCGAGCCTACAAGCTTATATCAAGCCTAAAAGCTTATTTCAAGCCTTAAAGCTTTTTTCAAGTCTAAAAGCTTATTTCAAGCCTACAAGCATATTTCAAGCTTTCCAGCTTATTTCGAGCCAAAAAGCTTATTTCAAGCCTAAAAGCTTAATTCGAGCTTGAAAGCTTATTTCAAGCCTATAAGCTTATTTCGAACCTAAAAGCTTATTTCAAGCCTAAAAGCTTATTTCGAGCTTGAAAACTTATTTCAAGCTGACAAGCTTATTTCAAGCCTTAAAGCTTATTTCAAGCCTTAAAGCCTATTTCGAGCTTGAAAGCTTATTTCAAGCCTACAAGCTTATTTCAAGCCTAAAAGCTTATTTCAAGCCTAAAAGCTTATTTCGAGCCTGAAAGCTTATTTCAAGCCTACAAGCTTATTTCGAGCCTAAAAGCTTATTTCAAGCCTAAAAGCTTAATTCGAGCTTGAAAGCTTATTTCAAGCCTATAAGCTTATTTCGAACTTAAAAGCTTATTTCAAGCCTAAAAGCTTATTTCGAGCTTGAAATCTTATTCAAGCCTGAAAGCTTATATCGAGCCTAAGAGCTTATTTCAAGCCTTAAAGCTTATTTCTAGCCTAAGAGCTTATTTCAAGGATACAAGCTTATTTCAAGCTTTCAAGCTTATTTCGAGCCTAAAAGCTTATTTCAAGCCTAAAAGCTTAATTCGAGCTTGAAAGCTTATTTCAAGCCTACAAGCTTATTTCGAGCCTGAAAGCTTATTTCAAGCCTACAAGCTTATTTCAAGCCTCAAAGTTTATTTCAAGCCTAAATGCTTATTTCGACACTGAAAGCATATTTCAAGCCTAAAAGATTATTTCGAGGCTCAAAGCTTATTTCGAGCCCAAAAGCTTATTTTAAGCCTGAAAGCTTATTTTAAGGCTGGAAGCTTATTTGGAGCCTAAAAGCTTATTTCGAGTCAAAAGCTTATTTCAAGCCTACAAGCTTATTTCGAGCGTGAAAGCTTAATTCAAGAATAAATGCTTTTTTTGAGCCTGAAAGCTTATTTCAAGCCTACAAGCTTATTTCGAGCCTAAAAGCTTATTTCAAGCCTAAAAGATCATATCAAGCCTACAAGCTTATTTCGAGCCTAAAAGCTTATTTTGAGCCTGGCAGCTTATTTCAAGCGTACAAGATTATTTCGAGCCAAAAAGCTTATTTTGAGCCTAAAAGCTTATTTCGAGCCTGGAAGCTTATTTCAAGCCTACAAGCTTATTTCGAGCCTAAAAGCTTAGTTCAAGCCTAAAAGCTTATTTCGAGCCTGGAAGATTATTTCGAGCCTGGAAACTTATTTCAAGCCTACAAGCTTATTTCGTGCGTGAAAGCTTAATTCAAGCATAAATGCTTTTTTTGAGCCTGAAAGCTTATTTCAAGCCTACAAGCTTATTTCGAGCCTAAAAGCTTATTTCAAGCCTAAAAGTTCATTTCAAGCCTGAAAGCTTATTTCAAGCCTACAAGCTTATTTCGAGCCTAAAAGCTTATTTCAAGTCTAAAAGCTTATTTCGAGCTCGAAAGCTTATTTCAAACCTACAAGCTTATTTCGAGCCTAAAAAGCTTATTTCAAGCATGAAAGCTTATTTCGAGCTTGAAAGCTTATTTCAAGCCTACAAGCTTATATCGAGCCTAAAAGCTTATTTCAAGCCTTAAAGCTTATTTTAAGCCTAAAAGATTATTTCAAGCCTACACGCTTATTTCAAGCTTTCAAGCTTATTTTGAGCCTAAAAGCTTATTTAAAGCCTGAAAGCTTATTTCGAGCTTGTAAGCTTATTTCAAGCCTACAAGCTTATTTCGAGCCTGAAAGCTTATTTCAAGCCTGCAAGCTTATTTCAAGCCTAGAAACTTATTTCAAGCCTAAAAGCTTATTTCAAGCCTGAAAGCTTGTTTCAAGCCGACAAGCTTTTTTCAAGCCTAAAAGTTCATTTCAAGCCTGAAAGCTTATTTCAAGCCTACAAGCTTATTTCGAGCCTAAAAGCTTATTTCAAGTCTAAAAGCTTATTTCGAGCTCGAAAGCTTATTTCAAACTTACAAGCTTATTTCGAGCCTAAAAAGCCTATTTCAAGGCTTAAAGCTTATTTAAAGCCTGGAAGCTTATTTCAAGCTTTCAAGCTTATTTCAAGCCTAAAAGCTTATTTAAAGCCTATAAGCTTATTTCGAGCCTGGAAGCTTATTTCAAGCCTTCAAGCTTATTTCAAACGTAAAAGCTTATTTCAAGCCTTGAAGCTTATTTCGAGCTCAAAAGCCTATCTCAAGCCTACAAGCTTATTTCGAGCCTGAAAGCTTATTTCAAGCCTGAAAGCTTATTTCGAGCTTAAAAGCATATTTCAAGCCTACAAGCTTATATCGAGCCTAAAAGCTTATTTCAAGCCTTAAAGCTTATTTTTAGCCTAAAAGATTATTTCAAGCCTACACGCTTATTTCAAGCTTTCAAGCTTATTTTGAGCCTAAAAGCTTATTTAAAGCCTGAAAGCTTATTTCGAGCTTGTAAGCTTATTTCAAGCCTACAAGCTTATTTCGAGTTTGAAAGCTTATTTCAAGCCTACAAGCTTATTTCAAGCCTAGAAACTTATTTCAAGCCTAAAAGCTTATTTCGAGCCTGAAAGCTTGTTACAAGCCGACAAGCTTTTTTAAAGCCTAAAAGCTTAATTCGAGCCTAAAAGCTTATTTCGAGCCTGGAAGCTTATTTCAAGCTTTCAAGCTTATTTCGAGCCTACACGCTTATTTCAAGCCTAAAAGCTTATTTCGAGCATGGCAGCTTATTTGAAGCCTAAAAGATTATTTCGAGCCTAAAAGCTTATTTTGAGCCTGGAAGCTTATTTCAAGCCTACATAATATTTTCGAGCCTAAAGGCTTAGTTCGAGCCTAAAAGCTTATTTCAAGCTTGAAAGCTTATTTCAAGCCAACAAGCTTATTTCGAGCTTAAAGCTTTTTCAAGCCTAAAAGCTTATTTCGAGCTTGAAAGCTTATTTCAAGCCTACAAGCTTATATCGAGCCTAAAATATTACTTCAAGCCTACAAGCTAATTTCAAGCTTTCAAGCTTATTTCGAGCCTAAAAGCTTATTTCAAGCCTACAAGCTTATTTCAAGCCGGAAATCTTATTTCAAGCCTACAAGCTTATTTTGAGCCTGAAAGCTTATTTCAAGCCTAAAAGCTTATTTCTAGCCTGAAAGCTTATTTCAAGCCTACAAGCTTATTTCGAGGCTAAAAGCTTACTTCGAGCCTAAAAGCTTATTTTGAGCCTAAAAGCTTATCTCAAGACTAACAGCTTATTTCAAGCTTGCAAGCTCATTTCGAGCCTAAAAGCTTATTACAAGCCAAAAAGCTTATTTCGAGCCTGAAAGCTTATTTCAAGCATTCAAGCTTATTTCAAGCCTAAAAGCTTATTTCAAGCCTAAACGTTTATTTTGAGCTCGAAAGCTTATTTCAAGACTACAAGCTTATTTCGAGCCTACAAGCTTATATCAAGCCTAAAAGCTTATTTCAAGCCTTAAAGCTTTTTTCAAGTCTAAAAGCTTATTTCAAGCCTGCAAGCATATTTCAAGCTTTCCAGCTTATTTCGAGCCAAAAAGCTTATTTCAAGCCTAAAAGCTTAATTCGAGCTTGAAAGCTTATTTCAAGCCTATAAGCTTATTTCGAACCTAAAAGCTTATTTCAAGCCTAAAAGCTTATTTCGAGCTTGAAAACTTATTTCAAGCCGACAAGCTTAATTCAAGCCTTAAAGCTTATTTCAAGCCTTAAAGCCTATTTCGAGCTTGAAAGCTTATTTCAAGCCTACAAGCTTATTTCGAGCCTAAAAGCTTATTTCAAGCCTAAAAGCTTATTTCGAGCCTGAAAGCTTATTTCAAGCCTACAAGCTTATTTCGAGCCTAAAAGCTTATTTCAAGCCTAAAAGCTTAATTCGAGCTTGAAAGCTTATGTCAAGCCTATAAGCTTATTTCGAACTTAAAAGCTTATTTCAAGCCTAAAAGCTTATTTCGAGCTTGAAAGCTTATTCAAGACTGAAAGCTTATATCGAGCCTAAAAGCTTATTTCAAGCCTTAAAGCTTACTTCAAGCCTAAAAGCTTATTTCAAGGATACAAGCTTATTTCAAGCTTTCAAGCTTATTTCGAGCCTAAAAGCTTATTTCAAGCGTAAAAGCTTAATTCAAGCTTGAAAGCCTATCCCAAGCCTACAAGCTTATTTCGAGCCTGAAAGCTTATTTCAAGCCTACAAGCTTATTTCAAGCCTCAAAGTTTATTTCAAGCCTAAATGCTTATTTCGAGACTGGAAGCTTACTTCAAGCCTTCAAGCTTATTTCAAACGTAAAAGCTTATTTCAAGCCTAAAAGCTTATATTTCGAGCTCGAAAGCCTATCTCAAGCCTACAAGCTTATTTCGAGCCTAAAAGCTTATTTGAAGCCTGAAAGCTTATTTCGAGCTTAAAAGCATATTTCAAGCCTACAAGCTTATATCGAGCTTAAAAGCTTATTTCAAGCCTTAAAGCTTATTTTAAGCCTAAAAGATTATTTCAAGCCTACACGCTTATTTCAAGCTTTCAAGCTTATTTTGAGCCTAAAAGCTTATTTAAAGCCTGAAAGCTTATTTCGAGCTTGTAAGCTTTTTTCAAGCCTACAAGCTTATTTCGAGCCTGAAAGCTTATTTCAAGCCTACAAGCTTATTTCAAGCCTAGAAACTTATTTCAAGCCTAAAAGCTTATTTCGAGCCTGAAAGCTAGTTTCAAGCCGACAAGCTTTTTTCAAGCCTAAAAGCTTAATACGAGCCTAAAAGCTTGTTTCGAGCCTGGAAGCTTATTTCAAGCTTTCAAGCTTATTTCGAGCCTACACGCTTATTTCAAGCCTAAAAGCTTATTTCGAGCATGGCAGCTTATTTCAAGCCTAAAAGCTTATTTTGAGCCTGGAAGCTTATTTCAAGCCTACAAAATATTTTCGAGCCTAAAGGCTTAGTTCGAGCCTAAAAGCTTATTTTAAGCTTGAAAGCTTATTTCAAGCCAACAAGCTTATTTCGAGCCTAAAAGCTTTTTCAAGCCTAAAAGCTTATTTCGAGCTTGAAAGCTTATTTCAAGCCTAAAAGCTTATATCGAGCCTAAAATATTACTTCAAGCCTACAAGCTTATTTCAAGCTTTCAAGCTTATTTCGAGCCTAAAAGCTTATTTCAAGCCTACAAGCTTATTTCAAGCCGGAAATCTTATTTCAAGCCTACAAGCTTATTTTGAGCCTGAAAGCTTATTTCAAGCCTAAAAGCTTATTTCGAGCCTGAAAGCTTATTTCAAGCCTACAAGCTTATTTCGAGGCTAAAAGCTTACTTCGAGCCTAAAAGCTTATTTTGAGCCTAAAAGCTTATCTCAAGACTAACAGCTTATTTCAAGCTTGCAAGCTCATTTCGAGCCTAAAAGCTTATTACAAGCCAAAAAGCTTATTTCGAGCCTGAAAGCTTATTTCAAGCCTTCAAGCTTATTTCAAGCCTAAAAGCTTATTTCAAGCCTAAACGTTTATTTTGAGCTCGAAAGCTTATTTCAAGACTACAAGCTTATTTCGAGCCTACAAGCTTATATCAAGCCTAAAAGCTTATTTCAAGCCTTAAAGCTTTTTTCAAGTCTAAAAGCTTATTTCAAGCCTACAAGCATATTTCAAGCCTAAAAGCTTAATTCGAGCTTGAAAGCTTATTTCAAGCCTATAAGCTTATTTCGAACTTAAAAGCTTATTTCAAGCCTAAAAGCTTATTTCGAGCTTGAAAGCTTATTCAAGCCTGAAAGCTTATATCGAGCCTAAAAGCTTATTTCAAGCCTTAAAGCTTATTTCAAGCCTAAAAGCTTATTTCAAGGATACAAGCTTATTTCAAGCTTTCAAGCTTATTTCGAGCCTAAAAGCTTATTTCAAGCCTAAAAGCTTATTTCGAGCTTGAAAGCTTATTTCAAGCCTAAAAGCTTATTTCGAGCCTGAAAGCTTATTTTAAGCCTACAAGCTTATTTCAAGCCTCAAAGTTTATTTCAAGCCTAAATGCTTATTTCGAGCCTGAAAGCTTATTACAAGCCTAGAAGATTATTTCGAGGCTAAAAGCTTATTTCGAGCTAAAAGTTTATTTCAAGCCTGAAAGCTTATTTTAAGCCTGGAAGCTTATTTGGAGCCTAAAAGCTTATTTCGAGCCAAAAGCTTATTGCAAGCCTGGAAGCTTATTTCAAGCCTACAAGCTTATTTCGAGCCTAAAAGCTTATTTCGAGCCTGGCAGCTTATTTCAAACGTACAAGATTATTTCGAGACTAAAAGGTTATTTCGAGCCTGGAAGCTTATTTCCAGCCTACAAGCTTATTTCGAGCCTAAAAGCTTAGTTAACCCTGGATAGGTACGGTCTTCGGACACCCCTTTAAGGGTATACTCGGACGCGAACGACCCCAACGCCAAAAAAAATTCTTGAAAAATCAGTTTTTGCAGTAACCTCCTTTTTTCTTTTGCCAAAAAAAACTTCAATGAATGCTTAAAACAACTGTAAAGATAAATACTACTCATCTGCAGAAAAACTATTTATTATAAATATTTTAAAAAATTAAGTAGAAAAAAAAAAGACCTGACATAAAAATTCATAAAAAAAAGTTTATACATATATACACAAATCCTTTTAGGAATTGATTCTTGAATGTTTAGGACACATCTTGATGTATTTTGGATGAAGTCAGACCCATGGAGGTGAAGATCTGAAATGAGAAAAAAAGGGTAACTTTTTTTGGCCAAAAAAAATTGTCCAAATTTCATGAATTTTTTTGGGTACCCAAATGAAATAGGAAGTGGCTAATTTTTTTAGGGAATAAACATATGTTATCCTAAAATAGAAATATGTAAAAAAATCTTCATTATTTTGTAAATTACATTTATATCAGGGGCCATATCTAAAGGTAATTTTTTGAGTACTTGGAAATTTCGTAAAAAAATACATATATTTAATATATAATATGATATTTATGCAGGTAAAAATATACCAAAATATCACAAATTCTATAGGGAACAAGAATATATATAGATAGGGCAGCTTACGCTTCGGATATGTCCACAAAATGGCCGCCAACCACACTGACTCAGACTCCCTAATCTGCCACTTGAAATGTAGGAAGGGTATGTCAATTTCAAGGTGTTATTTACTAATCTAATTATTATTGGATATACATAAAATTGTATGGTGGGTTGCTGGATAATTGTCGATTATTTTACGACTATAAAATTAAAATTCTGACCCAAAAAATTTTTTTTGAAGGGAAATAAAATCGAAAAAAAAAATGTAAAACAATATTTTAGCTAAAAAAATTTGATGATATTCAATCAAAAAAAAAGTAAACAAAATTTTCCGACAAATAAACATCTAGAGGAATCATTACTCTGTGATAGTTCCTTAGTACGTAGTAATTTTGAAAGAATTGGGAAAAAACGAAAAAATAGCAATCACCGGAAAATCGAACACATACCTATATATACGCCATATCTGGCTAAAAAGAAGATAGGCATGGGTAGCCAGATCATCTAGAAACACTTTCCAACACTATAAAAATATAAGTTTTGCGACACTACTTGCCAATTCCTTACGGTAACATGACTAAGCAAAAAAAATGCAAAACAAATAAAAAGGGGCACTCGTGGAAAAATGGCCATTCTAATATACGGCATTTCAGAAAAAAAAAATTTCAGCCACGTGCTAGGCAAACCTTCAAGGCATATTTTCCGACAAATAAACATATAAATGAAATATTACTCTGTGATAGTTCCTTAGTACGTAGTAATTTTGAAAGAAATGGGAAAAAACGAAAAAATGGCAATCACAGGAAAATCGAACACATACTTATATATACGCCATATCTGGCTAAAAAAAAAATAGGCATGGGTAGCCAGATCATCTAGAAACACTTTCCAACACTATAAAAATATAAGTTTTGCGACACTACTTGCCAATTCCTTACGGTAACATGACTAAGCAAAAAAATGCAAAACAAATAAAAAGGGGCACTCGCGGAAAAATGCCCAACATTCTAATATACGGCATCTCAGATAAAAAAAAAAGACATGCACGTGTTAGCCCAACCATCAAGGCACACTTTCTAACACATAAACATGAAAAAAATCAATAATATACGGCAATTCCTTACTACGTAGTAAATTTTTACAAATATTGAAAAAAAAAACAGAAATTGGCAACCGCAGTTAAATACCCAATATACCAATAACTACGTCGTATCTGACAAAAACAAAATCACGCATGGGTAGCCAGATCAGCTAGACACACTTTCCAACATTAAAAAAGCAAAAGTTTTACGACACTATTTCGCAATATCTTACGGAAAAATGACTTGGCAAAAAAATTAAAAAAAATTAAAAAGGGACACTCGCGGTAAAATGCCCGACATTCTAATATACGACATCTCAGATAAAAAAAAAGACATGCACGTGTTAGCCCAACCATCAAGGCACACTTTCTAACACATAAACATGAAAAAAAAATGAATAATATACGGCAATTCCTTACTACGTAGTAATTTTTACAAATATTGAAAAAAAAAACAGAAATTGGTAACCGCAGTTAAATACCCAATATACCAATAACTACGTCGTATCTGACAAAAACAAAGTCATGCATGGGTAGCCAGATCATCTAGACACACTTTCCAACACTAAACAAGCAAAAGTTTTACGACACTATTTGGCAATATCTTACGGAAAAATGACTTGGCAAAAAAATGAAAAAAAATGAAAAAGGGGCACTCGCGGTAAAATGGTCCTCGTGGTGATGAACGACATTTTAACTAAAAAAAAAAACATGCACATGGTAGCCAAACAATCCACCAAGACTTTCCACAACTGATAACCTATACAAGTTGCACCATTCTACGACAATTTCATAATACGTAATAACTTTGATAATTATGCAAACTACCTCAGAAGGGTAAACTCGGACGCGAACGACCCCGACGCGTCTCAGAAATCGGGGAAGGAGTACAGCTACAGCAATGCACATCTGGACACTACTAGAGCGTGTAGGGGAGACACCTCCTGCAGGTCGATCACCCACAAATTCAGTCACAGGGGTGAGTCACGTGAGAAAAACCTGTTTTTTTTTTACGCTCGGGGTCGCAAACGACCCACCGTACCTATCCAGGGTTAAGGACTAAAAGCTTTTTTCAAGCCTAAATGCTTATTTCAAGCCTATAAGCTTATTTCGAGCCTAAAAGTTTATTTCATGTTTAAAAGCTTATTTCGAGCCTAAAAGCTTAAGCTTATTTCGAGCCTAAAATCATATTTCAAGCCTACAAGCTTATCTCGAGCCTAAAAGCTTATTTCAAGCCTAAAAGCTTATTTTGAGCCTAAAAGCTTATTTCAAGCCTACAAGTTTATATTGAGCCAGAAGCTTTTTTCGTGCCTAAAAGCTTATTTCAAGCCTAAAAGCTTATTTCGAGCCTGAAAGATTATTTCAAGCCTAAAAGCTTTTCTCGAACCTAAAGGCTTATGTCGAGCCTAAAAGCTTATTTCAAGCGTAAAACCTTATTTTGAGCCTGAAAGCTTATTTCGAGCCTACAAGCTTATTTCGAGCCTAAAAGGTTATTTCGAGCTTAAAAGCTTATTTCAAGCTTAAAAGCTCATTTCGAGACTAAAAGCTTATTTCAAGCCTAAAAGCTTATTTTGAGCCTTGAAGCTTATTTCAAGTCTAAAAGTTTATTTGGAGCCTGAAAGCTTATTTCAAGCCTACAAGCATATTTCGAGCCTAAAAGCTTTTTTCAAGCCTAAAAGCTTATTTCAAGCCTGAAAGTTTATTTCGAACCTACAAGCTTATTTCGAGCCTAAAAGCTTATTTCAAGCCTAAAAGCTTATTTTAAGCCTGAAAGCTTATTTCGAGCCTAGAAGCTTATTTCGAGCCTAAAAGCATATTTCGAGCCTAAAAGCTTATTTCGAGCCTACAAGCTTTTTTCAAGCCTAAAAGCTTATTTCGAGCCTAAAAGCTTATTTCAAGCCTGGAACCTTATTTCGAGCCTACAAGCTTATTTCGAGCCTAAAAGCATATTTCGAGCCTGAAAGCTTATTTAAAGCCTACAAGCTTAATTTGAGCCTAAAAGCTTATTTCAAGCCTAAAATCTTATTTCGAGCCTGAAAGCTTTTTTCAAGCTTACAAGCTTATTTCGAGCCTAAAAGCTTATTTCCAGCCTTAAAGCTTATTTGGAGCCTGAAAGCTTATTTCAAGCCTACAAGCTTATTTCGAGCCCAAAAGCTTATTTCAGGCCTAAAAGCTTATTTGGAGCCTGAAAGCTTATTTCAAGCCTACAAGCTTATTTCGAGCCTAAAAGCTTATTTCAAGCCTTAAGGATTATTTCAAGACTAAAAGCTTATTTCAAGCCTACAAGCTTATTTCGAGCCTAAAAGCTTATTTCAAGCCTACAAGCTTATTTCGAGCCTAAAAGCTTATTTCAAGCCTACAAGCTTATATCGAGCCTTAAAGCTTATTTCAAGCCTACAAGCTTATTTCAAGCCTTAAAGCTTATTTCAAGCCTACAAGCTTATTTCGAGCCTGAAAGCTTATTTAGAGCCTACAAGCTTATTTCGAGCCTAAAAGCTTATTTCAAGCCTACAAGCTTATTTCGAGCCTTAAAACTTATTTCAAGCCTACAAGCTTAATACGAGCCTGAAAGCTTATTTCAAGCCTACAAGCTTATTTCAAGCCTGGAAGCTTATTTCAAGCCTAAAAGGTTATTTCGAGCCTGAAAGCTTATTTTAAGCCTACAACCTTATTTCGGGGCTAAATGCTTATTTCAAGCCTAAAAGCTTATTTCGAGCCTGAAAGCTTATTTCAAGCCTAAAAGCTTATTTCGAGCCTAAAAGCTTATCTTAAGCTTAAAAGCTTATTTTAAGCTTAAAATCTTATTTTGAGCCTGAAAGCTTATTACATGCCTAAAAGCTTATTTCGAGCCTAAAAGCTTATTTCAAGCCTACAAGCTTATTACGAGCCTAAAAGCTTATTTCAAGCCTAAGAGCTTATCTTAAGCTTAAAAGCTTATTTTAAGCTTAAAATCTTATTTTGAGCCTGAAAGCTTATTACATGCCTAAAAGCTTATTTCGAGCCTAAAAGCTTATCTCAAGCCTAAAAGCTTATTTCAAGCCTAAAAGCTTATTTCGAGCCTAAAATCTTATTTCAAGCCTACAAGCTTATCTCGAGCCTAAAAGCTTATTTCAAGCCTAAAAGCTTATTTTCAGCCTAAAAGCTTATTTCGTGCCTACAAGCTTATTTCGAGCCTAAAACTTAATTCAAGTCTACAAGCTTATTTCGAGCCTAAAAGCTTATTTCAAGTCTATAAGCTTATTTCGAGCCTAAAAGCTTATTTCAAGCCTAAAAGCTTATTTCGAGCCTAAAAGCTTATTTCGAGCCTACAAGCTTATTTCGAACCTTAAAGCTTATTTCAAGCCTAAAAGCTTATTTCAAGTCTACAAGCTTATTTTGAGCCTAAAAGCTTATTTCAAGCCTAAAAGCTTATTTCGAGCCTAAAAGCTTATTTTGAGCCTACAAGCTTAATTCGAGCCTAAAAGCTTATTACAAGCCTAAAAGCTTATTTCAAGCCTAAAAGCTTATTTCGAGCTTAAAAGCTTATTTCAAGCTTACAAGCTTATTTCGAGACAAAAAGCTTATTTCAAGCCTCCAAGCTTATTTTGAGCCTAATAGCTTATTTCAAGCCTTGAATCTTATTTCGAGCATGAAAGTTTATTTCAAGCCTACAAGCTTAATTCGAGCCTAAAATCTTATTTCAAGCCTAAAAGCTTATTTCAAGCCTGAAAGCTTATTTCAAGCCTACAAGTTTATTTCGAGACTAAAAGCTTATTTCAAGCCTAAAAGTTCATTTCGACCCTGAAAGCTTATTTCAAGCCTACAAGCTTATTTCGAGCCTAAGAGATTATTTCAAGCCTTAAAGCTTATTTCGAGCCTGAAAGCTTATTTCGAGCCTACAAGATTATTTCAAGCCTAAAAGCTTATTTCAAGCCTAAAAGCTTATTTCGAGCGTGAAAGCTTATTTCAAGCCTACAAGCTTATTTAGAGCCTTAAAGCTTATTTAAAGCCTGAAAGCTTATTTCGAGCCTAAAAGCTTATTTCAAGCCTACAAGCTTATTTCGAACCTAAAAGCTTATATCAAGCCTGAAAGCTTATTACTTGCCTCAAAGAATATTTCAAGCCTACAAGCTTATTTAGAGCCTAAAAGCTTATTTCAAGTCTGAAAGCTTATTTCGAGCCTGGAAGCTTATTTCAAGCCTACAAGCTTATTTCAAGCCTAAAAGCTTATTTCAAGCCAAAAAGCTTATTTCAAGCCTGAAAGCTTATTTCAAGCCTACAAGTTTATTTCGAGACTAAAAGCTTATTTCAGGCCTAAAAGCTTATCTCGAGCCAAAAAGCTTATTTCGAGCCTAAAAGCATATTTCGAGCCTAAAAGCTTATTTCGAGCCTAAAAGCTTATTTCGAGCCTAAATGCTTATTTCGAGCCTAATAGCTTATTACAAACCTAAAAGCTTATTCCGAGCTTAAAAGCTTATTTTGAGCCTACAAGCTTATTTCGAACCTAAAAGCCTATTTCAAGCTTAAAAGCTTATTTCGAGCTCAAAAGCTTATTTCAAGCTTACAAGCTCATTTCGACACAAAAAGCTTATTTCAAACCTACAAGCTTATTTCGAGCCTAAAAGCTTATTTCGAGCCTAAAAGCTTATTTGGAGCCTGGAAGCTTATTTCAAGCCTCTAAGCTTATTTCGAGCCTAAAAGCTTAATTAGAGCCTAAAAGCTTATTTCGAACCTGGATGCTTATATCAAGTCGACAAGCTTATTTTGAGCCTAAAAGCTTATTTCAAGCCTAAAAGCTTTTTTTGACCCTGAAAGCTTAGTTCAAGCCTACGAGCTCATTTCGAGCCTAAAAGCTTATTTCAAGCCTAAAAAGCTTATCTCGAGCCTGAAAGCTTATTTCAAGCCTACAAGCTTATTTTGAGCCTAAAAGCTTATTTAGAGCCTAAAAGCTTATTTCGAGCCTGAAAGTTTATTTCAAGCCTTCAAGCTTATTTCGAGCCTAAAAGCTTATTTCAAGTGTAAAAGCTTATTTCGAGCCTGGAAGCTTAGTTCGAACCTAAAAGCTTATTTCGAGCTTAAAAGCTTATTTCAAGCCGTAAAGCTTTTTTCAAGCCTAAAAGCTTATTCCAAGCCTACAAGCTTATTTCGAGCCTAAAAGCTAATTTCAAGCCCTAAAGCTTATTTCGAGCCTGAAAGCTTATTTCAAGCCTACATGCTTATTTCGTGCCTAAAAGCTTATTTCAAGCCTAAAAGCTTATTTCAAGCCTGAAAGCTTATTTCAAGCCTTCAAACTTATTTCGAGCCTAAAAGCTTATTTAAAGCCTGAAAGCTTATTTCGAGCTTAAAAGCTTATTTCAAGCCTACAAGCTTATTTCGAGCCTAAAAGCTTATTTCAAGTGTGAAAGCTTATTTCGAGCCTGGTAGCTTAGTTCGAGCCTAAAAGCTTTTTTTGAGCCTGGATGCTTATATCAAGTCTACAAGCTTATTTCGAACGTAAAAGCTTATTTCAAGTCTGAAAGCTTATTTCGAGCCTGGAAGCTTATTTCAAGCCTTCAAGCTTATTTCAAGCCTAAAAGCTTATTTCAAGCCTAAAAGCTTATTACTTGCCTCAAAGAATATTTCAAGCCTACAAGCTTATTTAGAGCGTAAAAGCTTATTTCAAGTCTGAAAGCTTATTTCAAGCCTGGAAGCTTATATCAAGCCTACAAGCTTATTTCAAGCCTAAAAGCTTATTTCAAGCCTAAAAGCTTATTTCAAGCCTTGAAGCTTATTTCAAGCCTACAAGTTTATTTCGAGACTAAAAGCTTATTTCAGGCCTAAAAGCTTATCTCGAGCCTAAAAGCTTATTTCGAGCCTACAAGCTTATTTCGAGCCTAAAAGCTTATTTCGAGCCTAAAAGCTTATTTCAAACCTAAAAGCTTATTCCGAGCTTAAAAGCTTATTTTGAGCCTACAAGCTTATTTCGAACCTAAAAGCCTATTTCAACCTTAAAAGCTTATTTCGAGCTCAAAAGCTTATTTCAAGCTTACAAGCTAATTTCGAGACAAAAAGCTTATTTCAAACCTACAAGCTTATTTCGAAGCCTAAAAGCTTATTTCGAGCCTAAAAGCTTATTTGGAGCCTGGAAGCTTATTTCAAGCCTATAAGCTTATTTCGAGCCTAAAAGCTTAGTTCGAGCCTAAAAGCTTATTTCGAACCTGGATGCTTATATCAAGTCGACAAGCTTATTTTGAGCCTAAAAGCTTATTTCAAGCCTAAAAGCTTTTATTGACCCTTAAAGCTTATTTCAAGCCTACAAGCTTATTTCGAGCCTAAAAGCTTATTTCAAGCCCACAAGCTTATTTCGAGCCTAAAAGCTTATTTCAAGTCTAAAAGCTTATTTCGAGCCTGGATGTTTATTCCAAGCCTACAAGCTTGTTTTGAGCGTAGAAGCTTATTTGAAGCCTAAAAGCTTATTTCGAGCCTTCAAGCTTATTTGAAGCCTAAGAGCTTATTTCAAGCCTAAAAGCTTATTTCAAGCTTGAAAGCTTATTTCAATCCTACAAGCTTATTTTGAGCCTAAAAGCTTTTTTCAAGCCTAAAAGCTTATTACAAGCTTGAAAGCTTATTTCAAGCCTAAAAGCTTATTCCAGGCCTACAAGCTTATTTCGAGCCTAAAAGCTTATTTCAAGCCTTAAAGCTTATTTTGAGCCTGAAAGCTTATTTCAAGCCTACATGCTTATTTCGTGCCTAAAAGCTTATTTCAAGCCTAAAAACTTATTTCGAGCCTGAAAGCTTATTTCAAGCCTTCAAGCTTATTTCGAGCCTAAAAGTTTATTTAAAGCCTGAAAGTTTATTTCGAGCCTTAAAGCTTATTTGAAGCCAACAAGCTTATTTCGAGCCTAAAAGCTTATTTCAAGTCTGAAAGCTTATTTCGAGCCTGGAAGCTTAGTTCGAGCCTAAAAGCTTATTTCGAGCTTAAAAGCTTATTTCAAGCCGTAAAGCTTTTTTCAAGCCTAAAAGCTTATTCCAAGCCTACAAGCTTATTTCGAGCCTGAAAGCTAATTTCAAGCCCTAAAACTTATTTCGAGCCTGAAAGCTTATTTCAAGCCTACATGCTTATTTCGTGCCTAAAAGCTTATTTCAAGCCTAAAAGCTTATTTCAAGCCTGAAAGCTTAGTTCAAGCCTTCAAGATTATTTCGAGCCTAAAAGCTTATTTAAAGCCTGAACGCTTATTTCGAGCTTAAAAGCTTATTTCAAGCCTGAAAGCTTATTTCGAGCTTAAAAGCTTATTTCAAGCCTACAAGCTTATTTCGAGCCTAAAAGCTTATTTCAAGTGTGAAAGCTTATTTCGAGCCTGGTAGCTTAGTTCGAGCCTAAAAGCTTATTTCGAGCCTGGATGCTTATATCAAGTCTACAAGCTTATTTCGAACGTAAAAGCTTATTTCAAGTCTGAAAGCTTATTTCGAGCCTGGAAGCTTATTTCAAGCCTTCAAGCTTATTTGAAGCCTAAGAGCTTATTTCAGGCCAAAAAAGCTTATTTCGAGCTCGAAAGCTTATTTCAACCCTACAAGCTTATTTCTAGCCTAAAAGCTTATTTCAAGCCTAAAAGCTTATTTCAGTCTTGAAAGCTTATTTCAAGCCTACAAGCTTATATCGAGCCTTAAAGCTTATTTCAAGCTTATAAGGTTTTTTCAAGCCTAAAAGCTTATTTCAAGCCTACAAGCTTATTTCAAGCTTTCAAGCTTATTTCGAGCCTAAAAGCTTTTTTCAAGCCTAAAAGCTAATTTCAAGCTTGAAAGCTTACTTCAAGCCTTCGAACTTAATTCGAGCCTGAAATCTTATTTCAAGCCTTCAAGCTTATTTCGAGCCTAAAAGTTTATTTCAAGCCTAGAAGCTTAATTCAAGCCTAAAAGCTTATTACAAGCCTAAAAGCTTATTTCAAGCCTAAAAGCTTATTTCGAGCTTAAAAGCTTATTTCAAGCTTTTAAGCTTATTTCGTGCCTAAAAGCTTATTTCAAGCCTAAAAGCTTATTTCAAGCCTGAAAGCTTATTTCAAGCCTTCAAACTTATTTCGAGCCTAAAAGCTTATTTAAAGCCTGAAAGCTTATTTCGAACTTAAAAGCTTATTTCAAGCCTACAAGCTTATTTCGAGCCTAAAAGCTTATTTCAAGTGTGAAAGCTTATTTCGAGCCTGGTAGCTTAGTTCGAGCCTAAAAGCTTATTTTGAGCCTGGATGCTTATATCAAGTCTACAAGCTTATTTCGAACGTAAAAGCTTATTTCAAGTCTGAAAGCTTATTTCGAGCCTGGAAGCTTATTTCAAGCCTTCAAGCTTATTTGAAGCCTAAGAGCTTATTTCAAGCCAAAAAAGCTTATTTCGAGCTCGAAAGCTTATTTCAACCCTACAAGCTTATTTCTAGCCTAAAAGCTTATTTCAAGCCTAAAAGCTTATTTCAGTCTTGAAAGCTTATTTCAAGCCTACAAGATTATATCGAGCCTTAAAGCTTATTTCAAGCTTATAAGATTTTTTCAAGCCTAAAAGCTTATTTCAAGCCTACAAGCTTATTTCAAGCTTTCAAGCTTATTTCGAGCCTAAAAGCTTTTTTCAAGCCTAGAAGCTTAATTCAAGCCTAAAAGCTTATTACAAGCCTAAAAGCTTATTTCAAGCCTAAGAGCTTATTTCGAGCTTAAAAGCTTATTTCAAGCTTTTAAGCTTATTTCGAGACAAAAAGCTTATTTCAAGCCTCCAAGCTTATTTTGAGCCTAATAGCTTATTTCAAGCCTTGAATCTTATTTTGAGCATGAAAGTTTATTTCAAGCCTACAAGCTTAATTCGAGCCTAAAAGCTTATTTCAAGCCTAAAAGCTTATTTCAAGCCTGAAAGCTTATTTCAAGCCTACAAGTTTATTTCGAGAATAAAAGCTTATTTCAAGCCTAAAAATTCATTTCGACCCTGAAAGCTTATTTCAAGCCTACAAGCTTATTTCGAGCCTAAAAGATTATTTCAAGCCTTAAAGCTTATTTCGAGCCTGAAAGCTTATTTCGAGCCTACAAGCTTATTTCAAGCCTAAAAGCTTATTTCAAGCCTAAAAGCTTATTTCGAGCGTGAAAGCTTATTTCAAGCCTACAAGCTTATTTAGAGCCTAAAAGCTTATTTAAAGCCTGAAAGCTTATTTCGAGCCTAAAAGCTTATTTTAAGCCTACAAGCTTATTTCGAACCTAAAAGCTTATATCAAGCCTGAAAGCTTATTACTTGCCTCAAAGAATATTTCAAGCCTACAAGCTTATTTAGAACGTAAAAGCTTATTTCAAGTCTGAAAGCTTATTTCAAGCCTGGAAGCTTATTTCAAGCCTACAAGCTTATTTCAAGCCTAAAAGCTTATTTCAAGCCTAAAAGCTTATTTCAAGCCTTGAAGCTTATTTCAAGCCTACAAGTTTATTTCGAGACTAAAAGCTTATTTCAGGCCTAAAAGCTTATCTCGAGCCTAAAAGCTTATTTCGAGCCTACAAGCTTATTTCGAGCCTAAAAGCTTATTTCGAGCCTAAAAGCTTATTTCAAACCTAAAAGCTTATTCCGAGCTTAAAAGCTTATTTTGAGCCTACAAGCTTATTTCGAACCTAAAAGCCTATTTCAAGCTTAAAAGCTTATTTCGAGCTCAAAAGCTTATTTCAAGCTTACAAGCTCATTTCGAGACAAAAAGCTTATTTCAAACCTACAAGCTTATTTCGAGCCTAAAAGCTTATTTCGAGCCTAAAAGCTTATTTGGAGCCTGGAAGCTTATTTCAAGCCTATAAGCTTATTTCGAGCCTAAAAGCTTAGTTCGAGCCTAAAAGCTTATTTCGAACCTGGATGCTTATATCAAGTCGACAAGCTTATTTTGAGCCTAAAAGCTTATTTCAAGCCTAAAAGCTTTTATTGACCCTTAAAGCTTATTTCAAGCCTACAAGCTTATTTCGAGCCTAAAAGCTTATTTCAAGCCTACAAGCTTATTTCGAGCCTGAAAGCTTATTTCAAGCCTACAAGCTTATTTCGAGCCTAAAAGCTTATTTAGAGCCTAAAAGCTTATTTCGAGCCTGAAAGCTTATTTCAAGTCTAAAAGCTTATTTCGAGCCTGGATGTTTATTCCAAGCCTACAAGCTTGTTTTGAGCCTAGAAGCTTATTTGAAGCCTAAAAGCTTATTTCGAGCCTTCAAGCTTATTTGAAGCCTAAGAGCTTATTTCAAGCCTAAAAGCTTATTTCAAGCTTGAAAGCTTATTTCAATCCTACAAGCTTATTTTGAGCCTAAAAGCTTATTTCAAGCCTAAAAGCTTATTACAAGCGTGAAAGCTTATTTCAAGCCTAAAAGCTTATTCCAGGCCTACAAGCTTATTTCGAGCCTAAAAGCTTATTTCAAGCCTTAAAGCTTATTTTGAGCCTGAAAGCTTATTTCAAGCCTACATGCTTATTTCGTGCCTAAAAGCTTATTTCAAGCCTAAAAACTTATTTCGAGCCTGAAAGCTTATTTCAAGCCTTCAAGCTTATTTCGAGCCTAAAAGTTTATTTAAAGCCTGAAAGTTTATTTCGAGCCTTAAAGCTCATTTGAAGCCAACAAGCTTATTTCGAGCCTAAAAGCTTATTTCAAGTCTGAAAGCTTATTTCGAGCCTGGAAGCTTAGTTCGAGCCTAAAAGCTTATTTCGAGCTTAAAAGCTTATTTCAAGCCGTAAAGCTTTTTTCAAGCCTAAAAGCTTATTCCAAGCCTACAAGCTTATTTCGAACCTGAAAGCTAATTTCAAGCCCTAAAGCTTATTTCGAGCCTGAAAGCTTATTTCAAGCCTACATGCTTATTTCGTGCCTAAAAGCTTATTTCAAGCCTAAAAGCTTATTTCAAGCCTGAAAGCTTAGTTCAAGCCTTCAAGCTTATTTCGAGCCTAAAAGCCTATTTAAAGCCTGAACGCTTATTTCGAGCTTAAAAGCTTATTTCAAGCCTGAAAGCTTATTTCGAGCTTAAAAGCTTATTTCAAGCCTACAAGCTTATTTCGAGCCTAAAAGCTTATTTCAAGTGTGAAAGCTTATTTCGAGCCTGGTAGCTTAGTTCGAGCCTAAAAGCTTATTTCGAGCCTGGATGCTTATATCAAGTCTACAAGCTTATTTCGAACGTAAAAGCTTATTTCAAGTCTGAAAGCTTATTTCGAGCCTGGAAGCTTATTTCAAGCCTTCAAGCTTATTTGAAGCCTAAGAGCTTATTTCAAGCCAAAAAAGCTTATTTCGAGCTCGAAAGCTTATTTCAACCCTACAAGCTTATTTCTAGCCTAAAAGCTTATTTCAAGCCTAAAAGCTTATTTCAGTCTTGAAAGCTTATTTCAAGCCTACAAGCTTATATCGAGCCTTAAAGCTTATTTCAAGCTTATAAGGTTTTTTCAAGCCTAAAAGCTTATTTCAAGCCTACAAGCTTATTTCAAGCTTTCAAGCTTATTTCGAGCCTAAAAGCTTTTTTCAAGCCTAAAAGCTAATTTCGAGCTTGAAAGCCTACTTCAAGCCTTCGAACTTAATTCGAGCCTGAAATCTTATTTCAAGCCTTCAAGCTTATTTCGAGCCTAAAAGTTTATTTCAAGCCTAGAAGCTTAATTCAAGCCTAAAAGCTTATTACAAGCCTAAAAGCTTATTTCAAGCCTAAAAGCTTATTTCGAGCTTAAAAGCTTATTTCAAGCTTTTAAGCTTATTTCGAGACAAAAAGCTTATTTCAAGCCTCCAAGCTTATTTTGAGCCTAATAGCTTATTTCAAGCCTTGAATCTTATTTTGAGCATGAAAGTTTATTTCAAGCCTACAAGCTTAATTGGAGCCTAAAAGCTTATTTCAAGCCTAAAAGCTTATTTCAAGCCTGAAAGCTTATTTCAAGCCTAGAAGTTTATTTCGAGAATAAAAGCTTATTTCAAGCCTAAAAGTTCATTTCGACCCTGAAAGCTTATTTCAAGCCTACAAGCTTATTTCGAGCCTAAAAGATTATTTCAAGCCTTAAAGCTTATTTCGAGCCTGAAAGCTTATTTCGAGCCTACAAGCTTATTTCAAGCCTAAAAGCTTATTTCAAGCCTAAAAGCTTATTTCGAGCGTGAAAGCTTATTTCAAGCCTACAAGCTTATTTAGAGCCTAAAAGCTTATTTAAAGCCTGAAAGCTTATTTCGAGCCTAAAAGCTTATTTTAAGCCTACAAGCTTATTTCGAACCTAAAAGCTTATATCAAGCCTGAAAGCTTATTACTTGCCTCAAAGAATATTTCAAGCCTTGAAGCTTATTTAGAGCGTAAAAGCTTATTTCAAGTCTGAAAGCTTATTTCAAGCCTGGAAGCTTATTTCAAGCCTACAAGCTTATTTCAAGCCTAAAAGCTTATTTCAAGCCTAAAAGCTTATTTCAAGCCTTAAAGCTTATTTCAAGCCTACAAGTTTAATTCGAGACTAAAAGCTTATTTCAGGCCTAAAAGCTTATCTCGAGCCTAAAAGCTTATTTCGAGCCTACAAGCTTATTTCGAGCCTAAAAGCTTATTTCGAGCCTAAAAGCTTATTTCAAACCTAAAAGCTTATTCCGAGCTTAAAAGCTTATTTTGAGCCTACAAGCTTATTTCGAACCTAAAAGCCTATTTCAAGCTTAAAAGCTTATTTCGAGCTCAAAAGCTTATTTCAAGCTTACAAGCTCATTTCGAGACAAAAAGCTTATTTCAAACCTACAAGCTTATTTCGAGCCTAAAAGCTTATTTCGAGCCTAAAAGCTTATTTGGAGCCTGGAAGCTTATTTCAAGCCTATAAGCTTATTTCGAGCCTAAAAGCTTAGTTGGAGCCTAAAAGCTTATTTCAAACCTGGATGCTTATATCAAGTCGACAAGCTTATTTTGAGCCTAAAAGCTTATTTCAAGCCTAAAAGCTTTTATTGACCCTTAAAGCTTATTTCAAGCCTACAAGCTTATTTCGAGCCTAAAAGCTTATTTCAAGCCTACAAGCTTATTTCGAGCCTGAAAGCTTATTTCAAGCCTACAAGCTTATTTCGAGCCTAAAAGCTTATTTAGAGCCTAAAAGCTTATTTCGAGCCTGAAAGTTTATTTCAAGCCTACAAGCTTATTTCGAGCCTAAAAGCTTATTTCAAGTCTAAAAGCTTATTTCGAGCCTGGATGTTTATTTCAAGCCTACAAGCTTGTTTTGAGCCTAGAAGCTTATTTGAAGCCTAAAAGCTTATTTCGAGCCTTCAAGCTTATTTGAAGCCTAAGAGCTTATTTCAAGCCTAAAAGCTTATTTCAAGCTTGAAAGCTTATTTCAATCCTACAAGCTTATTTTGAGCCTAAAAGCTTATTTCAAGCCTAAAAGCTTATTACAAGCTTGAAAGCTTATTTCAAGCCTAAAAGCTTATTCCAGGCCTACAAGCTTATTTCGAGCCTAAAAGCTTATTTCAAGCCTTAAAGCTTATTTTGAGCCTGAAAGCTTATTTCAAGCCTACATGCTTATTTCGTGCCTAAAAGCTTATTTCAAGCCTAAAAACTTATTTCGAGCCTGAAAGCTTATTTCAAGCCTTCAAGCTTATTTCGAGCCTAAAAGTTTATTTAAAGCCTGAGAGTTTATTTCGAGCCTTAAAGCTTATTTGAAGCCAACAAGCTTATTTCGAGCCTAAAAGCTTATTTCAAGTCTGAAAGCTTATTTCGAGCCTGGAGCTTAGTTCGAGCCTAAAAGCTTATTTCGAGCCGTAAAGCTTTTTTCAAGCCTAAAAGCTTATTCCAAGCCTACAAGCTTATTTCGAGCCTGAAAGCTAATTTCAAGCCCTAAAGCTTATTTCGAGCCTGAAAGCTTATTTCAAGCCTACATGCTTATTTCGTGCCTAAAAGCTTATTTCAAGCCTAAAAGCTTATTTCAAGCCTGAAAGCTTATTTCAAGCCTTCAAGCTTATTTCGAGCCTAAAAGCTTATTTAAAGCCTGAACGCTTATTTCGAGCTTAAAAGCTTATTTCAAGCCTACAAGCTTATTTCGAGCCTAAAAGCTTATTTCAAGTGTGAAAGCTTATTTCGAGCCTGGTAGCTTAGTTCGAGCCTAAAAGCTTATTTCGAGCCTGGATGCTTATATCAAGTCTACAAGCTTATTTCGAACGTAAAAGCTTATTTCATGTCTGAAAGCTTATTTCGAGCCTGGAAGCTTATTTCAAGCCTTCAAGCTTATTTGAAGCCTAAGAGCTTATTTCAAGCCAAAAAAGCTTATTTCGAGCTCGAAAGCTTATTTCAACCCTACAAGCTTATTTCGAGCCTAAAAGCTTATTTCAAGCCTAAAAGCTTATTTCAGTCTTGAAAGCTTATTTCAAGCCTACAAGCTTATATCGAGCCTTAAAGCTTATTTCAAGCTTATAAGCTTTTTTCAAGCCTAAAAGCTTATTTCAAGCCTACAAGCTTATTTCAAGCATTCAAGCTTATTTCGAGCCTAAAAGCTTTTTTCAAGCCTAAAAGCTTATTTCGAGCTTGAAAGCTTATTTCAAGCTTATAAGCTTTTTTTCAAGCCTAAAAGCTTATTTCAAGCCTACAAGCTAATTCCAAGCTTTCAAGCTTATTTCGAGCCTAAAAGCTTTTTTCAAGCCTAAAAGTTTATTTCGAGCTTGAAAGCTTACTTCAAGCCTTCGAACTTATTTCGAGCCTGAAATCTTATTTCAAGCCTACAAGCTTATTTCAAGCCTGAAAGATTATTTCAAGCCTAGAAACTTAATTCAAGCCTGAAAGCTTATTTCAAGCCTACAAGCTTATTTCGAGGCTAAAAGCTTATTTCAAGCCTAAAAGATTATTTCGAGCCTGAAAGCTTATTTTGAGCCTAAAAGATTATTTTGAGCCTAAAAGCTTATTTTAAGCCTAAAAGCTTATTTCGAGCCTAAAAGCTTATTTAATGCCTAAAAGCTTATTTCGAGCGTGAAAGCTTATTTCAAGCCTACAAGCTTATTTAGAGCCTAAAAGCTTATTTAAAGCCTGAAAGCTTATTTCGAGCCTAAAAGCTTATTTTAACCCTGGATAGGTACGGTCCTCGGACACCCCTTTAAGGGTATACTCGGACGCGAACGACCCCGACGCCAAAAAAAATTCTTGAAAAATCAGTTTTTGCAGTAACCTCCTTTTTTCTTTTGCCAAAAAAAACTTCAATGAATGCTTAAAACAACTGTAAAGATAAATACTACTCATCTGCAGAAAAACTATTTATTATAAATATTTTAAAAAATTAAGTAGAAAAAAAAAAGACCTGACATAAAAATTCATAAAAAAAAGTTTATACATATATACACAAATCCTTTTAGGAATTGATTCTTGAATGTTTAGGACACATCTTGATGTATTTTGGATGAAGTCAGACCCATGGAGGTGAAGATCTGAAATGAGAAAAAAAGGGTAACTTTTTTTGGCCAAAAAAATTTGTCCAAATTTCATGAATTTTTTTGGGTACCCAAATGAAATAGGAAGTGGCTAATTTTTTTAGGGAATAAACATATGTTATCCTAAAATAGAAATATGTAAAAAAATCTTCATTATTTTGTAAATTACATTTATATCAGGGGCCATATCTAAAGGTAATTTTTTGAGTACTTGGAAATTTCGTAAAAAAATACATATATTTAATATATAATATGATATTTATGCAGGTAAAAATATACCACAATATCACAAATTCTATAGGGAACAAGAATATATATAGATAGGGCAGCTTACGCTTCGGATATGTCCACAAAATGGCCGCCAACCACACTGACTCAGACTCCCTAATCTGCCACTTGAAATGTAGGAAGGGTATGTCAATTTCAAGGTGTTATTTACTAATCTAATTATTATTGGATATGCATAAAAATTGTATGGTGGGTTGCTGGATAATTGACGATTATTTTACGACTATAAAATTAAAATTCTGACCCAAAAATTTTTTTTTGAAGGGAAATAAAATCGAAAAAAAAATGTAAAACAATATTTTAGCTAAAAAAATTTGATGATATTCAATCAAAAAAAAAGTAAACAAAATTTTCCGACAAATAAACATCTAGAGGAATCATTACTCTGTGATAGTTCCTTAGTACGTAGTAATTTTGAAAGAATTGGGAAAAAACGAAAAAATGGCAATCACCGGAAAATCGAACACATACCTATATATACGCCATATCTGGCTAAAAAAAAGATAGGCATGGGTAGCCAGATCATCTAGAAACACTTTCCAACACTATAAAAATATAAGTTTTGCGACACTACTTGCCAATTCCTTACGGTAACATGACTAAGCAAAAAAATGCAAAACAAATAAAAAGGGGCACACGTGGAAAAATGGCCATTCTAATATACGGCATTTCAGAAAAAAAATTTCAGCCACGTGCTAGGCAAACCATCAAGGCATATTTTCCGACAAATAAACATATAAATGAAATATTACTCTGTGATAGTTCCTTAGTACGTAGTAATTTTGAAAGAAATGGGAAAAAACGAAAAAATGGCAATCACAGGAAAATCGAACACATACTTATATATACGCCATATCTGGCTAAAAAAAAAATAGGCATGGGTAGCCAGATCATCTAGAAACACTTTCCAACACTATAAAAATATAAGTTTTGCGACACTACTTGCCAATTCCTTACGGTAACATGACTAAGCAAAAAAATGCAAAACAAATAAAAAGGGGCACTCGCGGAAAAATGCCCAACATTCTAATATACGGCATCTCAGATAAAAAAAAAAGACATGCACGTGTTAGCCCAACCATCAAGGCACACTTTCTAACACATAAACATGAAAAAAAAATCAATAATATACGGCAATTCCTTACTACGTAGTAAATTTTTACAAATATTGAAAAAAAAACAGAAATTGGCAACCGCAGTTAAATACCCAATATACCAATAACTACGTTGTATCTGACAAAAACAAAATCACGCATGGGTAGCCAGATCATCTAGACACACTTTCCAACATTAAAAAAGCAAAAGTTTTACGACACTATATCGCAATATCTTACGGAAAAATGACTTGGCAAAAAAATTTAAAAAAATTAAAAAGGGACACTCGCGGTAAAATGCCCGACATTCTAATATACGACATCTCAGATAAAAAAAAAGACATGCACGTGTTAGCCCAACCATCCAGGCACACTTTCTAACACATAAACATGAAAAAAAAAATGAATAATATACGGCAATTCCTTACTACGTAGTAATTTTTACAAATATTGAAAAAAAAACAGAAATTGGTAACCGCAGTTAAATACCCAATATACCAATAACTACGTCGTATCTGACAAAAAAAAAGTCATGCATGGGTAGCCAGATCATCTAGACACACTTTCCAACACTAAACAAGCAAAAGTTTTACGACACTATTTGGCAATATCTTACGGAAAAATGACTTGGCAAAAAAATGAAAAAAAATGAAAAAGGGGCACTCGCGGTAAAATGGTCCTCGTGGTGATGAACGACATTTTAACTAAAAAAAAAAACATGCACATGGTAGCCAAACAATCCACCAAGACTTTCCACAACTGATAACCTATACAAGTTGCACCATTCTACGACAATTTCATAATACGTAATAACTTTGATAATTATGCAAACTACCTCAGAAGGGTAAACTCGGACGCGAACGACCCCGACGCGTCTCAGAAATCGGGGAAGGAGTACAGCTACAGCAATGCACATCTGGACACTACTAGAGCGTGTAGGGGAGACACCTCCTGCAGGTCGATCACCCACAAATTCAGTCACAGGGGTGAGTCACGTGAGAAAAACCTGTTTTTTTTTTACGCTCGGGGTCGCAAACGACCCACCGTACCTATCCAGGGTTAAGCCTACAAGCTTATTTCGAACCTAAAAGCTTATATCAAGCCTGAAAGCTTATTACTTGCCTCAAAGAATATTTCAAGCCTTCAAGCTTATTTAGAGCGTAAAAGCTTATTTCAAGTCTGAAAGCTTATTTCAAGCCTGGAAGCTTATTTCAAGCCTACAAGCTTATTTCAAGCCTAAAAGCTTATTTCAAGCCTAAAAGCTTATTTCAAGCCTTAAAGCTTATTTCAAGCCTACAAGTTTATTTCGAGACTAAAAGCTTATTTTAGGCCTAAAAGCTTATCTCGAGCCTAAAAGCTTATTTCGAGCCTACAAGCTTATTTCGAGCCTAAAAGCTTATTTCGAGCCTAAAAGCTTATTTCAAACCTAAAAGCTTATTCCGAGCTTAAAAGCTTATTTTGAGCCTACAAGCTTATTTCGAACCTAAAAGCCTATTTCAAGCTTAAAAGCTTATTTCGAGCTCAAAAGCTTATTTCAAGCTTACAAGCTCATTTCGAGACAAAAAGCTTATTTCAAACCTACAAGCTTATTTCGAGCCTAAAAGCTTATTTCGAGCCTAAAAGCTTATTTGGAGCCTGGAAGCTTATTTCAAGCCTATAAGCTTATTTCGAGCCTAAAAGCTTAGTTGGAGCCTAAAAGCTTATTTCAAACCTGGATGCTTATATCAAGTCGACAAGCTTATTTTGAGCCTAAAAGCTTATTTCAAGCCTAAAAGCTTTTATTGACCCTTAAAGCTTATTTCAAGCCTACAAGCTTATTTCGAGCCTAAAAGCTTATTTCAAGCCTACAAGCTTATTTCGAGCCTGAAAGCTTATTTCAAGCCTACAAGCTTATTTCGAGCCTAAAAGCTTATTTAGAGCCTAAAAGCTTATTTCGAGCCTGAAAGTTTATTTCAAGCCTACAAGCTTATTTCGAGCCTAAAAGCTTATTTCAAGTCTAAAAGCTTATTTCGAGCCTGGATGTTTATTTCAAGCCTACAAGCTTGTTTTGAGCCTAGAAGCTTATTTGAAGCCTAAAAGCTTATTTCGAGCCTTCAAGCTTATTTGAAGCCTAAGAGCTTATTTCAAGCCTAAAAGCTTATTTCAAGCTTGAAAGCTTATTTCAATCCTACAAGCTTATTTTGAGCCTAAAAGCTTATTTCAAGCCTAAAAGCTTATTACAAGCTTGAAAGCTTATTTCAAGCCTAAAAGCTTATTCCAGGCCTACAAGCTTATTTCGAGCCTAAAAGCTTATTTCAAGCCTTAAAGCTTATTTTGAGCCTGAAAGCTTATTTCAAGCCTACATGCTTATTTCGTGCCTAAAAGCTTATTTCAAGCCTAAAAACTTATTTCGAGCCTGAAAGCTTATTTCAAGCCTTCAAGCTTATTTCGAGCCTAAAAGTTTATTTAAAGCCTGAGAGTTTATTTCGAGCCTTAAAGCTTATTTGAAGCCAACAAGCTTATTTCGAGCCTAAAAGCTTATTTCAAGTCTGAAAGCTTATTTCGAGCCTGGAGCTTAGTTCGAGCCTAAAAGCTTATTTCGAGCCGTAAAGCTTTTTTCAAGCCTAAAAGCTTATTCCAAGCCTACAAGCTTATTTCGAGCCTGAAAGCTAATTTCAAGCCCTAAAGCTTATTTCGAGCCTGAAAGCTTATTTCAAGCCTACATGCTTATTTCGTGACTAAAAGCTTATTTCAAGCCTAAAAGCTTATTTCAAGCCTGAAAGCTTATTTCAAGCCTTCAAGCTTATTTCGAGCCTAAAAGCTTATTTAAAGCCTGAACGCTTATTTCGAGCTTAAAAGCTTATTTCAAGCCTACAAGCTTATTTCGAGCCTAAAAGCTTATTTCAAGTGTGAAAGCTTATTTCGAGCCTGGTAGCTTAGTTCGAGCCTAAAAGCTTATTTCGAGCCTGGATGCTTATATCAAGTCTACAAGCTTATTTCGAACGTAAAAGCTTATTTCATGTCTGAAAGCTTATTTCGAGCCTGGAAGCTTATTTCAAGCCTTCAAGCTTATTTGAAGCCTAAGAGCTTATTTCAAGCCAAAAAAGCTTATTTCGAGCTCGAAAGCTTATTTCAACCCTACAAGCTTATTTCGAGCCTAAAAGCTTATTTCAAGCCTAAAAGCTTATTTCAGTCTTGAAAGCTTATTTCAAGCCTACAAGCTTATATCGAGCCTTAAAGCTTATTTCAAGCTTATAAGCTTTTTTCAAGCCTAAAAGCTTATTTCAAGCCTACAAGCTTATTTCAAGCATTCAAGCTTATTTCGAGCCTAAAAGCTTTTTTCAAGCCTAAAAGCTTATTTCGAGCTTGAAAGCTTATTTCAAGCTTATAAGCTTTTTTTCAAGCCTAAAAGCTTATTTCAAGCCTACAAGCTAATTCCAAGCTTTCAAGCTTATTTCGAGCCTAAAAGCTTTTTTCAAGCCTAAAAGTTTATTTCGAGCTTGAAAGCTTACTTCAAGCCTTCGAACTTATTTCGAGCCTGAAATCTTATTTCAAGCCTACAAGCTTATTTCAAGCCTGAAAGATTATTTCAAGCCTAGAAACTTAATTCAAGCCTGAAAGCTTATTTCAAGCCTACAAGCTTATTTCGAGGCTAAAAGCTTATTTCAAGCCTAAAAGATTATTTCGAGCCTGAAAGCTTATTTTGAGCCTAAAAGATTATTTTGAGCCTAAAAGCTTATTTTAAGCCTAAAAGCTTATTTCGAGCCTAAAAGCTTATTTAATGCCTAAAAGCTTATTTCGAGCCTAAAAGCTTATTTCGAGCCTACAAGCTTATTTCGAGCCTGAAAGCTTATTACAAGCCTAAAAGCTTATTTCGAACCTAAAAGCTTATTTCGAGCCTACAAGCTTATTTCGAGCCTAAAAGCTTATTACAAGCCTAAAAGCTTATTTCGAGCCTAAAAGCTTATTTTGAGCCTAAAAGCTTATTTCGAGCCTAAAAGCTTATTTCGAGCCTACAAGCTTATTTCGAGCCTAAAAGCTTATTTCGAGCCTAAAAGCTTATTTCGAGCCTACAAGCTTATTTCGAGCCTAAAAGCTTATTACAAGCCTAAAAGCTTATTTCGAACCTAAAAGCTTATTTCGAGCCTACAAGCTTATTTTTAGCCTAAAAGCTTATTACAAGCCTAAAAGCTTATTTCGAGCCTAAAAGCTTATTTTGAGCCTAAAAGCTTATTTCGAGCTTAAAAGCTTATTTTGAGCCTACAAGCTTATTACGAGCCTAAAAGCTTATTTCAAGCCTACAAGCTTATCTCGAGCCTAAAAGCTTATTTCAAGCCTAAAAGCTTATTTCAAGCCTAAAAGCTTATTTCAAGTCTACAAGCTTATTTCGAGCCTGAAAGCTTATTTCAAGCCTAAAAGCTTATTTCGAGCCTAAAAGATTATTTTGAGCCTAAAAGCTTATTTCGAGCTTAAAAGCTTATTTTGAGCCTACAAGCTTATTACGAGCCTGAAAGCTTATTTCAAGCCTACAAGCTTATCTCGAGCCTAAAAGCTTATTTCACGCCTAAAAGCTTATTTCAAGCCTAAAAGCTTATTTCAAGTCTACAAGCTTATTTCGAGCCTGAAAGCTTATTTCAAGCCTAAAAGCTTATTTCGAGCCTAAAAGATTATTTCAAGCCTACAAGCTTATTTCGAGCCTGAAAACTTATTTCAAGCCTAAAAGCTTATTTCGAACCTAAAAGCTTATTTCGAGCCTACAAGCTTATTACAAGCCTAAAAGCTTATTTCGAGCCTAAAAGCTTATTCTGAGCCTAAAAGCTTATTTCAAGCCTAAAAGCTTATTTCGAGCTTAAAAGCTTATTTCAAGCCTGACAGTTTATTTCGAACCTACAAGCTTATTTCGAGCCTAAAAGCTTATTTCAAGCCTAAAAGCTTATTTTAAGCCTGAAAGCTTATTTCGAGCCTAGAAGCTTATTTCGAGCCTAAAAGCATATTTCGAGCCTGAAAGCTTATTTCGAGCCTACAAGCTTTTTTCAAGCCTAAAAGCTTATTTCGAGCCTAAAAGCTTATTTCAAGCCTGGAACCTTATTTCGAGCCTACAAGCTTATTTCAAGCCTAAAAGCATATTTCGAGGGTGAAAGCTTATTTAAAGCCTACAAGCTTAATTTGAGCCTAAAAGCTTATTTCAAGCCTAAAAGCTTATTTCGAGCCTGAAAGCTTTTTTCAAGCTTACAAGCTTATTTCGAGCCTAAAAGCTTATTTCCAGCCTTAAAGCTTATTTGGAGCCTGAAAGCTTATTTCAAGCCTACAAGCTTATTTCGAGCCTAAAAGCTTATTTCAAGCCCTAAGGATTATTTCAAGACTAAAAGCTTATTTCAAGCCTACAAGCTTATTTCAAGCCTAAAAGCTTATTTCAAGCCTACAAGCTTATTTCGAGCCTAAAAGCTTATTTCAAGCCTACAAGCTTATATCGAGCCTTAAAGCTTATTTCAAGCCTACATACTTATTTCAAGCCTTAAAGCTTATTTCAAGCCTACAAGCTTATTTCGAGCCTGAAAGCTTATTTAGAGCCTACAAGCTTATTTCTAGCCTAAAAGCTTATTTCAAGCCTACAAGCATATTTAGAGCCTTAAAGCTTATTTCAAGCCTACAAGCTTATTACGAGCCTGAAAGCTTATTTCAAGCCTACAAGCTTATTTCAAGCCTGGAAGCTTATTTCAAGCCTAAAAGGTTATTTCGAGCCTGAAAGCTTATTTTAAGCCTACAACCTTATTTCGGGGCTAAATGCTTATTTCAAGCCTAAAAGCTTATTTCGAGCCTGAAAGCTTATTTCAAGCCTAAAAGCTTATTTCGAGCCTAAAAGCTTATCTTAAGCTTAAAAGCTCATTTTAAGCTTAAAAGCTTATTTTGAGCCTGAAAGCTTATTACATGCCTAAAAGCTTATTTCGAGCCTTAAAGCTTATTTCAAGCCTACAATCTTATTACGAGCCTAAAAGCTTATTTCAAGCTTAAGAGCTTATTTCGAGCCTAAAAGCTTATTTCAAGCCTGAAAGCTTATCTCAAGCCTGAAAGCTTATTTCAAGCCTAAAAGCTTATTTCAAGCCTAAAATCTTATTTCAAGCCTACAAGCTTATCTCGAGCCTAAAAGCTTATTTTAAGCCTAAAAGCTTATTTTAAGCCTACAAGCTTATTTCGAGCCTAAAACTTATTTCAAGCTTACAAGGTTATTTCGAGACTAAAAGCTTATGTCAAGCCTAAAAGCTTATTTCGAGCCTGGAAGCTCTTTTCAAGCCTCCAAGCTTATTTCGAGCCTAAAAGCTTATTTCCAGCCTAAAAGTTTATTTGGAGCTTGAAAACTTATTTCAAGCCTACAAGCTTATCTCGAGCCTAAAATCTTATTTCAAGCCTAAAAGCTTATTTCGAGCCTAAAAGCTTATTTCAAGTCTACAAGCTTATTTCGAGCCTAAAAGATTATTTCAAGCCTAAAAGCTTATTTCGAGCCTAAAAGCTTATTTCGAGCCTACAAGCTTATTTCGAACCTTAAAGCTTATTTCGAGCCTAAAAGCTTATTTCGAGCTTTAAAGCTTATTTTGAGCCTACAAGCTTATTTCGAGCCTAAAAGCTTATAACAAGCCTAAAAGCTTATTTCAAGCCTAAAAGCTTATTTCGAGCTTAAAAGCTTATTTCAAGCTTACAAGCTTATTTCGAGACAAAAAGCTTATTTCAAGCCTCCAAGCTTATTTTGAGCCTAATAGCTTATTTCAAGCCTTGAATCTTATTTCGAGCATGAAAGTTTATTTCAAGCCTACAAGCTTAATTCGAGCCTGAAAGCTTATTACAAGCCTAAAAGCTTATTTCGAACCTAAAAGCTTATTTCGAGCCTACAAGCTTATTTCGAGCCTAAAAGCTTATTACAAGCCTAAAAGCTTATTTCGAGCCTAAAAGCTTATTTTGAGCCTAAAAGCTTATTTCGAGCCTAAAAGCTTATTTCGAGCCTACAAGCTTATTTCGAGCCTAAAAGCTTATTTCGAGCCTAAAAGCTTATTTCGAGCCTACAAGCTTATTTCGAGCCTAAAAGCTTATTACAAGCCTAAAAGCTTATTTCGAACCTAAAAGCTTATTTCGAGCCTACAAGCTTATTTTTAGCCTAAAAGCTTATTACAAGCCTAAAAGCTTATTTCGAGCCTAAAAGCTTATTTTGAGCCTAAAAGCTTATTTCGAGCTTAAAAGCTTATTTTGAGCCTACAAGCTTATTACGAGCCTAAAAGCTTATTTCAAGCCTACAAGCTTATCTCGAGCCTAAAAGCTTATTTCAAGCCTAAAAGCTTATTTCAAGCCTAAAAGCTTATTTCAAGTCTACAAGCTTATTTCGAGCCTGAAAGCTTATTTCAAGCCTAAAAGCTTATTTCGAGCCTAAAAGATTATTTTGAGCCTAAAAGCTTATTTCGAGCTTAAAAGCTTATTTTGAGCCTACAAGCTTATTACGAGCCTGAAAGCTTATTTCAAGCCTACAAGCTTATCTCGAGCCTAAAAGCTTATTTCACGCCTAAAAGCTTATTTCAAGCCTAAAAGCTTATTTCAAGTCTACAAGCTTATTTCGAGCCTGAAAGCTTATTTCAAGCCTAAAAGCTTATTTCGAGCCTAAAAGATTATTTCAAGCCTACAAGCTTATTTCGAGCCTGAAAACTTATTTCAAGCCTAAAAGCTTATTTCGAACCTAAAAGCTTATTTCGAGCCTACAAGCTTATTACAAGCCTAAAAGCTTATTTCGAGCCTAAAAGCTTATTCTGAGCCTAAAAGCTTATTTCAAGCCTAAAAGCTTATTTCGAGCTTAAAAGCTTATTTCAAGCCTGAAAGTTTATTTCGAACCTACAAGCTTATTTCGAGCCTAAAAGCTTATTTCAAGCCTAAAAGCTTATTTTAAGGCTGAAAGCTTATTTCGAGCCTAGAAGCTTATTTCGAGCCTAAAAGCATATTTCGAGCCTGAAAGCTTATTTCGAGCCTACAAGCTTTTTTCAAGCCTAAAAGCTTATTTCGAGCCTAAAAGCTTATTTCAAGCCTGGAACCTTATTTCGAGCCTACAAGCTTATTTCAAGCCTAAAAGCATATTTCGAGGGTGAAAGCTTATTTAAAGCCTACAAGCTTAATTTGAGCCTAAAAGCTTATTTCAAGCCTAAAAGCTTATTTCGAGCCTGAAAGCTTTTTTCAAGCTTACAAGCTTATTTCGAGCCTAAAAGCTTATTTCCAGCCTTAAAGCTTATTTGGAGCCTGAAAGCTTATTTCAAGCCTACAAGCTTATTTCGAGCCTAAAAGCTTATTTCAAGCCCTAAGGATTATTTCAAGACTAAAAGCTTATTTCAAGCCTACAAGCTTATTTCAAGCCTAAAAGCTTATTTCAAGCCTACAAGCTTATTTCGAGCCTAAAAGCTTATTTCAAGCCTACAAGCTTATATCGAGCCTTAAAGCTTATTTCAAGCCTACATACTTATTTCAAGCCTTAAAGCTTATTTCAAGCCTACAAGCTTATTTCGAGCCTGAAAGCTTATTTAGAGCCTACAAGCTTATTTCGAGCCTAAAAGCTTATTTCAAGCCTACAAGCATATTTCGAGCCTTAAAGCTTATTTCAAGCCTACAAGCTTATTACGAGCCTGAAAGCTTATTTCAAGCCTACAAGCTTATTTCAAGCCTGGAAGCTTATTTCAAGCCTAAAAGGTTATTTCGAGCCTGAAAGCTTATTTTAAGCCTACAACCTTATTTCGGGGCTAAATGCTTATTTCAAGCCTAAAAGCTTATTTCGAGCCTGAAAGCTTATTTCAAGCCTAAAAGCTTATTTCGAGCCTAAAAGCTTATCTTAAGCTTAAAAGCTCATTTTAAGCTTAAAAGCTTATTTTGAGCCTGAAAGCTTATTACATGCCTAAAAGCTTATTTCGAGCCTTAAAGCTTATTTCAAGCCTACAATCTTATTACGAGCCTAAAAGCTTATTTCAAGCCTAAGAGCTTATTTCGAGCCTAAAAGCTTATTTCAAGCCTGAAAGCTTATCTCAAGCCTGAAAGCTTATTTCAAGCCTAAAAGCTTATTTCAAGCCTAAAATCTTATTTCAAGCCTACAAGCTTATCTCGAGCCTAAAAGCTTATTTTAAGCCTAAAAGCTTATTTTAAGCCTACAAGCTTATTTCGAGCCTAAAACTTATTTCAAGCTTACAAGGTTATTTCGAGACTAAAAGCTTATGTCAAGCCTAAAAGCTTATTTCGAGCCTGAAAGCTCTTTTCAAGCCTCCAAGCTTATTTCGAGCCTAAAAGCTTATTTCCAGCCTAAAAGTTTATTTGGAGCTTGAAAACTTATTTCAAGCCTACAAGCTTATCTCGAGCCTAAAATCTTATTTCAAGCCTAAAAGCTTATTTCGAGCCTAAAAGCTTATTTCAAGTCTACAAGCTTATTTCGAGCCTAAAAGATTATTTCAAGCCTAAAAGCTTATTTCGAGCCTAAAAGCTTATTTCGAGCCTACAAGCTTATTTCGAACCTTAAAGCTTATTTCGAGCCTAAAAGCTTATTTCGAGCTTTAAAGCTTATTTTGAGCCTACAAGCTTATTTCGAGCCTAAAAGCTTATAACAAGCCTAAAAGCTTATTTCAAGCCTAAAAGCTTATTTCGAGCTTAAAAGCTTATTTCAAGCTTACAAGCTTATTTCGAGACAAAAAGCTTATTTCAAGCCTCCAAGCTTATTTTGAGCCTAATAGCTTATTTCAAGCCTTGAATCTTATTTCGAGCATGAAAGTTTATTTCAAGCCTACAAGCTTAATTCGAGCCTGAAAGCTTATTACAAGCCTAAAAGCTTATTTCGAACCTAAAAGCTTATTTCGAGCCTACAAGCTTATTTCGAGCCTAAAAGCTTATTACAAGCCTAAAAGCTTATTTCGAGCCTAAAAGCTTATTTTGAGCCTAAAAGCTTATTTCGAGCCTAAAAGCTTATTTCGAGCCTACAAGCTTATTTCGAGCCTAAAAGCTTATTTCGAGCCTAAAAGCTTATTTCGAGCCTACAAGCTTATTTCGAGCCTAAAAGCTTATTACAAGCCTAAAAGCTTATTTCGAACCTAAAAGCTTATTTCGAGCCTACAAGCTTATTTTTAGCCTAAAAGCTTATTACAAGCCTAAAAGCTTATTTCGAGCCTAAAAGCTTATTTTGAGCCTAAAAGCTTATTTCGAGCTTAAAAGCTTATTTTGAGCCTACAAGCTTATTACGAGCCTAAAAGCTTATTTCAAGCCTACAAGCTTATCTCGAGCCTAAAAGCTTATTTCAAGCCTAAAAGCTTATTTCAAGCCTAAAAGCTTATTTCAAGTCTACAAGCTTATTTCGAGCCTGAAAGCTTATTTCAAGCCTAAAAGCTTATTTCGAGCCTAAAAGATTATTTTGAGCCTAAAAGCTTATTTCGAGCTTAAAAGCTTATTTTGAGCCTACAAGCTTATTACGAGCCTGAAAGCTTATTTCAAGCCTACAAGCTTATCTCGAGCCTAAAAGCTTATTTCACGCCTAAAAGCTTATTTCAAGCCTAAAAGCTTATTTCAAGTCTATAAGCTTATTTCGAGCCTGAAAGCTTATTTCAAGCCTAAAAGCTTATTTCGAGCCTAAAAGATTATTTCAAGCCTACAAGCTTATTTCGAGCCTGAAAACTTATTTCAAGCCTAAAAGCTTATTTCGAACCTAAAAGCTTATTTCGAGCCTACAAGCTTATTACAAGCCTAAAAGCTTATTTCGAGCCTAAAAGCTTATTCTGAGCCTAAAAGCTTATTTCAAGCCTAAAAGCTTATTTCGAGCTTAAAAGCTTATTTCAAGCCTGAAAGTTTATTTCGAACCTACAAGCTTATTTCGAGCCTAAAAGCTTATTTCAAGCCTAAAAGCTTATTTTAAGCCTGAAAGCTTATTTCGAGCCTAGAAGCTTATTTCGAGCCTAAAAGCATATTTCGAGCCTGAAAGCTTATTTCGAGCCTACAAGCTTTTTTCAAGCCTAAAAGCTTATTTCGAGCCTAAAAGCTTATTTCAAGCCTGGAACCTTATTTCGAGCCTACAAGCTTATTTCAAGCCTAAAAGCATATTTCGAGGGTGAAAGCTTATTTAAAGCCTACAAGCTTAATTTGAGCCTAAAAGCTTATTTCAAGCCTAAAAGCTTATTTCGAGCCTGAAAGCTTTTTTCAAGCTTACAAGCTTATTTCGAGCCTAAAAGCTTATTTCCAGCCTTAAAGCTTATTTGGAGCCTGAAAGCTTATTTCAAGCCTACAAGCTTATTTCGAGCCTAAAAGCTTATTTCAAGCCCTAAGGATTATTTCAAGACTAAAAGCTTATTTCAAGCCTACAAGCTTATTTCAAGCCTAAAAGCTTATTTCAAGCCTACAAGCTTATTTCGAGCCTAAAAGCTTATTTCAAGCCTACAAGCTTATATCGAGCCTTAAAGCTTATTTCAAGCCTACATACTTATTTCAAGCCTTAAAGCTTATTTCAAGCCTACAAGCTTATTTCGAGCCTGAAAGCTTATTTAGAGCCTACAAGCTTATTTCGAGCCTAAAAGCTTATTTCAAGCCTACAAGCATATTTCGAGCCTTAAAGCTTATTTCAAGCCTACAAGCTTAATACGAGCCTGAAAGCTTATTTCAAGCCTACAAGCTTATTTCAAGCCTGGAAGCTTATTTCAAGCCTAAAAGGTTATTTCGAGCCTGAAAGCTTATTTTAAGCCTACAACCTTATTTCGGGGCTAAATGCTTATTTCAAGCCTAAAAGCTTATTTCGAGCCTGAAAGCTTATTTCAAGCCTAAAAGCTTATTTCGAGCCTAAAAGCTTATCTTAAGCTTAAAAGCTCATTTTAAGCTTAAAAGCTTATTTTGAGCCTGAAAGCTTATTACATGCCTAAAAGCTTATTTCGAGCCTTAAAGCTTATTTCAAGCCTACAATCTTATTACGAGCCTAAAAGCTTATTTCAAGCCTAAGAGCTTATTTCGAGCCTAAAAGCTTATTTCAAGCCTGAAAGCTTATCTCAAGCCTGAAAGCTTATTTCAAGCCTAAAAGCTTATTTCAAGCCTAAAATCTTATTTCAAGCCTACAAGCTTATCTCGAGCCTAAAAGCTTATTTTAAGCCTAAAAGCTTATTTTAAGCCTACAAGCTTATTTCGAGCCTAAAACTTATTTCAAGCTTACAAGGTTATTTCGAGACTAAAAGCTTATGTCAAGCCTAAAAGCTTATTTCGAGCCTGGAAGCTCTTTTCAAGCCTCCAAGCTTATTTCGAGCCTAAAAGCTTATTTCCAGCCTAAAAGTTTATTTGGAGCTTGAAAACTTATTTCAAGCCTACAAGCTTATCTCGAGCCTAAAATCTTATTTCAAGCCTAAAAGCTTATTTCGAGCCTAAAAGCTTATTTCAAGTCTACAAGCTTATTTCGAGCCTAAAAGATTATTTCAAGCCTAAAAGCTTATTTCGAGCCTAAAAGCTTATTTCGAGCCTACAAGCTTATTTCGAACCTTAAAGCTTATTTCGAGCCTAAAAGCTTATTTCGAGCTTTAAAGCTTATTTTGAGCCTACAAGCTTATTTCGAGCCTAAAAGCTTATAACAAGCCTAAAAGCTTATTTCAAGCCTAAAAGCTTATTTCGAGCTTAAAAGCTTATTTCAAGCTTACAAGCTTATTTCGAGACAAAAAGCTTATTTCAAGCCTCCAAGCTTATTTTGAGCCTAATAGCTTATTTCAAGCCTTGAATCTTATTTCGAGCATGAAAGTTTATTTCAAGCCTACAAGCTTAATTCGAGCCTAAAAGCTTATTTCAAGCCTAAAAGCTTATTTCAAGCCTAAAAGCTTATTTCAAGCCTAAAAGCTTATTTCGAGCCTGAAAGCTTATTTCAAGCCTACAAGCTTATTTCGAGCCTAAAAGATTATTTCAAGCCTAAAGCTTATTTCGAGCCTGAAAGCTTATTTCGTGCCTACAAGCTTATTTCAAGCCTAAAAGCTTATTTCAAGCCTAAAAGCTTATTTCGAGCGTGAAAGCTTATTTCAAGCCTACAAGCTTATTTAGAGCCTAAAAGCTTATTTAAAGCCTGAAAGCTTATTTCGAGCCTAAAAGCTTATTTCAAGCCTACAAGCTTATTTCGAACCTAAAAGCTTATTCAAGCCTGAAAGCTTATTACTTGCCTCAAAGAATATTTCAAGCCTACAAGCTTATTTAGAGCCTAAAAGCTCATTTCAAGGGTGAAAGCTTATTTCGAGTCTGGAAGCTTATTTCAAGCCTACAAGCTTATTTCGAGCCTAAAAGCTTATTTCAAGCCTAAAAGCTTATTTCAAGCCTGAAAGCTTATTTCAAGCCTACAAGTTTATTTCGAGACTAAAAGCTTATTTCAGGCCTAAAAGCTTATCTCGAGCCTAAAAGCTTCTTTCGAGCCTACAAGCTTATTTCGAGCCTAAAAGCTTATTTCGAGCCTAAAAGCTTATTTCGAGCCTAAAAGCTTATTTCGAGCCTAAAAGCTTATTTCAAACCTGAAGGCTTATTCCGAGCTTACAAGCTCATTTCGAGACAAAAAGCTTATTTCAAACCTACGAGCTTATTTCGAGCCTAAAAGCTTATTTCGAGCCTAAAAGCTTATTTGGAGCCTGGAAGCTTATTTCAAGCCTATAAACTTATTTCGAGCCTAAAAGCTTAGTTCGAGCCTAAAAGCTTATTTCGAACCTGGATGCTTATATCAAGTCGACAAGCTTATTTTGAGCCTAAAAGCTTATTTCAAGCCTAAAAGCTTTTTTGACCCTGAAATCTTATTTCAAGCCTACAAGCTCATTTCGAGCCTAAAAGCTTATTTCAAGCCTAAAAGCTTATTTCGAGCCTGAAAGCTTATTTCAAGCCTACAAGCTTATTTCGAGCCTAAAAGCTTATTTAGAGCCTAAAAGCTTATTTCGAGCCTGAAAGTTTATTTCAAGCCTACAAGCTTATTTCGAGCCTAAAAGCTTATTTCAAGTCTAAAAGCTTATTTCGAGCCTGGATGCTTATTTCAAGCCTACAAGCTTGTTTTGAGCCTAGAAGCTTATTTGTAGCCTAAAAGCTTGTTTCGAGCCTTCAAGCTTATTTGAAGCCTAAGAGCTTATTTCAAGCCTAAAAGCTTATTTCAAGCTCGAAAGCTTATTTCAATCCTACAAGCTTATTTTGAGCCTAAAAGCTTATTTCAAGCCTAAAAGCTTATTACAAGCTTGAAAGCTTATTTCAAGCCTAAAAGCTTATTCCAAGCCTACAAGCTTATTTCGAGCCTAAAAGCTTATTCCAAGCCTTGAAGCTTATTTTGAGCCTGAAAGCTTATTTCAAGCCTACATGCTTATTTCGTGCCTAAAAGCTTATTTCAAGCCTAAAAACTTATTTCGAGCCTGAAAGCTTATTTCAAGCCTTCAAGCTTATTACGAGCCTAAAAGTTTATTTAAAGCCTGAAAGTTTATTTCGAGCCTTAAAGCTTATTTGAAGCCAACAAGCTTATTTCGAGCCTAAAAGCTTATTTCAAGTCTGAAAGCTTATTTCGAGCCTGGAAGCTTAGTTCGAGCCTAAAAGCTTATTTCGAGCTTAAAAGCTTATTTCAAGCCGTAAAGCTTTTTTCAAGCCTAAAAGCTTATTCCAAGCCTACAAGCTTATTTCGAGCCTAAAAGCTAATTTCAAGCCCTAAAGCTTATTTCGAGCCTGAAAGCTTATTTCAAGCCTACATGCTTATTTCGTGCCTAAAAGCTTATTTCAAGCCTAAAAGCTTTTTTCAAGCCTGAAAGCTTATTTCAAGCCTTCAGGCTTATTTCGAGCCTAAAAGCTTATTTAAAGCCTGAAAGCTTATTTCGAGCTTAAAAGCTTATTTCAAGCCTACAAGCTTATTTTGAGCCTAAAAGCTTATTTCAAGTGTGAAAGCTTATTTCGAGCCTGGTAGCTTAGTTCGAGCCTAAAAGCTTATTTCGAGCCTGGATGCTTATATCAAGTCTACAAGCTTATTTCGAACGTAAAAGCTTATTTCGAGTCTGAAAGCTTATTTCGAGCCTGGAAGCTTATTTCAAGCCTTCAAGCTTATTTGAAGCCTAAGAGCTTATTTCAAGCAAAAAAAGCTTATTTCGAGCTCGAAAGCTTATTTCAACCCTACAAGCTTATTTCGAGCCTAAAAGATTATTTCAAGCCTAAAAGCTTATTTCAGTCTTGAAAGCTTATTTCAAGCCTACAAGCTTATATCGAGCCTTAAAGCTTATTTCAAGCTTATAAGCTTTTTTCAAGCCTAAAAGCTTATTTCAAGCCTACAAGCTTATTTCAAGCTTTCAAGCTTATTTCGAGCCTAAAAGCTTTTTTCAAGCCTAAAAGCTTATTTCGAGCTTGAAAGCTTATTTCAAGCTTATAAGCTTTTTTCAAGCCTAAAAGCTTATTTCAAGCCTACAAGCTTATTCCAAGCTTTCAAGCTTATTTCGAGCCTAAAAGCTTTTTTCAAGCCTAAAAGTTTATTTCGAGCTTGAAAGCTTACTTCAAGCCTTCGAACTTATTTTGAGCCTAAAAGCTTATTACAAGCCTAAAAGCTTATTTCGAGCCTAAAAGCTTATTCGGAGCCTAAAAGCTTATTTCAAGCCTAAAAGCTTATTTCAAGCCTAAAAGCTTATTTCAAGCTTACAAGCTCATTTCAAGACAAAAAGCTTATTTCAAGCCTCCAAGCTTATTTCGAGCCTAAAAGCTTATTTCAAGCCTAAAAGCTTATTTGGAGCCTGAAAGCTTCTTTCAAGTCTACAAGCTTATTTCAAGCCTAAAAGCTTAATTCAAGCCTACAAGCTTATTTCGAGCCTGAAAGCTAATTTCAAGCCTACAAGATTATTTCAAGCCTAAAAGCTTATTTCGAGCCTGAAAGCTTATTTCGAGCCTGGAAGCTTATTTCGAGCCTACAAGGTTATTTCAAGCCTAAAAGCTTATTTCGAGCCTGAAAGCTTATTTCAAGCCTGAAAGCTTATTTCAAGCCTAAAAGCTTATTTCAAGCCTAAAAGTTTATTTCGAGTGTGAAAGTTTATTTCAAGCCTGAAAGCTTATTTCGAGCCTAAAAGCTTATTTCAAGTCTACAAGCTTATTTACGAGTCTAAAAGCTTATTTCAAGCCTAAAAGCTTATTTCGAGCCTAAAAGATTATTTCAAGCCCACATGCTTATTTCGAGCCTAAAAGCTCATTTCAAGCCTAAAAGCTTATTTCAAGCCTAAAATCTTATTTCGAGCCTACAAGCTTATTTCGAGCCTAAAAGCTTATTTCAAGCCTAAAAGTTTATTTTGAGCCTAAAAGCTTATTTCGAGCCTAAAAGCTTATTTCAAGCCTAAAAGCTTATTTCGAGCTTAAATGCTTATTTTGAGCCTACAAGCTTATTTCGAGGCTAAAAGCTTATTTCAAGCGTGAAAGCTTATTTCGAGCTTGAAAGCTTATTTCAAGCTTACAAGCTCATTTCGAGACAAAAAGCTTATTTCAAGCCTAAAAGCTTATTTCGAGCCTGAAAGCTTATTTCACGCCTACAAGCTTATTTCGAGCCTAAAAGCTTATTTCAAGACTTAAAGCTTATTACGGGCCTGAAAGCTCATTTCAAGCCTACAAGCTTATTTCGAGCCTAAAAGCTTATTTCAAGCCTAAAAGCTTATTTCGAGCCTGAAAGCATTTTTCAAGCCTAAAAGCTTATTTCGAGCCTAAAAGCTTATTTAAAGCCTGAAAGGTTATTTCGAGCCTTAAAGCTTATTTCAAGCCTACAGGCTTATTTCGAGCCTAAAAGCTTATTTCAAGCCTGAAAGCTTATTACGTGCCTCGAAGCTTATTTCAAGCCTACAAGCTTATTTCGAGCCTAAAAGCTTATTTCAAGTCTGAAAGCTTATTTCGAGCCTGGGAGCTTATTTTAAGCCTACAAGCTCATTTCGAGCCTAAAAGGTTATTTCGAGCCTGAAAGCTTATTTCGAGCCTGAAAGCTTATTTCACGCCTACAAGCTTATTTCGAGCCTAAAAGCTTATTTCAAGCCTTAAAGCTTATTTCGAGCCTGAAAGCTCATTTCAAGCCTACAAGCTTATTTCGAGCCTAAAAGCTTATTTCAAGCCTAAAAGCTTATTTCGAGCCTGAAAGCTTTTTTCAAGCCTACACGCTCATTTCGAGCCTCAAAGCTTAATTAAAGCCTGAAAGGTTATTTCAAACCTAAAAGCTTATTTCAAGCCTACAGGCTTATTTCGAGCCTAAAAGGTTATTTCAAGCCTGAAAGCTTATTATGTGCCTCGAAGCTTATTTCAAGCCTTCAAGCTTATTTCGAGCGTGAAAGCTTATTTCAATCTGAAAGCTTATTTCGAGCCTGGGAGCTTATTTCAAGCCTACAAGCTCATTTCGAGCCTAAAAGCTTTTTTAAAGCCTGAAAGCTTATTTCAAGCCTGGAAGCTTATTCCAAGCCTTCAAGCTTATTTCAAGCCTAAAGGCTTATTTCAAGCCTAAAGGCTTATTTCAAGCCTAAAATTTAATTTCAAGCTCGAAAGCTTATTTCAAGCCTACAAGCTTATTTCGAGCCTAAAAGCTTATTTCAAGCCTAAAAGCTTATTTCGAGCTAAACAGCTTTTTTCAAGCCTACAAGCTTATATCGAGCCTAAAAGCTTATTTCAAACCTTAAAGCTTATTTGAAGCCTAAAAGCTTATTTCAAGCCTACAAGCTTATTTCAAGCTTAAAAGCTTATTTCGAGCTTGAAAGCTTATTTCAAGCCTACAAGCTTATTTCAATCCTAAAAACTAATTTCAAGCCTAAAAGCTTATTTCGAGCCTTAAAGCTTATTTCAAGCCTAGAAGCTTATTTCGAGGCTAAAAGCTTATTTCAAGCTTAAAAGCTTATCTCGATCCTGAAAGCTTATTTCAAGCCTACAAGCTTATTTCGAGCATAAAAGCTTATTTCAAGTCCAAAAGCTTATTTCGAGCCTGGAAGCTCATTTCAAGCCTACAAGCTTGTTTCGAGCCTAAAAGCTTATTTGAAGCCTAAAAGCTTATTTCGAACCTGGAAGCTTATTTCAACCCTTCAAGCTTATTTAAAGCCTAAGAGTTTATTTCAAGCTTAGAAGCTTTTTTCAAGCTCGAAAACTTATTTCAGCCCTACAAGCTTATTTCGAGCCTAAAAGCTTATTTCAAGCCTGAAAGCTTATTTCAAGCTTGAAAGCTTATTTCAAGCCTACAAGCCTATATCGAGCCTAAAAGCTTATTCCAAGCCTGAAAGCTTATTTTAGGCTTGAAAGCTCATTTCAAGCCTACAAGCTTTTATCGAGCCTAAAAGCTTATTTCAAGCCTATAAGCTTTTTTCAAGCCTTAAAGCTTATTTCGAGCTTGAAAGCTTATTTCAAGCCTTAAAGCTTTTTTCAAGCCAAAAAGATTATTTAAAGCCTATAAGCTTATTTCGAGCCTAAAAGCTTATTCCAAGCCTTGAATCTTATTTCGAGCATGAAAGCTTATTTCAAGCCTACAAGCTTATTTCGAGCCTAAAAGTTTATTTCAAGCCTAAAAGCTTATTTTAAGCTTGAAAGCTTATTTCAAGTCTACAAGCTTTTTTCAAGCCTAAAGGCTTATTTCAAGCCTAGAAGCTTATTTCGAGCCTAAAATCTTATTTCAAGCCCACAAGCTTATTTCGAGCCTAGAAGCTTATTTCAAGCCTAAAAGCTTATTTCGAGCCCAAAAGCTTATTTCGAGCCCACAAGCCTATTTTGAGCCTAAAAGCTTATTTCGAGCCTAAAAGCTTATTTCGAGCCCAAAAGCTTATTTCGACCCTAAAAGCTTATTTCAAGCCTGAAAGCTTATTTCGAGCTTAAAAGCTTATTTTGAGCCTACAAGCTTATTTCGAGCCTAAAAGCTTATTTCAAGACTAAAAGCTTATTTCGAGCTTAAAAGCTTATTTCAAACTTACAAGCTCATTTCGAGACAAAAAGCTTATTTCAAGCCTCCAAGCTTATTTCAAACTTACAAGCTCATTTCGAGACAAAAAGCTTATTTCAAGCCTCCAAGCTTATTTCGAGCCTAAAAGCTTATTTCGAGCCCAAAAGCTTATTTGGAGCCTGGAAGCTTATTTCAAGCCTACAAGCTTATTTCGAGCCTAAAAGCGTAGTTCGAGCCTAAAAGCTTATTTAAAGCCTAAAAGCTTTTTTTGAACCTGAAAGCTTAATCCAGGCCTACAAGCTTATTTCGAGCCTAAAAGCTTATTTCAAGCCTAAAAGCATATTTTGAGCCTTAAAGCTTATTTCAAGCCTACAAGCTTATTTCGAGCCTAAAAGCTTATTTAGAGCCTAAAAGCTTATTTCAAGCCTGAAAGCTTATTTTAAGCCTACAAGCTTATTTCGAGCCTAAAAGCTTATTTCAAGCCTAAAAGCTTATTTCGAGCCTGAAAGCTTTTTTCAAGCCTACACGCTTATTTCGACCCTAAAAGCTTATTTAAAGCCTGAAAGGTTATTTCAAGCCTAAAAGCTTATTTCAAGCCTACAGGCTTATTTCGAGCCTAAAAGGTTATTTCAAGCCTGAAAGCTTATTACGTGCCTCGAAGCTTATTTCAAGCCTTCAAGCTTATTTCGAGCCTGAAAGCTTATTTCAAGTCTGAAAGCTTATTTCGAGCCTGGGAGCATATTTCAAGCCTACAAGCTCATTTCGAGCCTAAAAGCTTTTTTAAAGCCTGAAAGCTTATTTCAAGCCTGGAAGCTTATTCCAAGCCTTCAAGCTTATTTCAAGCCTAAAGGCTTATTTCAAGCCTAAAGGCTTATTTCAAGCCTAAAATTTAGTTTCAAGCTTGAAAGCTTATTTCAAGCCTACAAGCTTATTTCGAGCCTAAAAGCTTATTTCAAGCCTAAAAGCTTATTTCGAGCTAAACAGCTTTTTTCAAGCCTACAAGCTTATATCGAGCCTGAAAGCTTATTTCAAGCCTTAAAGCTTATTCGAAGCCTAAAAGCTTATTTCAAGCCTACAAGCTTATTTCAAGCTTAAAAGCTTATTTCAAGCTTGAAAGCTTATTTCAAGCCTACAAGCTTATTTCAATCCTAAAAACTAATTTCAAGCCTAAAAGCTTATTTCGAGCCTTAAAGCTTATTTCAAGCGTAGAAGCTTATTTCGAGGCTACAAGCATATTTTGAGCTTAAAAGCTTATCTCGAGCCTGAAAGCTTATTTCAAGCCTACAAGCTTATTTCGAGCCTAAAAGCTTATTTCAAGTCTAAAAGCTAATTTCGTGCCTACAAGATTATTTCAAGCCTGGAAGCTTATTTCAAGCCTACAAGCTTATTTCGAGCCTTAAAGCTCATTTCAATCCTGAAAGCTTATTTCAAGCTTGAAAGCTTATTTCAAGCCTGAAAGCTTATTTCAGGCTTGAAAGCTTATTTCAAGCCTACAAGCTTTTATCGAGCCTAAAAGCTTATTTCAAGCCTATAAGCTTTTTTCAAGCCTTAAAGCTTATTTCAAGCCAAGAAGCTTATTTCAAGCTTTCAAGCTTATTTCGAGCCTAAAAGCTTTTTTCAAGCCTAAAAGCTTATTTCGAGCCTTAAAGCTTTTTTCAAGCCAAAAAGATTATTTCAAGCCTATAAGCTTATTTCGAGCCTAAAAGCTTATTCCAAGCCTTGAATCTTATTTCGAGCATGAAAGCTTATTTCAAGCCTACAAGCTTATTTCGAGCCTAAAAGTTTATTTCAAGCCTAAAAGCTTATTTTAAGCTTGAAAGCTTATCTCAAGCCTACAAGCTTATTTCGAGCCTAAAACCTTATTTAAATCCTGAAAGCTTATTTCGAGCTTAAAAACTTATTTCAAGCCTACAATCTTATTTCGAGCCTAAAAGCTTATTTCAAGCCTGAAAGCTTATTACGTGCCTCACAGCTTATTTCAAGCCTACAAGCTTATTTCGAGCCTAAAAGCTTATTTCAAGTCTTAAAGCTTATTTCGAGCCTGGAAGCTTATTTCAACCCTACAAGCTTATTTCAAGCCTAAAAGCTTATTCCAAGCCTAAAAGCTTATTTCGAGCCTAAGATCTTATTTCAAGCAAACAAGCTTATCTCGAGCCTAAAAGCTTATTTCAAGCCTAAAAGCTTATTTCGAGCCTAAAAGCTTATTCCAAGTCTACAAGCTTTTTTCAAGCCTAAAGGCTTATTTCAAGCCTAAAAGCTTATTTCAAGCCAAAAATCTTATTTCAAGCCTGAAAGCTTATTTAAGGCTTGAAAGCTTATTTCAAGCCTACAAGCTTTTATCGAGCCTAAAAGCTTATTTCAAGCCTATAAGCTTTTTTCAAGCCTTAAAGCTTATTTCAAGCCAAGAAGCTTATTTCAAGCTTTCAAGCTTATTTCGAGCCTAAAAGCTTTTTTCAAGCCTAAAAGCTTATTTCGAGCTTGAAAGCTTTTTTCAAGCCTTAAAGCTTTTTTCAAGCCAAAAAGATTATTTCAAGCCTATAAGCTTATTTCGAGCCTAAAAGCTTATTCCAAGCCTTGAATCTTATTTCGAGCATGAAAGCTTATTTCAAGCCTACAAGCTTATTTCGAGCCTAAAAGTTTATTTCAAGCCTAAAAGCTTATTTTAAGCTTGAAAGCTTATCTCAAGCCTACAAGCTTATTTCGAGCCTAAAAGCTTATTCAAATCCTGAAAGCTTATTTCGAGCTTAAAAACTTATTTCAAGCCTACAAGCTTATTTCGAGCCTAAAAGCTTATTTCAAGCCTGAAAGCTTATTACGTGCCTCGAAGCCTATTTCAAGCCTACAAGCTTATTTCGAGCCTAAAAGCTTATTTCAAGTCTTAAAGCTTATTTCGAGACTGGAAGCTTATTTCAAGCCTACAAGCTTATTTCAAGCCTAAAAGCTTATTCTAAGCCTAAAAGCTTATTTCGAGCCTAAGATCTTATTTCAAGCCTACAAGCTTATCTCGAGCCTAAAAGCTTATTTCAAGCCTAAAAGCCTATTACGAGCCTAAAAGCTTATTTCAAGTCTACAAGCTTTTTTCAAGCCTAAAGGCTTATTTCAAGCCTAAAAGCTTATTTCGAGCCTAAAATCTTATTTCAAGCCCACAAGCTTATTTCGAGCCTAGAAGCTTATTTCAAGCTTAAAAGCTTATTTCGAGCCCAAAAGCTTATTTCGAGCCCACAAGCCTATTTCGAGCCTAAAAGCTTATTTCAAGCCTAAAAGCTTATTTCGAGCCCAAAAGCTTATTTCAATCCTAAAAGCTTATTTCAAGCCTGAAAGCTTATTTCGAGCTTAAAAGCTTATTTTGAGCCTACAAGCTTATTTCGAGCCTAAAAGCTTATTTCAAGCCTTAAAGCTTATTTCGAGCTTAAAAGCTTATTTCAAACTTACAAGCTCATTTCGAGACAAAAAGCTTATTTCAAGCTTCCAAGCTTATTTCAAACTTACAAGCTCATTTCGAGACAAAAAGCTTATTTCAAGCCTCCAAGCTTATTTCGAGCCTAAAAGCTTATTTCGAGCCCAAAAGATTATTTGGAGCCTGGAAGCTTATTTCAAGCCTACAAGCTTATTTCGAGCCTAAAAGCTTATTTCAAGCCTAAAAGCTTTTTTTGAGCCTGAAAGCTTAATTCAGGCCTACAAGCTTATTTCGAGCCTAAAAGCTTATTTCAAGCCTAAAAGCATATTTTGAGCCTTAAAGCTTATTTCAAGCCTACAAGCTAATTTCGAGCCTAAAAGCTTATTTAGAGCCTAAAAGCTTATTTCGAGCTTGAAAGCTTATTTTAAGCCTACAAGCTTATTTCGAGCCTAGAAGCTTATTCCAAGTCTAAAAGCTTATTTCGAGCCTCCGAGCTCATTTCAAGTCTACAAGCTTGTTTCGAGCCCAAAAGCTTATTTGAAGCCTAAAAGCTTATTTCGAGCCTGGAAGCTTATTTCAAGCCTTCAAGCTTATTTGAAGCCTAAGAGCTTATTTCGAGCCTAAAAGCTTATTTCGAGCTCGAAAGCTTATTTCAACCCTACAAGCTTATTTCGAGCCTAAAAGCTTATTTCAAGCCTAAAAGCTTATTTCAGGCTTGAAAGCTTATTTCAAGCCTACAAGCTTATATCGAGCCTAAAAGCTTATTTCAAGCCTATAAGCTTTTTCCAAGCCTAAAAGCTTATTTCAAGCCTAAAGCTTATTTCAAGCTTTCAAGCTTATTTCGAGCCTAAATCTTTTTTAAAGCCTAAAAGCTTGTTTCGAGCTTGAAAGCTTATTTCAAGCCATCAAGCTTATTTCGAGCATGAAAGCCTATTTCAAGCCTACAAGCTTATTTCAAGCCTGAAAGCTTATTTCAAGCCTAGAAGCTTATTTAAAGCCTGAATGCTTATTTCAAGACTACAAGCTTATTTCGAGGCTAAAAGCTTATTTCAAGCCTAAAAGCTTATTTCGAGCCTGAAAGCTTATTTCGAGCCTAAAAGATTATTTCGAGCCTAAAAGCTTATATTAAGCCTAAAAGCTCATTTCCAGCCTAAAAGCTTATTTCATGCCTAAAAGCTTATTTCGAGCCTAAAAGCTTATTCGAGCCTAAACGCTTATTTCGAGCCTAAAAGCTTATTTTGAGCCTAAAAGCTTATTTCGAGCTTGAAAGCTTATTTTGAGCCTACAAGCTTATTTCAAGCCTACAAGCTTATCTCGAGCCTAAAAGCTTATTCCAAGCCTAAAAGCTTATTTCGAGCCTAAAAGCTTATTTTAAGTCTACAAGCTTATTTCGAGCCTGAAAGCTTATTTCAAGCCTAAAAGCTTATTTCGAGCCTAAAAGATTTGTTCAAGCCTACAAGCTTATTTGGAGCCTAAAAGCTTATTTCAAGCCTAAAAGCTTATTTCAAGCCTAAAAGCTTATTTCGAGCATAAAAGCTTATTTCAAGCTTACAAGCTTATTTCGAGCCTAAAAGCTTATTTCAAGCCTAAAAGCTTATTTGGAGCCTGAAAGCTTATTTCAAGCCTACAAGCTTATTTCGAGCCTAAAAGCTTATTTCAAGTCTAAAAGCTAATTTCGAGCCTACAAGATTATTTCAAGCCTGGAAGCTTATTTCAAGCCTACAAGCTTATTTCGAGCCTAAAAGCTCATTTCAATCCTGAAAGCTTATTTCAAGCTTGAAAGCTTATTTCAAGCCTGAAAGCTTATTTCAGGCTTGAAAGCTTATTTCAAGCCTACAAGCTTTTATCGAGCCTAAAAGCTTATTTCAAGCCTATAAGCTTTTTTCAAGCCTTAAAGCTTATTTCAAGCCAAGAAGCTTATTTCAAGCTTTCAAGCTTATTCCGAGCCTAAAAGCTTTTTTCAAGCCTAAAAGCTTATTTCGAGCCTTAAAGCTTTTTTCAAGCCAAAAAGATTATTTCAAAGCTATAAGCTTATTTCGAGCCTAAAAGCTTATTCCAAGCCTTGAATCTTATTTCGAGCATGAAAGCTTATTTCAAGCCTACAAGCTTATTTCGAGCCTAAAAGTTTATTTCAAGCCTAAAAGCTTATTTTAAGCTCTAAAGCTTATCTCAAGCCTACAAGCTTATTTCGAGCCTAAAAGGTTATTTAATTCCTGAAAGCTTATTTCGAGATTAAAAACTTATTTCAAGCCTGCAAGCTTATTTCGAGCCTAAAAGCTTATATCAAGCCTGAAAGCTTATTACGTGCCTTGAAGCTTATTTCAAGCCTACAAGCTTATTTCGAGCCTAAAAGCTTATTTCAAGTCTTAAAGCTTATTTCGAGCCTGGAAGCTTATTTCAAGCCTACAAGCTTATTTCAAGCCTAAAAGCTTATTCCAAGCCTAAAAGCTTATTTCGAGCCTAAGATCTTATTTCAAGCCTACAAGCTTATCTCGAGCCTAAAAGCTTATTTCAAGCCTAAAAGCTTATTTCGAGCCTAAAAGCTTATTTCAAGTCAACAAGCTTTTTTCAAGCCTAAAGGCTTATTTCAAGCCTAAAAGCTTATTTCGAGCCTAAAATCTTATTTCAAGCCTGAAAGCTTATTTCAGGCTTGAAAGCTTATTTCAAGCCTACAAGCTTTTATCGAGCCTAAAAGCTTATTTCAAGCCTATAAGCTTTTTTCAAGCCTTAAAGCTTATTTCAAGCCAGGAAGCTTATTTCAAGCTTTCAAGCTTATTTCGAGCCTAAAAGCTTTTTTCAAGCCTAAAAGCTTATTTCGAGCTTGAAAGCTTATTTCAAGCCTTAAAGCTTTTTTCAAGCCAAAAAGATTATTTCAAGCCTATAAGCTTATTTCGAGCCTAAAAGCTTATTCCAAGCTTTGAATCTTATTTCGAGCATGAAAGCTTATTTCAAGCCTACAAGCTTATTTCGAGCCTAAAAGTTTATTTCAAGCCTAAAAGCTTATTTTAAGCTTGAAAGCTTATCTCAAGCCTACAAGCTTATTTCGAGCCTAAAAGCTTATTTAAATCCTGAAAGCTTATTTCGAGCTTAAAAACTTATTTCAAGCCTACAAGCTTATTTCGAGCCTAAAAGCTTATTTCAAGCCTGAAAGCTTATTACGTGCCTCGAAGCTTATTTCAAGCCTACAAGCTTATTTCGAGCCTAAAAGCTTTTTTCAAGTCTTAAAGCTTATTTCGAGCCTGGAAGCTTATTTCAAGCCTACAAGCTTATTTCAAGCCTAAAAGCTTATTCTAAGCCTAAAAGCTTATTTCGAGCCTAAGATCTTATTTCAAGCCTACAAGCTTATCTCGAGCCTAAAAGCTTATTTCAAGCCTAAAAGCCTATTTCGAGCCTAAAAGCTTATTTCAAGTCTACAAGCTTTTTTCAAGCCTAAAGGCTTATTTCAAGCCTAAAAGCTTATTTCAAGCCTAAAATCTTATTTCAAGCCCACAAGCTTATTTCGAGCGTAGAAGCTTATTTCAAGCCTAAAAGCTTATTTCGAGCCCAAAAGCTTATTTCGACCCCACAAGCCTATTTCGAGCCTAAAAGCTTATTTCAAGCCTAAAAGCTTATTTCGAGCCCAAAAGCTTATTTCAACCCTAAAAGCTTATTTCAAGCCTGAAAGCTTATTTCGAGCTTAAAAGCTTATTTTGAGCCTACAAGCTTATTTCGAGCCTAAAAGCTTATTTCAAGCCTTAAAGCTTATTTCGAGCTTAAAAGCTTATTTCAAACTTACAAGCTCATTTCGAGACAAAAAGATTATTTCAAGCTTCCAAGCTTATTTCAAACTTACAAGCTCATTTCGAGACAAAAAGCTTATTTCAAGCCTCCAAGCTTATTTCGAGCCTAAAAGCTTATTTCGAGCCCAAAAGCTTATTTGGAGCATGGAAGCTTATTTCAAGCCTACAAGCTTATTTCGAGCCTAAAAGCTTATTTCAAGCCTAAAAGCATTTTTTGAGCCTGAAAGCTTAATTCAGGCCTACAAGCTTATTTCGAGCCTAAAAGCTTATTTCAAGCCTAAAAGCATATTTTGAGCCTTAAAGATTATTTCAAGCCTACAAGCTTATTTCGAGCCTAAAAGCTTATTTAGAGCCTAAAAGCTTATTTCGAGCTTGAAAGCTTATTTTAAGCCTACAAGCTTATTTCGAGCCTAAAAGCTTATTCCAAGTCTAAAAGCTTATTTCGAGCGTCCGAGCTCATTTCAAGTCTACAAGCTTGTTTCGAGCCCAAAAGCTTATTTGAAGTCTAAAAGCTTATTTCGAGCCTGGAAGCTTATTTCAAGCCTTCAAGCTTATTTGAAGCCTAAGAGCTTATTTCGAGCCTAAAAGCTTATTTCGAGCTCGAAAGCTTATTTCAACCCTACAAGCTTATTTCGAGCCTAAAAGCTTATTTCAAGCCTAAAAGCTTATTTCAGGCTTGAAAGCTTATTTCAAGCCTACAAGCTTATATCGAGCCTAAAAGCTTATTTCAAGCCTATAAGCTTTTTCCAAGCCTAAAAGCTTATTTCAAGCCTACAAGCTTATTTCAAGCTTTCAAGCTTATTTCGAGCCTAAAAGCTTTTTTAAAGCCTAAAAGCTTGTTTCGAGCTTGAAAGCTTATTTCCAGCCATCAAGCTTATTTCGAGCCTGAAAGCCTATTTCAAGCCTACAAGCTTATTTCAAGCCTGAAAGCTTATTTCAAGCCTAGAAGCTTATTTAAAGCCTGAATGCTTATTTCAAGACTACAAGCTTATTTCGAGGCTAAAAGCTTATTTCAAGCCTAAAAGCTTATTTCGAGCCTGAAAACTTATTTCGAGCCTAAAAGATTATTTCGAGCCTAAAAGCTTATATTAAGCCTAAAAGCTCATTTCCAGCCTAAAAGCTTATTTCATGCCTAAAAGCTTATTTCGAGCCTAAAAGCTTATTCAAGCCTAAACGCTTATTTCGAGCCTAAAAGCTTATTTTGAGCCTAAAAGCTTATTTCGAGCTTGAAAGCTTATTTTGAGCCTACAAGCTTATTTCAAGCCTACAAGCTTATCTCGAGCCTAAAAGCTTATTCCAAGCCTAAAAGCTTATTTCGAGCCTAAAAGCTTATTTTAAGTCTACAAGCTTATTTCGAGCCTGAAAGCTTATTTCAAGCCTAAAAGCTTATTTCGAGCCTAAAAGATTTTTTCAAGCCTACAAGCTTATTTGGAGCCTAAAAGCTTATTTCAAGCCTAAAAGCTTATTTCGAACCTAAAAGCTTCTTCCGAGCTTACAAGCTTATTTCGAGCCTAAAAGCTTATTACAAGCCTAAAAGCTTATTTCGAGCCTAAAAGCTTACTTCGAGCCTAAAAGCTTATTTCGAGCTGAAAAGTCTATTTTGAGCCTACAAGCTTATTACGAGCCTAAAAGCTTATTTCAAGCCTGAAAGCTTATTTCGAGCATAAAAGCTTATTTCAAGCTTACAAGCTTATTTCGAGCCTAAAAGCTTATTTCAAGCCTAAAAGCTTATTTGGAGCCTGAAAGCTTATTTCAAGCCTAGAAGCTTATTTTGAGCCTAAAAGCTTATTTCAAGCCTATAAGCTTATTTCGAGGTTAAAAGCTTATTTCAAGCTTACAAGCTCATTTCGAGACAAAAAGCTTATTTCAAGAATCGAATCTTATTTCGAGCCTAAAAGCTTATTTCAAGCCTAAAAGCTTATTTGGAGCCTGAAAGCTTATTTCAAGCCTAGAAGTTTATTTTGAGCCTAAAAGCTTATTTCAAGCCTAAAAGCTTATTTGGAGCCTGAAAGCTTCTTTCAAGCCTACAAGCTTATTTCAAGCCTAAAAGCTTATTTTAAGCCTACAAGCTTATTTCGAGCCTGAAAGCTAATTTCGAGCCTAAAAGATTATTTCGAGCCTAAAAGCTTATTTCGAGCTTGAAAGCTTATTTCGAGCCTGGAAGCTTATTTCGAGCCTAAAAGCTTATTTTGAGCCTGAAAGTTTATTTCTAGCCTACAAGCTTATTTCAAGCCTAAAAGCTCATTTTAAGCCTACAAGCTTATTTCGAGCCTGAAAGCTAATTTCGAGCCTAAAAGATTATTTCGAGCCTAAAAGCTTATTTCGAGCTTGAAAGCTTATTTCGAGCCTCGAAGCTTATTTCGAGCCTACAAGCTTATTTCAAGCCTAAAAGCTTATTTCGAGACTGGAAGCTTATTTCAAGCCTGAAAGCTTATTTCGAGCCTAAAAGCTTATTTCGAGCCTGAAAGTTTATTTCTAGCCTACAAGCTTATTTAAAGCCTACAAGCTTATTTCGAGCCTAAAAGCTTATTTAGAGCCTGAAAGCTTATTTCGAGGCTAAAAGCTTATTTCGAGCCTGAAAGCTTATTCCAAGCCTTCAAGCTTATTTCGAGCCTAAAAGCTTATTTGAAGCCTGAAAGCTTATTTCGAGCATAAAAGCTTATTTGAAGCATACAAGCTTATTTCGAGCCTAAAAGCTTATTTCAAGTCTGAAAGCTTATTTCGAGCCTGGAAGCTTAGTTCGAGCCTAAAAGCTTATTTCGAGCCTGGATGCTTATATCAAGTCTACAAGCTTATTTCGAGCCTAAAAGCTTATTTCAAGCCTGAAAGTTCATTTCTAGCCTACAAGCTTATTTAAAGCCTACAAGCTTATTTCGAGCCTAAAAGCTTATTTCGATCCTGAAAGCTTATTCCAAGCCTTCAAGCTTATTTCGAGCCTAAAAGCTTATTTGAAGCCTGAAAACTTATTTCGAGCATAAAAGCTTATTTGAAGCATAAAAGCTTATTTCGAGCCTAAAAGCTTATTTCAAGTCTGAAAGCTTAATTCGAGCCTGGAAGCTTATTTCAAGCCTATAAGCTTTTTTCAAGCCTAAAAGCTTATTTAAAGCCTACAAGCTTATTTCGAGCCTAAAAGCTTTTTTAACCCTGGATAGGTACGCTCCTCGGACACCCCTTTAAGGGTATACTCGGACGCGAACGACCCCGACGCCAAAAAAAATTCTTGAAAAATCAGTTTTTGCAGTAACCTCCTTTTTTCTTTTGCCAAAAAAAAATTCAATGAATGCTTAAAACAACTGTAAAGATAAATACTACTCATCTGCAGAAAAACTATTTATTATAAATATTTTAAAAAATTAAGTAGAAAAAAAAAGACCTGACATAAAAATTCATAAAAAAAGTTTATACATATATACAAAAATCCTTTTAGGAATTGATTCTTGAATGTTTAGGACACATCTTGGTGTATTTTGGATGAAGTCAGACCCATGGAGGTGAAGATCTGAAATGAGAAAAAAAGGGTAACTTTTTTTGGCCAAAAAAATTTGTCCAAATTTCATGAATTTTTTTTGGTACCCAAATGAAATAGGAAGTGGCTAATTTTTTTAGGGAATAAACATATGTTATCCTAAAATAGAAATATGTAAAAAAATCTTCATTATTTTGTAAATTACATTTATATCAGGGGCCATATCTAAAGGTAATTTTTTGAGTACTTAGAAATTTCGTAAAAAAATACATATATTTAATATATAATATGATATTTATGCAGGTAAAAATATACCAAAACATCACAAATTCTATAGGGAACAAGAATATATATAGATAGGGCAGCTTACGCTTCGGATATGTCCACAAAATGGCCGCCAACCACACTGACTCAGACTCCCTAATCTGCCACTTGAAATGTAGGAAGGGTATGTCACTTTCAAGGTGTTATTTACTAATCTAATTATTATTGGATATGCATAAAAATTGTATGGTGGGTTGCTGGATAATTGTCGATTATTTTACGACTATAAAATTAAAATTCTAACCCAAAAATAAATTTTTGAAGGGAAATAAATTCGAAAAAAAAAATGTAAAACAATATAATATTTTAGCTAAAAAAATTTGATGATATTCAATCAAAAAAAAAGTAAACAAAATTTTCCGACAAATAAACATCTAGAGGAATCATTACTCTGTGATAGTTCCTTAGTACGTAGTAATTTTGAAAGAATTGGGAAAAAACGAAAAAATGGCAATCACCGGAAAATCGAACACATACCTATATATACGCCATATCTGGCTTAAAAAAAGATAGGCGTGGGTAGCCAGATCATCTAGAAACACTTTCCAACACTATAAAAATATAAGTTTTGCGACACTACTTGCCAATTCCTTACGGTAACATGACTAAGCGAAAAAATGCAAAACAAATAAAAAGGGGCACTCGCGGAAAAAATGGCTAACATTCTAATATACGGCATTTCAGAAAATAAAAATTCAGCCACGTGCTAGGCAAACCATCAAGGCACATTTTCCGACAAATAAACATCTAAATGAATCATTACTCTGTGATAGTTCCTTAGTACGTAGTAATTTTGAAAGAAATGGGAAAAAACGAAAAAATGGCAATCACAGGAAAATCGAACACATACCTATATATACGCCATATCTGGCTAAAAAAAAAAAGATAGGCATGGGTAGCCAGATCATCTAGAAACACTTTCCAACACTATAAAATTATAAGTTTTACGACACTACTTGCCAATTCCTTACGGTAACATGACTAAGCAAAAAAATGCAAAACAAATAAAAAGGGGCACTCGTGGAAAAATGGCCATTCTAATATACGGCATTTCAGAAAAAAAAAATTTCAGCCACGTGCTAGGCAAACCATCAAGGCACATTTTCCGACAAATAAACATATAAATGAATCATTACTCTGTGATAGTTCCTTAGTACGTAGTAATTTTGAAAGAAATGGGAAAAAACGAAAAAATGGCAATCACAGGAAAATCGAACACATACTTATATATACGCCATATCTGGCTAAAAAAAAAATAGGCATGGGTAGCCAGATCATCTAGAAACACTTTCCAACACTATAAAAATATAAGTTTTGCGACACTACTTGCCAATTCCTTACGGTAACATGACTAAGCAAAAAAATGCAAAACAAATAAAAAGGGGCACTCGCGGAAAAATGCCCAACATTCTAATATACGGCATCTCAGATAAAAAAAAGACATGCACGTGTTAGCCCAACCATCAAGGCACACCTTATAACACATAAACATGAAAAAAAAAATCAATAATATACGGCAATTCCTTACTACGTAGTAAATTTTTACAAATATTGAAAAAAAACAGAAATTGGCAACCGCAGTTAAATACCCAATATACCAATAACTACGTCGTATCTGACAAAAACAAAATCCCGCATGGGTAGCCAGATCATCTAGACACACTTTCCAACACTAAAAAAGCAAAAGTTTTACGACACTATTTCGCAATATCTTACGGAAAAATGACTTGGCAAAAAAATGAAAAAAAATGAAAAAGGGGTACTCGCGGTAAAATGCCCGACATTCTAATATACGGCATCTCAGATAAAAAAAAGACATGCACGTGTTAGCCCAACCATCAAGGCGGACTTTCTAACACATAAACATGAAAAAAAATGAATAATATACGGCAATTCCTTACTACGTAGTAATTTTTACAAATATTCAAAAAAACAGAAATTGGTAACCGCAGTTAAATACCCAATATACCAATAACTACGTCGTATCTGACAAAAACAAAGTCATGCATGGGTAGCCAGATCATCTAGACACACTTTCCAACACTAAACAAGCAAATGTTTTACGACACTATTTGGCAATATCTTACGGAAAAATGACTTGGCAAAAAAATGAAAAAAAATGAAAAAGGGGCACTCGCGGTAAAATGGTCCTCGTGGTGATGAACGACATTTTAACTAAAAAAAAAATCATGCACATGGTAGCCAAACAATCCACCAAGACTTTCCACAACTGATAACCTATACAAGTTGCACCATTCTACGACAATTTCATAATACGTAATAACTTTGATAATTATGCAAACTACCTTAGAAGGGTAAACTCGGTCGCGCTCGACCCCGACGCGTCTCAGAAATCGGGGAAGGAGTACAGCTACAGCAATGCACATCTGGACACTACTAGAGCGTGTAGGGGAGACACCTCCTGCAGGTCGATCACCCACAAATTCAGTCACGGGGGTGAGTCACGTGAGAAAAGCCTGTTTTTTTTTTGACGCTCGGGGTCGCGAACGACCCACCGTACCTATCCAGGGTTAAAGCCTAAAAGCTTATTTCGAGCCTAAAAGCTAATTTCAAGCATAAAAGCTTATTTGGAGCCTGAAAGCTTATTGCAAGCCTAGAAGCTTATTTTAAGCCTAAAAGCATATTTCAAGCCTAAAAGCTTATTTCGAGCCTGGAAGCTTATTTCAGGCCTTCAAGCTTATTTAAAGCCTAAGAGCTTATTTCAAGCCAAAAAAGCTTATTTCGAGCTCGAAAGCTTATTTCAACCCTACAAGCTTATTTCGAGCCTAAAAGCTTATTTCAAGCCTAAAAGCTGATTTCAGGCTTGAAAGCTTATTTCAAGCCTACAAGCTTATATCGAGCCTAAAAGCTTATTTCAAGCCTATATGCTTTTTTCAAGCCTAAAAGCTTATTTCAAGCCTACAAGCTTATATCAAGCTTTCAAGCTTATTTAGACCCTAAAAGCTTTTTTCAAGCCTAAAAGCTTATTTCGAGCTTTAAAGCTTATTTCAAGCCTTCAAGCTTATTTCGAGCCTGAAAGCTTATTTCAAGCCTACAAGCTTATTTCAAGCCTGAAAGCTTATTCCAAGCCTAGAAGCTTATTTCAATCCTGAAAGCTTATTTCAAGCCTACAAGCTTATTTCGACGCTAAAAGCTTATTTCAAGCCTAAAAGCTTATTTCGAGCCTGAAAGCTTATTTCGAGCCTAAAAGATTATTTCGAGCATAAAAGCTTATTTTAAGCCTAAAAGCTTACTTCGAGCCTAAAAGCTTATTTCATGCCTAAAAGCTTATTTCGAGCCTAAAAGCTTATTAAAGCCTAAAAGCTTATTTCGAACCTAAAAGCTTATTTCGAGCCTACAAGCTTATTTCGAGCCTAAAAGCTTATTACAAGCCTAAAAGCTTATTTCGAGCCTAAAGGCTTATTTTGAGCCCAAAAGCTTATTTCGAGCTTAAAAGCTTATTTTGATCCTACAAGCTTATTACGAGCCTAAAAGCTTATTTCAAGCCTAAAAGCTTATCTCGAGCCTTAAAGCTTATTTCAAGCCTAAAAGCTTATTTCGAGCCTAAAAGCTTATTTCAAGTCTACAAGCTTATTTCGAGCCTGAAAGCTTATTTCAAGCCTACAAGCTTATTTCGAGCTTGAAAGCTTATTTTAAGCCTAAAAGCTTATTTCGAACCTAAAAGCTTATTTCGAGCCTACAAGCTTATTTCGAGCCTAAAAGCTTATTACAAGCCTAAAAGCTTATTTTGAGCCTAAAAGCTTATTTCGAGCCTAAAAGCTTATTTCGAGCTTAAAAGCTTATTTTGAGCCTACAAGCTTATTACGAGCCTAAAAGCTTATTTCAAGCCTAAAAGCTTATTTCAAGCCCAAAAGCATATTTCGAGCTTAAAAGCTTATTTCAAGCTTACAAGCTTATTTCGAGACAAAAAGCTTATTTCAAGCCTACAAGCTTATATCGAGCCTAAAAGCTTATTTCAAGCCTACAAGCTTATTTCAAGCTTTCAAGCTTATTTCGAGCCTAAAAGCTTTTTTAAAGCCTAAAAGCTTGTTTCGAGCTTGAAAGCTTATTTCCAGCCATCAAGCTTATTTCGAGCCTGAAAGCCTATTTCAAGCCTACAAGCTTATTTCAAGCCTGAAAGCTTATTTCAAGCCTAGAAGCTTATTTAAAGCCTGAATGCTTATTTCAAGACTACAAGCTTATTTCGAGGCTAAAAGCTTATTTCAAGCCTAAAAGCTTATTTCGAGCCTGAAAACTTATTTCGAGCCTAAAAGATTATTTCGAGCCTAAAAGCTTATATTAAGCCTAAAAGCTCATTTCCAGCCTAAAAGCTTATTTCATGCCTAAAAGCTTATTTCGAGCCTAAAAGCTTATTCAAGCCTAAACGCTTATTTCGAGCCTAAAAGCTTATTTTGAGCCTAAAAGCTTATTTCGAGCTTGAAAGCTTATTTTGAGCCTACAAGCTTATTTCAAGCCTACAAGCTTATCTCGAGCCTAAAATCTTATTCCAAGCCTAAAAGCTTATTTCGAGCCTAAAAGCTTATTTTAAGTCTACAAGCTTATTTCGAGCCTGAAAGCTTATTTCAAGGCTAAAAGCTTATTTCGAGCCTAAAAGATTTTTTCAAGCCTACAAGCTTATTTGGAGCCTAAAAGCTTATTTCAAGCCTAAAAGCTTATTTCGAACCTAAAAGCTTCTTCCGAGCTTACAAGCTTATTTCGAGCCTAAAAGCTTATTACAAGCCTAAAAGCTTATTTCGAGCCTAAAAGCTTACTTCGAGCCTAAAAGCTTATTTCGAGCTGAAAAGTCTATTTTGAGCCTACAAGCTTATTACGAGCCTAAAAGCTTATTTCAAGCCTGAAAGCTTATTTCGAGCATAAAAGCTTATTTCAAGCTTACAAGCTTATTTCGAGCCTAAAAGCTTATTTCAAGCCTAAAAGCTTATTTGGAGCCTGAAAGCTTATTTCAAGCCTAGAAGCTTATTTTGAGCCTAAAAGCTTATTTCAAGCCTATAAGCTTATTTCGAGGTTAAAAGCTTATTTCAAGCTTACAAGCTCATTTCGAGACAAAAAGCTTATTTCAAGAATCGAATCTTATTTCGAGCCTAAAAGCTTATTTCAAGCCTAAAAGCTTATTTGGAGCCTGAAAGCTTATTTCAAGCCTAGAAGTTTATTTTGAGCCTAAAAGCTTATTTCAAGCCTAAAAGCTTATTTGGAGCCTGAAAGCTTCTTTCAAGCCTACAAGCTTATTTCAAGCCTAAAAGCTTATTTTAAGCCTACAAGCTTATTTCGAGCCTGAAAGCTAATTTCGAGCCTAAAAGATTATTTCGAGCCTAAAAGCTTATTTCGAGCTTGAAAGCTTATTTCGAGCCTGGAAGCTTATTTCGAGCCTACAAGCTTATTTCAAGCCTAAAAGCTTATTTCGAGCCTGGAAGCTTATTTCAAGCCTGAAAGCTTATTTCGAGCCTAAAAGCTTATTTTGAGCCTGAAAGTTTATTTCTAGCCTACAAGCTTATTTCAAGCCTAAAAGCTCATTTTAAGCCTACAAGCTTATTTCGAGCCTGAAAGCTAATTTCGAGCCTAAAAGATTATTTCGAGCCTAAAAGCTTATTTCGAGCTTGAAAGCTTATTTCGAGCCTGGAAGCTTATTTCGAGCCTACAAGCTTATTTCAAGCCTAAAAGCTTATTTCGAGACTGGAAGCTTATTTCAAGCCTGAAAGCTTATTTCGAGCCTAAAAGCTTATTTCGAGCCTGAAAGTTTATTTCTAGCCTACAAGCTTATTTAAAGCCTACAAGCTTATTTCGAGCCTAAAAGCTTATTTAGAGCCTGAAAGCTTATTTCGAGGCTAAAAGCTTATTTCGAGCCTGAAAGCTTATTCCAAGCCTTCAAGCTTATTTCGAGCCTAAAAGCTTATTTGAAGCCTGAAAGCTTATTTCGAGCATAAAAGCTTATTTGAAGCATACAAGCTTATTTCGAGCCTAAAAGCTTATTTCAAGTCTGAAAGCTTATTTCGAGCCTGGAAGCTTAGTTCGAGCCTAAAAGCTTATTTCGAGCCTGGATGCTTATATCAAGTCTACAAGCTTATTTCGAGCCTAAAAGCTTATTTCAAGCCTGAAAGTTCATTTCTAGCCTACAAGCTTATTTCAAAGCCTGAAAGCTTATTTCGAGCCTAAAAGCTTATTTCGATCCTGAAAGCTTATTTCAAGCCTTCAAGCTTATTTCGAGCCTAAAAGCTTATTTGAAGCCTGAAAGCTTATTTCGAGCATAAAAGCTTATTTGAAGCATAAAAGCTTATTTCGAGCCTAAAAGCTTATTTCAAGTCTGAAAGCTTAATTCGAGCCTGGAAGCTTATTTCAAGCCTATAAGCTTTTTTCAAGCCTAAAAGCTTATTTAAAGCCTACAAGCTTATTTCGAGCCTAAAAGCTTTTTTAACCCTGGATAGGTACGCTCCTCGGACACCCCTTTAAGGGTATACTCGGACGCGAACGACCCCGACGCCAAAAAAAATTCTTGAAAAATCAGTTTTTGCAGTAACCTCCTTTTTTCTTTTGCCAAAAAAAAATTCAATGAATGCTTAAAACAACTGTAAAGATAAATACTACTCATCTGCAGAAAAACTATTTATTATAAATATTTTAAAAAATTAAGTAGAAAAAAAAAGACCTGACATAAAAATTCATAAAAAAAGTTTATACATATATACAAAAATCCTTTTAGGAATTGATTCTTGAATGTTTAGGACACATCTTGGTGTATTTTGGATGAAGTCAGACCCATGGAGGTGAAGATCTGAAATGAGAAAAAAAGGGTAACTTTTTTTGGCCAAAAAAATTTGTCCAAATTTCATGAATTTTTTTTGGTACCCAAATGAAATAGGAAGTGGCTAATTTTTTTAGGGAATAAACATATGTTATCCTAAAATAGAAATATGTAAAAAAATCTTCATTATTTTGTAAATTACATTTATATCAGGGGCCATATCTAAAGGTAATTTTTTGAGTACTTAGAAATTTCGTAAAAAAATACATATATTTAATATATAATATGATATTTATGCAGGTAAAAATATACCAAAACATCACAAATTCTATAGGGAACAAGAATATATATAGATAGGGCAGCTTACGCTTCGGATATGTCCACAAAATGGCCGCCAACCACACTGACTCAGACTCCCTAATCTGCCACTTGAAATGTAGGAAGGGTATGTCACTTTCAAGGTGTTATTTACTAATCTAATTATTATTGGATATGCATAAAAATTGTATGGTGGGTTGCTGGATAATTGTCGATTATTTTACGACTATAAAATTAAAATTCTAACCCAAAAATAAATTTTTGAAGGGAAATAAATTCGAAAAAAAAAATGTAAAACAATATAATATTTTAGCTAAAAAAATTTGATGATATTCAATCAAAAAAAAAGTAAACAAAATTTTCCGACAAATAAACATCTAGAGGAATCATTACTCTGTGATAGTTCCTTAGTACGTAGTAATTTTGAAAGAATTGGGAAAAAACGAAAAAATGGCAATCACCGGAAAATCGAACACATACCTATATATACGCCATATCTGGCTTAAAAAAAGATAGGCGTGGGTAGCCAGATCATCTAGAAACACTTTCCAACACTATAAAAATATAAGTTTTGCGACACTACTTGCCAATTCCTTACGGTAACATGACTAAGCGAAAAAATGCAAAACAAATAAAAAGGGGCACTCGCGGAAAAAATGGCTAACATTCTAATATACGGCATTTCAGAAAATAAAAATTCAGCCACGTGCTAGGCAAACCATCAAGGCACATTTTCCGACAAATAAACATCTAAATGAATCATTACTCTGTGATAGTTCCTTAGTACGTAGTAATTTTGAAAGAAATGGGAAAAAACGAAAAAATGGCAATCACAGGAAAATCGAACACATACCTATATATACGCCATATCTGGCTAAAAAAAAAAAGATAGGCATGGGTAGCCAGATCATCTAGAAACACTTTCCAACACTATAAAATTATAAGTTTTACGACACTACTTGCCAATTCCTTACGGTAACATGACTAAGCAAAAAAATGCAAAACAAATAAAAAGGGGCACTCGTGGAAAAATGGCCATTCTAATATACGGCATTTCAGAAAAAAAAAATTTCAGCCACGTGCTAGGCAAACCATCAAGGCACATTTTCCGACAAATAAACATATAAATGAATCATTACTCTGTGATAGTTCCTTAGTACGTAGTAATTTTGAAAGAAATGGGAAAAAACGAAAAAATGGCAATCACAGGAAAATCGAACACATACTTATATATACGCCATATCTGGCTAAAAAAAAAATAGGCATGGGTAGCCAGATCATCTAGAAACACTTTCCAACACTATAAAAATATAAGTTTTGCGACACTACTTGCCAATTCCTTACGGTAACATGACTAAGCAAAAAAATGCAAAACAAATAAAAAGGGGCACTCGCGGAAAAATGCCCAACATTCTAATATACGGCATCTCAGATAAAAAAAAGACATGCACGTGTTAGCCCAACCATCAAGGCACACCTTATAACACATAAACATGAAAAAAAAAATCAATAATATACGGCAATTCCTTACTACGTAGTAAATTTTTACAAATATTGAAAAAAAACAGAAATTGGCAACCGCAGTTAAATACCCAATATACCAATAACTACGTCGTATCTGACAAAAACAAAATCCCGCATGGGTAGCCAGATCATCTAGACACACTTTCCAACACTAAAAAAGCAAAAGTTTTACGACACTATTTCGCAATATCTTACGGAAAAATGACTTGGCAAAAAAATGAAAAAAAATGAAAAAGGGGTACTCGCGGTAAAATGCCCGACATTCTAATATACGGCATCTCAGATAAAAAAAAGACATGCACGTGTTAGCCCAACCATCAAGGCGGACTTTCTAACACATAAACATGAAAAAAAATGAATAATATACGGCAATTCCTTACTACGTAGTAATTTTTACAAATATTCAAAAAAACAGAAATTGGTAACCGCAGTTAAATACCCAATATACCAATAACTACGTCGTATCTGACAAAAACAAAGTCATGCATGGGTAGCCAGATCATCTAGACACACTTTCCAACACTAAACAAGCAAATGTTTTACGACACTATTTGGCAATATCTTACGGAAAAATGACTTGGCAAAAAAATGAAAAAAAATGAAAAAGGGGCACTCGCGGTAAAATGGTCCTCGTGGTGATGAACGACATTTTAACTAAAAAAAAAATCATGCACATGGTAGCCAAACAATCCACCAAGACTTTCCACAACTGATAACCTATACAAGTTGCACCATTCTACGACAATTTCATAATACGTAATAACTTTGATAATTATGCAAACTACCTTAGAAGGGTAAACTCGGTCGCGCTCGACCCCGACGCGTCTCAGAAATCGGGGAAGGAGTACAGCTACAGCAATGCACATCTGGACACTACTAGAGCGTGTAGGGGAGACACCTCCTGCAGGTCGATCACCCACAAATTCAGTCACGGGGGTGAGTCACGTGAGAAAAGCCTGTTTTTTTTTTGACGCTCGGGGTCGCGAACGACCCACCGTACCTATCCAGGGTTAAAGCCTAAAAGCTTATTTCGAGCCTAAAAGCTAATTTCAAGCATAAAAGCTTATTTGGAGCCTGAAAGCTTATTGCAAGCCTAGAAGCTTATTTTAAGCCTAAAAGCATATTTCAAGCCTAAAAGCTTATTTCGAGCCTGGAAGCTTATTTCAGGCCTTCAAGCTTATTTAAAGCCTAAGAGCTTATTTCAAGCCAAAAAAGCTTATTTCGAGCTCGAAAGCTTATTTCAACCCTACAAGCTTATTTCGAGCCTAAAAGCTTATTTCAAGCCTAAAAGCTGATTTCAGGCTTGAAAGCTTATTTCAAGCCTACAAGCTTATATCGAGCCTAAAAGCTTATTTCAAGCCTATATGCTTTTTTCAAGCCTAAAAGCTTATTTCAAGCCTACAAGCTTATATCAAGCTTTCAAGCTTATTTAGACCCTAAAAGCTTTTTTCAAGCCTAAAAGCTTATTTCGAGCTTTAAAGCTTATTTCAAGCCTTCAAGCTTATTTCGAGCCTGAAAGCTTATTTCAAGCCTACAAGCTTATTTCAAGCCTGAAAGCTTATTCCAAGCCTAGAAGCTTATTTCAATCCTGAAAGCTTATTTCAAGCCTACAAGCTTATTTCGACGCTAAAAGCTTATTTCAAGCCTAAAAGCTTATTTCGAGCCTGAAAGCTTATTTCGAGCCTAAAAGATTATTTCGAGCATAAAAGCTTATTTTAAGCCTAAAAGCTTACTTCGAGCCTAAAAGCTTATTTCATGCCTAAAAGCTTATTTCGAGCCTAAAAGCTTATTAAAGCCTAAAAGCTTATTTCGAACCTAAAAGCTTATTTCGAGCCTACAAGCTTATTTCGAGCCTAAAAGCTTATTACAAGCCTAAAAGCTTATTTCGAGCCTAAAGGCTTATTTTGAGCCCAAAAGCTTATTTCGAGCTTAAAAGCTTATTTTGATCCTACAAGCTTATTACGAGCCTAAAAGCTTATTTCAAGCCTAAAAGCTTATCTCGAGCCTTAAAGCTTATTTCAAGCCTAAAAGCTTATTTCGAGCCTAAAAGCTTATTTCAAGTCTACAAGCTTATTTCGAGCCTGAAAGCTTATTTCAAGCCTACAAGCTTATTTCGAGCTTGAAAGCTTATTTTAAGCCTAAAAGCTTATTTCGAACCTAAAAGCTTATTTCGAGCCTACAAGCTTATTTCGAGCCTAAAAGCTTATTACAAGCCTAAAAGCTTATTTTGAGCCTAAAAGCTTATTTCGAGCCTAAAAGCTTATTTCGAGCTTAAAAGCTTATTTTGAGCCTACAAGCTTATTACGAGCCTAAAAGCTTATTTCAAGCCTAAAAGCTTATTTCAAGCCCAAAAGCATATTTCGAGCTTAAAAGCTTATTTCAAGCTTACAAGCTTATTTCGAGACAAAAAGCTTATTTCAAGCCTACAAGCTTATATCGAGCCTAAAAGCTTATTTCAAGCCTACAAGCTTATTTCAAGCTTTCAAGCTTATTTCGAGCCTAAAAGCTTTTTTAAAGCCTAAAAGCTTGTTTCGAGCTTGAAAGCTTATTTCCAGCCATCAAGCTTATTTCGAGCCTGAAAGCCTATTTCAAGCCTACAAGCTTATTTCAAGCCTGAAAGCTTATTTCAAGCCTAGAAGCTTATTTAAAGCCTGAATGCTTATTTCAAGACTACAAGCTTATTTCGAGGCTAAAAGCTTATTTCAAGCCTAAAAGCTTATTTCGAGCCTGAAAACTTATTTCGAGCCTAAAAGATTATTTCGAGCCTAAAAGCTTATATTAAGCCTAAAAGCTCATTTCCAGCCTAAAAGCTTATTTCATGCCTAAAAGCTTATTTCGAGCCTAAAAGCTTATTCAAGCCTAAACGCTTATTTCGAGCCTAAAAGCTTATTTTGAGCCTAAAAGCTTATTTCGAGCTTGAAAGCTTATTTTGAGCCTACAAGCTTATTTCAAGCCTACAAGCTTATCTCGAGCCTAAAATCTTATTCCAAGCCTAAAAGCTTATTTCGAGCCTAAAAGCTTATTTTAAGTCTACAAGCTTATTTCGAGCCTGAAAGCTTATTTCAAGGCTAAAAGCTTATTTCGAGCCTAAAAGATTTTTTCAAGCCTACAAGCTTATTTGGAGCCTAAAAGCTTATTTCAAGCCTAAAAGCTTATTTCGAACCTAAAAGCTTCTTCCGAGCTTACAAGCTTATTTCGAGCCTAAAAGCTTATTACAAGCCTAAAAGCTTATTTCGAGCCTAAAAGCTTACTTCGAGCCTAAAAGCTTATTTCGAGCTGAAAAGTCTATTTTGAGCCTACAAGCTTATTACGAGCCTAAAAGCTTATTTCAAGCCTGAAAGCTTATTTCGAGCATAAAAGCTTATTTCAAGCTTACAAGCTTATTTCGAGCCTAAAAGCTTATTTCAAGCCTAAAAGCTTATTTGGAGCCTGAAAGCTTATTTCAAGCCTAGAAGCTTATTTTGAGCCTAAAAGCTTATTTCAAGCCTATAAGCTTATTTCGAGGTTAAAAGCTTATTTCAAGCTTACAAGCTCATTTCGAGACAAAAAGCTTATTTCAAGAATCGAATCTTATTTCGAGCCTAAAAGCTTATTTCAAGCCTAAAAGCTTATTTGGAGCCTGAAAGCTTATTTCAAGCCTAGAAGTTTATTTTGAGCCTAAAAGCTTATTTCAAGCCTAAAAGCTTATTTGGAGCCTGAAAGCTTCTTTCAAGCCTACAAGCTTATTTCAAGCCTAAAAGCTTATTTTAAGCCTACAAGCTTATTTCGAGCCTGAAAGCTAATTTCGAGCCTAAAAGATTATTTCGAGCCTAAAAGCTTATTTCGAGCTTGAAAGCTTATTTCGAGCCTGGAAGCTTATTTCGAGCCTACAAGCTTATTTCAAGCCTAAAAGCTTATTTCGAGCCTGGAAGCTTATTTCAAGCCTGAAAGCTTATTTCGAGCCTAAAAGCTTATTTTGAGCCTGAAAGTTTATTTCTAGCCTACAAGCTTATTTCAAGCCTAAAAGCTCATTTTAAGCCTACAAGCTTATTTCGAGCCTGAAAGCTAATTTCGAGCCTAAAAGATTATTTCGAGCCTAAAAGCTTATTTCGAGCTTGAAAGCTTATTTCGAGCCTGGAAGCTTATTTCGAGCCTACAAGCTTATTTCAAGCCTAAAAGCTTATTTCGAGACTGGAAGCTTATTTCAAGCCTGAAAGCTTATTTCGAGCCTAAAAGCTTATTTCGAGCCTGAAAGTTTATTTCTAGCCTACAAGCTTATTTAAAGCCTACAAGCTTATTTCGAGCCTAAAAGCTTATTTAGAGCCTGAAAGCTTATTTCGAGGCTAAAAGCTTATTTCGAGCCTGAAAGCTTATTCCAAGCCTTCAAGCTTATTTCGAGCCTAAAAGCTTATTTGAAGCCTGAAAGCTTATTTCGAGCATAAAAGCTTATTTGAAGCATACAAGCTTATTTCGAGCCTAAAAGCTTATTTCAAGTCTGAAAGCTTATTTCGAGCCTGGAAGCTTAGTTCGAGCCTAAAAGCTTATTTCGAGCCTGGATGCTTATATCAAGTCTACAAGCTTATTTCGAGCCTAAAAGCTTATTTCAAGCCTGAAAGTTCATTTCTAGCCTACAAGCTTATTTCGAGCCTAAAAGCTTATTCAAAGCCTGAAAGCTTATTTCGAGCCTAAAAGCTTATTTCGATCCTGAAAGCTTATTTCAAGCCTTCAAGCTTATTTCGAGCCTAAAAGCTTATTTGAAGCCTGAAAGCTTATTTCGAGCATAAAAGCTTATTTGAAGCATAAAAGCTTATTTCGAGCCTAAAAGCTTATTTCAAGTCTGAAAGCTTAATTCGAGCCTGGAAGCTTATTTCAAGCCTATAAGCTTTTTTCAAGCCTAAAAGCTTATTTAAAGCCTACAAGCTTATTTCGAGCCTAAAAGCTTTTTTAACCCTGGATAGGTACGCTCCTCGGACACCCCTTTAAGGGTATACTCGGACGCGAACGACCCCGACGCCAAAAAAAATTCTTGAAAAATCAGTTTTTGCAGTAACCTCCTTTTTTCTTTTGCCAAAAAAAAATTCAATGAATGCTTAAAACAACTGTAAAGATAAATACTACTCATCTGCAGAAAAACTATTTATTATAAATATTTTAAAAAATTAAGTAGAAAAAAAAAGACCTGACATAAAAATTCATAAAAAAAGTTTATACATATATACAAAAATCCTTTTAGGAATTGATTCTTGAATGTTTAGGACACATCTTGGTGTATTTTGGATGAAGTCAGACCCATGGAGGTGAAGATCTGAAATGAGAAAAAAAGGGTAACTTTTTTTGGCCAAAAAAATTTGTCCAAATTTCATGAATTTTTTTTGGTACCCAAATGAAATAGGAAGTGGCTAATTTTTTTAGGGAATAAACATATGTTATCCTAAAATAGAAATATGTAAAAAAATCTTCATTATTTTGTAAATTACATTTATATCAGGGGCCATATCTAAAGGTAATTTTTTGAGTACTTAGAAATTTCGTAAAAAAATACATATATTTAATATATAATATGATATTTATGCAGGTAAAAATATACCAAAACATCACAAATTCTATAGGGAACAAGAATATATATAGATAGGGCAGCTTACGCTTCGGATATGTCCACAAAATGGCCGCCAACCACACTGACTCAGACTCCCTAATCTGCCACTTGAAATGTAGGAAGGGTATGTCACTTTCAAGGTGTTATTTACTAATCTAATTATTATTGGATATGCATAAAAATTGTATGGTGGGTTGCTGGATAATTGTCGATTATTTTACGACTATAAAATTAAAATTCTAACCCAAAAATAAATTTTTGAAGGGAAATAAATTCGAAAAAAAAAATGTAAAACAATATAATATTTTAGCTAAAAAAATTTGATGATATTCAATCAAAAAAAAAGTAAACAAAATTTTCCGACAAATAAACATCTAGAGGAATCATTACTCTGTGATAGTTCCTTAGTACGTAGTAATTTTGAAAGAATTGGGAAAAAACGAAAAAATGGCAATCACCGGAAAATCGAACACATACCTATATATACGCCATATCTGGCTTAAAAAAAGATAGGCGTGGGTAGCCAGATCATCTAGAAACACTTTCCAACACTATAAAAATATAAGTTTTGCGACACTACTTGCCAATTCCTTACGGTAACATGACTAAGCGAAAAAATGCAAAACAAATAAAAAGGGGCACTCGCGGAAAAAATGGCTAACATTCTAATATACGGCATTTCAGAAAATAAAAATTCAGCCACGTGCTAGGCAAACCATCAAGGCACATTTTCCGACAAATAAACATCTAAATGAATCATTACTCTGTGATAGTTCCTTAGTACGTAGTAATTTTGAAAGAAATGGGAAAAAACGAAAAAATGGCAATCACAGGAAAATCGAACACATACCTATATATACGCCATATCTGGCTAAAAAAAAAAAGATAGGCATGGGTAGCCAGATCATCTAGAAACACTTTCCAACACTATAAAATTATAAGTTTTACGACACTACTTGCCAATTCCTTACGGTAACATGACTAAGCAAAAAAATGCAAAACAAATAAAAAGGGGCACTCGTGGAAAAATGGCCATTCTAATATACGGCATTTCAGAAAAAAAAAATTTCAGCCACGTGCTAGGCAAACCATCAAGGCACATTTTCCGACAAATAAACATATAAATGAATCATTACTCTGTGATAGTTCCTTAGTACGTAGTAATTTTGAAAGAAATGGGAAAAAACGAAAAAATGGCAATCACAGGAAAATCGAACACATACTTATATATACGCCATATCTGGCTAAAAAAAAAATAGGCATGGGTAGCCAGATCATCTAGAAACACTTTCCAACACTATAAAAATATAAGTTTTGCGACACTACTTGCCAATTCCTTACGGTAACATGACTAAGCAAAAAAATGCAAAACAAATAAAAAGGGGCACTCGCGGAAAAATGCCCAACATTCTAATATACGGCATCTCAGATAAAAAAAAGACATGCACGTGTTAGCCCAACCATCAAGGCACACCTTATAACACATAAACATGAAAAAAAAAATCAATAATATACGGCAATTCCTTACTACGTAGTAAATTTTTACAAATATTGAAAAAAAACAGAAATTGGCAACCGCAGTTAAATACCCAATATACCAATAACTACGTCGTATCTGACAAAAACAAAATCCCGCATGGGTAGCCAGATCATCTAGACACACTTTCCAACACTAAAAAAGCAAAAGTTTTACGACACTATTTCGCAATATCTTACGGAAAAATGACTTGGCAAAAAAATGAAAAAAAATGAAAAAGGGGTACTCGCGGTAAAATGCCCGACATTCTAATATACGGCATCTCAGATAAAAAAAAGACATGCACGTGTTAGCCCAACCATCAAGGCGGACTTTCTAACACATAAACATGAAAAAAAATGAATAATATACGGCAATTCCTTACTACGTAGTAATTTTTACAAATATTCAAAAAAACAGAAATTGGTAACCGCAGTTAAATACCCAATATACCAATAACTACGTCGTATCTGACAAAATCAAAGTCATGCATGGGTAGCCAGATCATCTAGACACACTTTCCAACACTAAACAAGCAAATGTTTTACGACACTATTTGGCAATATCTTACGGAAAAATGACTTGGCAAAAAAATGAAAAAAAATGAAAAAGGGGCACTCGCGGTAAAATGGTCCTCGTGGTGATGAACGACATTTTAACTAAAAAAAAAATCATGCACATGGTAGCCAAACAATCCACCAAGACTTTCCACAACTGATAACCTATACAAGTTGCACCATTCTACGACAATTTCATAATACGTAATAACTTTGATAATTATGCAAACTACCTTAGAAGGGTAAACTCGGTCGCGCTCGACCCCGACGCGTCTCAGAAATCGGGGAAGGAGTACAGCTACAGCAATGCACATCTGGACACTACTAGAGCGTGTAGGGGAGACACCTCCTGCAGGTCGATCACCCACAAATTCAGTCACGGGGGTGAGTCACGTGAGAAAAGCCTGTTTTTTTTTTGACGCTCGGGGTCGCGAACGACCCACCGTACCTATCCAGGGTTAAAGCCTAAAAGCTTATTTCGAGCCTAAAAGCTAATTTCAAGCATAAAAGCTTATTTGGAGCCTGAAAGCTTATTGCAAGCCTAGAAGCTTATTTTAAGCCTAAAAGCATATTTCAAGCCTAAAAGCTTATTTCGAGCCTGGAAGCTTATTTCAGGCCTTCAAGCTTATTCAAAGCCTAAGAGCTTATTTCAAGCCAAAAAAGCTTATTTCGAGCTCGAAAGCTTATTTCAACCCTACAAGCTTATTTCGAGCCTAAAAGCTTATTTCAAGCCTAAAAGCTGATTTCAGGCTTGAAAGCTTATTTCAAGCCTACAAGCTTATATCGAGCCTAAAAGCTTATTTCAAGCCTATATGCTTTTTTCAAGCCTAAAAGCTTATTTCAAGCCTACAAGCTTATATCAAGCTTTCAAGCTTATTTAGACCCTAAAAGCTTTTTTCAAGCCTAAAAGCTTATTTCGAGCTTTAAAGCTTATTTCAAGCCTTCAAGCTTATTTCGAGCCTGAAAGCTTATTTCAAGCCTACAAGCTTATTTCAAGCCTGAAAGCTTATTCCAAGCCTAGAAGCTTATTTCAATCCTGAAAGCTTATTTCAAGCCTACAAGCTTATTTCGACGCTAAAAGCTTATTTCAAGCCTAAAAGCTTATTTCGAGCCTGAAAGCTTATTTCGAGCCTAAAAGATTATTTCGAGCATAAAAGCTTATTTTAAGCCTAAAAGCTTACTTCGAGCCTAAAAGCTTATTTCATGCCTAAAAGCTTATTTCGAGCCTAAAAGCTTATTAAAGCCTAAAAGCTTATTTCGAACCTAAAAGCTTATTTCGAGCCTACAAGCTTATTTCGAGCCTAAAAGCTTATTACAAGCCTAAAAGCTTATTTCGAGCCTACAAGCTTATTTCAAGCCTAAAAGCTTATTTCGAGACTGGAAGCTTATTTCAAGCCTGAAAGCTTATTTCGAGCCTAAAAGCTTATTTCGAGCCTGAAAGTTTATTTCTAGCCTACAAGCTTATTTAAAGCCTACAAGCTTATTTCGAGCCTAAAAGCTTATTTAGAGCCTGAAAGCTTATTTCGAGGCTGAAAGCTTATTTCGAGCCTGAAAGCTTATTCCAAGCCTTCAAGCTTATTTCGAGCCTAAAAGCTTATTTGAAGCCTGAAAGCTTATTTCGAGCATAAAAGCTTATTTGAAGCATACAAGCTTATTTCGAGCCTAAAAGCTTATTTCAAGTCTGAAAGCTTATTTCGAGCCTGGAAGCTTAGTTCGAGCCTAAAAGCTTATTTCGAGCCTGGATGCTTATATCAAGTCTACAAGCTTATTTCGAGCCTAAAAGCTTATTTCAAGCCTGAAAGTTCATTTCTAGCCTACAAGCTTATTTCGAGCCTAAAAGCTTATTCAAAGCCTGAAAGCTTATTTCGAGCCTAAAAGCTTATTTCGATCCTGAAAGCTTATTTCAAGCCTTCAAGCTTATTTCGAGCCTAAAAGCTTATTTGAAGCCTGAAAGCTTATTTCGAGCATAAAAGCTTATTTGAAGCATAAAAGCTTATTTCGAGCCTAAAAGCTTATTTCAAGTCTGAAAGCTTAATTCGAGCCTGGAAGCTTATTTCAAGCCTATAAGCTTTTTTCAAGCCTAAAAGCTTATTTAAAGCCTACAAGCTTATTTCGAGCCTAAAAGCTTTTTTAACCCTGGATAGGTACGCTCCTCGGACACCCCTTTAAGGGTATACTCGGACGCGAACGACCCCGACGCCAAAAAAAATTCTTGAAAAATCAGTTTTTGCAGTAACCTCCTTTTTTCTTTTGCCAAAAAAAAATTCAATGAATGCTTAAAACAACTGTAAAGATAAATACTACTCATCTGCAGAAAAACTATTTATTATAAATATTTTAAAAAATTAAGTAGAAAAAAAAAGACCTGACATAAAAATTCATAAAAAAAGTTTATACATATATACAAAAATCCTTTTAGGAATTGATTCTTGAATGTTTAGGACACATCTTGGTGTATTTTGGATGAAGTCAGACCCATGGAGGTGAAGATCTGAAATGAGAAAAAAAGGGTAACTTTTTTTGGCCAAAAAAATTTGTCCAAATTTCATGAATTTTTTTTGGTACCCAAATGAAATAGGAAGTGGCTAATTTTTTTAGGGAATAAACATATGTTATCCTAAAATAGAAATATGTAAAAAAATCTTCATTATTTTGTAAATTACATTTATATCAGGGGCCATATCTAAAGGTAATTTTTTGAGTACTTAGAAATTTCGTAAAAAAATACATATATTTAATATATAATATGATATTTATGCAGGTAAAAATATACCAAAACATCACAAATTCTATAGGGAACAAGAATATATATAGATAGGGCAGCTTACGCTTCGGATATGTCCACAAAATGGCCGCCAACCACACTGACTCAGACTCCCTAATCTGCCACTTGAAATGTAGGAAGGGTATGTCACTTTCAAGGTGTTATTTACTAATCTAATTATTATTGGATATGCATAAAAATTGTATGGTGGGTTGCTGGATAATTGTCGATTATTTTACGACTATAAAATTAAAATTCTAACCCAAAAATAAATTTTTGAAGGGAAATAAATTCGAAAAAAAAAATGTAAAACAATATAATATTTTAGCTAAAAAAATTTGATGATATTCAATCAAAAAAAAAGTAAACAAAATTTTCCGACAAATAAACATCTAGAGGAATCATTACTCTGTGATAGTTCCTTAGTACGTAGTAATTTTGAAAGAATTGGGAAAAAACGAAAAAATGGCAATCACCGGAAAATCGAACACATACCTATATATACGCCATATCTGGCTTAAAAAAAGATAGGCGTGGGTAGCCAGATCATCTAGAAACACTTTCCAACACTATAAAAATATAAGTTTTGCGACACTACTTGCCAATTCCTTACGGTAACATGACTAAGCGAAAAAATGCAAAACAAATAAAAAGGGGCACTCGCGGAAAAAATGGCTAACATTCTAATATACGGCATTTCAGAAAATAAAAATTCAGCCACGTGCTAGGCAAACCATCAAGGCACATTTTCCGACAAATAAACATCTAAATGAATCATTACTCTGTGATAGTTCCTTAGTACGTAGTAATTTTGAAAGAAATGGGAAAAAACGAAAAAATGGCAATCACAGGAAAATCGAACACATACCTATATATACGCCATATCTGGCTAAAAAAAAAAAGATAGGCATGGGTAGCCAGATCATCTAGAAACACTTTCCAACACTATAAAATTATAAGTTTTACGACACTACTTGCCAATTCCTTACGGTAACATGACTAAGCAAAAAAATGCAAAACAAATAAAAAGGGGCACTCGTGGAAAAATGGCCATTCTAATATACGGCATTTCAGAAAAAAAAAATTTCAGCCACGTGCTAGGCAAACCATCAAGGCACATTTTCCGACAAATAAACATATAAATGAATCATTACTCTGTGATAGTTCCTTAGTACGTAGTAATTTTGAAAGAAATGGGAAAAAACGAAAAAATGGCAATCACAGGAAAATCGAACACATACTTATATATACGCCATATCTGGCTAAAAAAAAAATAGGCATGGGTAGCCAGATCATCTAGAAACACTTTCCAACACTATAAAAATATAAGTTTTGCGACACTACTTGCCAATTCCTTACGGTAACATGACTAAGCAAAAAAATGCAAAACAAATAAAAAGGGGCACTCGCGGAAAAATGCCCAACATTCTAATATACGGCATCTCAGATAAAAAAAAGACATGCACGTGTTAGCCCAACCATCAAGGCACACCTTATAACACATAAACATGAAAAAAAAAATCAATAATATACGGCAATTCCTTACTACGTAGTAAATTTTTACAAATATTGAAAAAAAACAGAAATTGGCAACCGCAGTTAAATACCCAATATACCAATAACTACGTCGTATCTGACAAAAACAAAATCCCGCATGGGTAGCCAGATCATCTAGACACACTTTCCAACACTAAAAAAGCAAAAGTTTTACGACACTATTTCGCAATATCTTACGGAAAAATGACTTGGCAAAAAAATGAAAAAAAATGAAAAAGGGGTACTCGCGGTAAAATGCCCGACATTCTAATATACGGCATCTCAGATAAAAAAAAGACATGCACGTGTTAGCCCAACCATCAAGGCGGACTTTCTAACACATAAACATGAAAAAAAATGAATAATATACGGCAATTCCTTACTACGTAGTAATTTTTACAAATATTCAAAAAAACAGAAATTGGTAACCGCAGTTAAATACCCAATATACCAATAACTACGTCGTATCTGACAAAATCAAAGTCATGCATGGGTAGCCAGATCATCTAGACACACTTTCCAACACTAAACAAGCAAATGTTTTACGACACTATTTGGCAATATCTTACGGAAAAATGACTTGGCAAAAAAATGAAAAAAAATGAAAAAGGGGCACTCGCGGTAAAATGGTCCTCGTGGTGATGAACGACATTTTAACTAAAAAAAAAATCATGCACATGGTAGCCAAACAATCCACCAAGACTTTCCACAACTGATAACCTATACAAGTTGCACCATTCTACGACAATTTCATAATACGTAATAACTTTGATAATTATGCAAACTACCTTAGAAGGGTAAACTCGGTCGCGCTCGACCCCGACGCGTCTCAGAAATCGGGGAAGGAGTACAGCTACAGCAATGCACATCTGGACACTACTAGAGCGTGTAGGGGAGACACCTCCTGCAGGTCGATCACCCACAAATTCAGTCACGGGGGTGAGTCACGTGAGAAAAGCCTGTTTTTTTTTTGACGCTCGGGGTCGCGAACGACCCACCGTACCTATCCAGGGTTAAAGCCTAAAAGCTTATTTCGAGCCTAAAAGCTAATTTCAAGCATAAAAGCTTATTTGGAGCCTGAAAGCTTATTGCAAGCCTAGAAGCTTATTTTAAGCCTAAAAGCATATTTCAAGCCTAAAAGCTTATTTCGAGCCTGGAAGCTTATTTCAGGCCTTCAAGCTTATTCAAAGCCTAAGAGCTTATTTCAAGCCAAAAAAGCTTATTTCGAGCTCGAAAGCTTATTTCAACCCTACAAGCTTATTTCGAGCCTAAAAGCTTATTTCAAGCCTAAAAGCTGATTTCAGGCTTGAAAGCTTATTTCAAGCCTACAAGCTTATATCGAGCCTAAAAGCTTATTTCAAGCCTATATGCTTTTTTCAAGCCTAAAAGCTTATTTCAAGCCTACAAGCTTATATCAAGCTTTCAAGCTTATTTAGACCCTAAAAGCTTTTTTCAAGCCTAAAAGCTTATTTCGAGCTTTAAAGCTTATTTCAAGCCTTCAAGCTTATTTCGAGCCTGAAAGCTTATTTCAAGCCTACAAGCTTATTTCAAGCCTGAAAGCTTATTCCAAGCCTAGAAGCTTATTTCAATCCTGAAAGCTTATTTCAAGCCTACAAGCTTATTTCGACGCTAAAAGCTTATTTCAAGCCTAAAAGCTTATTTCGAGCCTGAAAGCTTATTTCGAGCCTAAAAGATTATTTCGAGCATAAAAGCTTATTTTAAGCCTAAAAGCTTACTTCGAGCCTAAAAGCTTATTTCATGCCTAAAAGCTTATTTCGAGCCTAAAAGCTTATTAAAGCCTAAAAGCTTATTTCGAACCTAAAAGCTTATTTCGAGCCTACAAGCTTATTTCGAGCCTAAAAGCTTATTACAAGCCTAAAAGCTTATTTCGAGCCTAAAGGCTTATTTTGAGCCCAAAAGCTTATTTCGAGCTTAAAACTTATTTTGATCCTACAAGCTTATTACGAGCCTAAAAGCTTATTTCAAGCCTAAAAGCTTATCTCGAGCCTTAAAGCTTATTTCAAGCCTAAAAGCTTATTTCGAGCCTAAAAGCTTATTTCAAGTCTACAAGCTTATTTCGAGCCTGAAAGCTTATTTCAAGCCTACAAGCTTATTTCGAGCTTGAAAGCTTATTTCAAGCCTAAAAGCTTATTTCGAACCTAAAAGCTTATTTCGAGCCTACAAGCTTATTTCGAGCCTAAAAGCTTATTACAAGCCTAAAAGCTTATTTTGAGCCTAAAAGCTTATTTCGAGCCTAAAAGCTTATTTCGAGCTTAAAAGCTTATTTTGAGCCTACAAGCTTATTACGAGCCTAAAAGCTTATTTCAAGCCTAAAAGCTTATTTCAAGCCCAAAAGCATATTTCGAGCTTAAAAGCTTATTTCAAGCTTACAAGCTTATTTCGAGACAAAAAGCTTATTTCAAGCCTCCAAGCTTATTTCGAGCCTAAAAGCTTATTTCAAGCCTAAAAGCTTATTTGGAGCCTGAAAGCTTCTTTCAAGCCTACAAGCTTATTTCAAGCCTAGAAGCTTATTTCAAGCCTACAAGCTTATTTTGAGCCTGAAAGCTAATTTCGAGCCTACAAGATTATTTCGAGCCTAAAAGCTTATTTCGAGCTTGCAAGCTTATTTCGAGCCTGGCCGCTTATTTCGAGCCTACAAGCTTATTTCAAACCTAAAAGCTTATTTCGAGCCTGAAAGCTTATTTCAAGCCTGAAAGCTTATTTCGAGCCTAAAAGCTTATTCCAAGCCTAAAAGTTTATTTCGAGTGTGAAAGCTTTTTTCAAGCCTGAAAGCTTATTTCAAGCCTAAAATCTTATTTCGAGCCTACAAGCTTATTTCGAGCCTAAAAGCTTATTTCAAGCCTAAAAGCGTATTTTGAGCCTAAAAGCTTATTTCGAGCCTAAAAGCTCATTTCAAGCCTAAAAGCTTATTTCGAGCTTAAAAGCTTATTTTGAGCCTACAAGCTTATTTCGAGCCTAAAAGCTTATTTCAAGCGTGAAAGCTTATTTCGAGCTTAAAGCTTATTTTAAGCTTACAAGCTCATTTTGAGACAAACAGCTTATTTCAAGCCTAAAAGCTTATTTCGCGCCTTAAAGCTTATTTCACGCCTACAAGCTTATTTCGAGCCTAAAAGCTTATTTCAAGCCCTAAAGCTTATTTCTAGCCTGAAAGCTCATTTCAAGCCTACAAGCTTATTTCGAGCCTTAAAGCTTATTTCAAGCCTAAAAGCTTATTTCGAGCCTGAAAGCTTTTTTCAAGCCTACAAGCTTATTTCGAGCCTAAAAGCTTATTTAAAGCCTGAAAGGTTATTTCGAGCCTAAAAGCTTATTTCAAGACTACAGGCTTATTTCGAGCCTAAAAGATTATTTCAAGCCTGAAAGCTTATTACCTGCCTCGTAGCTTATTTCAAGCATACAAGCTTATTTTGAGCCTAAAAGCTTATTTCAAGTCTGAAAGCTTATTTCGAGCCTGGGAGCTTATTTCAAGCCTACAAGCTCATTTCGAGCCTAAAAGCTTATTTAAAGCCTGAAAGCTTATTTCAAGCCAGGAAGCTTATTCCAAGCCTTCAAGCTTATTTCAAGCCTAAAAGCTTATTTCAAGCCTAAAGGCTTATTTAAAGCCTAAAATTTAATTTCAAGCTCGAAAGCTTATTTCAAGCCTAAAATCTAATTTCAAGCCTAAAAGCTCATTTCGAGCCTTAAAGCTTATTTCAAGCCTAGAAGCTTATTTTGGGGCTAAAAGCTTATTTCGAGCCTGAAAGCTTATTTCAAACCTACAAGTTTATTTCGAGCCTAAAGGCTTATTTCAAGTCTAAAAGCTTATTTCGAGCCTGGAAGCTTATTTCAAGCCTACAAGCTTGTTTCGAGCCTAAAAGCTTATTAGAAGCCTAAAAGCTTATTTCGAACCTGGAAGCTTATTTCAACCCTTCAAGTTTATTTAAAACCTAAGAGCTTATTTCAAGCTTAAAAGTTTATTTCAAGCTCAAAAACTTATTTCAAGCCTACGAGCTTATATCGAGCCTAAAAGCTTATTTCAAGCCTTAAAGCTTTTTTCAAGCCGAAAAGATTATTTCAAGCCTATAAGCTTATTTCGAGCCTAAAAGCTTATTCCAAGCCTTGAATCTTATTTCGAGCATGAAAGCTTATTTCAAGCCTACAAGATTATTCCGAGCCTAAAAGTTTATTTCAAGCCAAAAAGCTTATTTCGAGCCTGAAAGCTTATTTAAACACTGAAAGCTTATTTCGAGCTTAAAAGCTTATTTCAAGCCTACAAGCTTATTTCGAGCCTAAAAGCTTATTTCAAGCCTGAAAGCTTATTACGTGCCTCGAAGCTTATTTCAAGCCTACAAGCTCATTTCCAGCCTAAAAGCTTATTTCAAGCCTGAAAGCTTATTTCAAGCCTAGAAGCTTATTTCAAGCCTGAATGCTTATTTCAAGACTACAAGCTTATTTCGAGGCTAAAAGCTTATTTCAAGCCTAAAAGCTTATTTCGAGCCTGAAAGCTTATTTCGAGCCTAAAAGATTATTTCGAGCCTAAAAGCTTATTTTAAGCCTAAAAGCTTAGGCCTATTTCGAGCTTGAAAGCTTATTTCAAGCCTAAAAGCTTATTTCGAGCTTGAAAGCTTATTTTGAGCCTACAAGCTTTTTTCGAGCCTAAAAGCTTATTTCAAGCCTAAAAGCTTATTTCAAGCCTGAAAGCTTATTTCAAGCTTACAAGCTCATTTCGAGACAAAAACCTTATTTCAAGCCTAAAAGCTTATTTCGAGCCTGAAAGCTCATTTCACGCCTACAAGCTTATTTCGAGCCTAAAAGCTTATTTCAAGCCTTAAAGCTTATTTCGAGCCTGAAAGCTCATTTCAAGCCCACAAGCTTATTTCGAGCCTAAAAGCTTATTTCAAGCCTAAAAGCTTATTTCGAGCCTGACAGCTTTTTTCATGCCTACAAGCTTATTTCGAGCCTAAAAGCTTATTTAAAGCCTGAAAGCTTATTTCGAGCCTAAAAGCTTATTTCAAGCCTACAGGCTCATTTTGAGCCTAAAAGCTTATTTCAAGGGTGAAAGCTTATTACGTGCCTCGAAGCTCATTTCAAGCCTACAAGCTTATTTCGAGCCTAAAAGCTTATTTCAAGTCTGAAAGCTTATTTCGAGCCTGGGAGCTTATTTCAAGCCTAAAAGCTCTTTTCAAGCCAAAAAGCTTATTTAAAGCCTGAAAGCTTATTTCAAGCCTGGAAGCTTATTCCAAGCCATCAAGCTTATTTCAAGACTAAAAGCTTATTTCAAGCCTAAAAGCTTATTTCAAGCCTAAAATTTAATTTCAAGCTCTAAAGCTTATTTCAAGCCTAAAAGCTTATTTCATGCCTAAAAGCTTATTTTGAGCCTAAAAGCTTATATAAGCCTAAAAGCTTATTTCGAACCTAAAAGCTTATTCAAGCCTAGAAGCTCATTTCGAACCTAAAAGCTTATTTTGAGCCTACAAGCTTATTTCGAGCCTAAAAGCTTATTTTAAGCCTAAAAGCTTATTTCGAGCCTAAAAGCTTGTTTTGAGCCTAAAGGCTTATTTTGAGCTTAAAAGCTTATTTTGAGCCATCAAGCTTATTACGAGCCTAAAAGCTTATTTCAAGCCTAAAAGCTTATCTCGAGCCTAAAAACTTATTTCAAGTCTACAAGCTTATTACCTGAAAGCTTATTCCAAGCCTAAAAGCTTATTTTGAGCCTAAAAGATTATTTCAAGCCTACAAGCTTATTTCGAGCCTAAAAGCTTATTTCAAGCCTAAAATCTTATTTCGAACCTAAAAGCTTATTTCGATCCTACAAGCTTATTACGAGCCTAAAAGCTTATTACAAGCCTAAAAGCTTATTACAAGCCTAAAAGCTTATTTCGAGCCTAAAAGCTTATTTCGAGCTTAAAAGCTTATTTTGAGCCTACAAGCTTATTACGAGCCTAAAAGCTAATTTCAAGCCTAAAAGATTATTTCGAGCTTAAAAGCTTATTTCGAACTTACAAGCTCATTTCGAGACAAAAAGCTTATTTCAAGCCTCCAAGCTTATTTCGAGCCTAAAAGCTTATTTCAAGCCTAAAAGCTTATTTGGAGCGTGAAAGCTTCTTTCAAGCCTACAAGCTTATTGCAAGCCTAAAAGCTTATTTCAAGCCTACAAGCTTATTTCGAGCCTGAAAGATAATTTCGAGCCTGAAAGCTTATTTCGAGCCTGAAAGCTTATTTCAAGCCTGAAAGCTTATTTCGAGCCTGAAAGCTCATTTCGAGCCTACAAGCTTATTACGAGCCTAAAAGCTTATTACAAGCCTAAAAGCTTATTACAAGCCTAAAAGCTTATTTCGAGCCTAAAAGCTTATTTCGAGCTTAAAAGCTTATTTTGAGCCTACAAGCTTATTACGAGCCTAAAAGCTTATTTCAAGCCTAAAAGCTTATTTCAAGCCTAAAAGCTTATTTCGAGCTTAAAAGCTTATTTCGAACTTACAAGCTCATTTCGAGACAAAAAGCTTATTTCAAGCCTCCAAGCTTATTTCAAGCCTAAAAGCTTATTTCAAGCCTAAAAGCTTATTTGGAGCGTGAAAGCTTCTTTCAAGCCTACAAGCTTATTGCAAGCCTAAAAGCTTATTTCAAGCCTACAAGCTTATTTCGAGCCTGAAAGATAATTCCGAGCCTACAAGATTATTTCGAGCCTAAAAGCTTATTTCAAGCCTAAAAGTTTATTTCGAGTGTGAAAGCTTATTTAAAGCCTACAGGCTTATTTCGAGCCTAAAAGCTTATTTCAAGCATTAAAGCTTATTTCGAGCCTGAAAGCTCATTTCGAGCCTACAAGCTTATTACGAGCCTAAAAGCTTATTTCAAGCCTACAAGCTTATCTCAAGCCTAAAAGCTT
>NC_090744.1:20723779-20730177 GCF_036898095.1 Palaemon carinicauda
TAAAAGCTTATTCCAAGCCTTGAATCTTATTTCGAGCATGAAAGCTTATTTCAAGCCTACAAGCTTATTTCGAGCCTAAAAGTTTATTTCAAGCCTAAAAACTTATTTCGAGCCTGAAAGCTTATTTCAAGCCTACAAGCTTATTTCGAGCCTAAAAGCTTATTTAAACCCTGAAAGCTTATTTCGAGCTTAAAAGCTTATTTCAAGCCTACAAGCTTATTTCGAGCCTAAAAGCTTATTTCAAGCCTGAAAGCTTATTACGTGCCTCAAAGCTTATTTCAAGCCTACAAGCTTATTTCGAGCCTAAAAGCTTAATTCAAGTCTGAAAGCTTATTTCGAGCCTGAAAGCTTTTTTTAAGCCTACAAGCTTATTTCGAGCCTAAAAGCTTATTTAAAGCCTGAAAGGTTATTTCAAGCCTAAAAACTTATTTCAAGCCTACAAGCTTATTTCGAGCCTAAAAGCTTATTTCAAGCCTGAAAGCTTATTACGTGCCTCGTAGCTTATTTCAAGCCTACAAGCTTATTTTGAGCCTAAAAGCTTATTTCAAGTCTGAAAGCTTATTTCGAGCCTGGGAGCTTATTTCAAGCCTACAAGCTCATTTCGAGCCTAAAAGCTTCTTTAAAGCCTGAAAGCTTATTTCAAGCCAGGAAGCTTATTCCAAGCCTTCAAGCTTATTTCAAGCCTAAAAGCTTATTTCAAGCCTAAAGGCTTATTTCAAGCCTAAAATTTAATTTCAAGCTCGAAAGCTTATTTCAAGCCTAAAATCTAATTTCAAGCCTGAAAGCTTATTTCGAGCCTTAAAGCTTATTTCAAGCCTAGAAGCTTATTTCGGGGCTAAAAGCTTATTTTGAGCTTAAAAGCTTATTTCGAGCCTGAAAGCTTATTTCAAACATACAAGCTTATTTCGAGCCTAAAAGCTTATTTCAAGTCTAAAAGCTTATTTTGAGCCTGAAAGCTTATTTCAAGCCTACAAGCTTATTTCGAGCCTAAAAGCTTATTTAAACCCTGAAAGCTTATTTCGAGCTTAAAAGCTTATTTCAAGCCTACAAGATTATTTCGAGCCTAAAAGCTTATTTCGAACCTGAAAGCTTATTTCAACCCTTCAAGCTTATTTAAAACCTAAGAGCTTATTTCAAGCTTAAAAGCTTATTTCAAGCTCAAAAACTTATTTCAAGCCTACAAGCTTATTTCGAGCCTAAAAGCTTATTTCAATCCTAAAAGCTTATTTCAAGCTTGAAAGCTTATTTCAAGCCTACGAGCTTATATCGAGCCTAAAAGCTTATTTCAAGCCTTAAAGCTTTTTTCAAGCCAAAAAGATTATTTCAAGCCTATGAGCTTATTTCGATCCTAAATGCTTATTCCAAGCCTTGAATTTTATTTCGAGCATGAAAGCTTATTTCAAGCCTACAAGATTATTCCGAGCCTAAAAGTTTATTTCTAGCCAAAAAGCTTATTTTGAGCCTGAAAGCTTATTTCAAGCCTACAAGCTTATCTCGAGCCTAAAAGCTTATTTAAACACTGAAAGCTTATTTCGAGCTTAAAAGCTTATTTCAAGCCTACAAGCTTATTTCGAGCCTAAAAGCTTATTTCAAGCCTGAAAGCTTATTACGTGCCTCGAAGCTTATTTCAAGCCTACAAGCTCATTTCGAGCCTAAAAGCTTATTTCAAGCCTGAATGCTTATTTCAAGACTACAAGCTTATTTCGAGGCTGAAAGCTTATTTCAAGCCGAAAAGCTTATTTCGAGCCTGAAAGCTTATTTCGAGCCTAAAAGCTTATTTTAAGCCTAAAGCTTATTTCGAGCCTGAAAGCTAATTTCACGCCTACAAGCTTATTTCGAGCCTAAAAGCTTATTTCAAGCCTTAAAGCTTATTTCGAGCCTGAAAGCTCATTTCAAGCCAACAAACTTATTTCGAGCCTAAAAGCTTATTTCAAGCCTAAAAGCTTATTTCGAGCCTGACAGCTTTTTTCAAGCCTACAAGCTTATTTTGAGCCTAAAAGCTTATTTAAAGCCTGAAAGCTTATTTTGAGCCTAAAAGCTTATTTCAAGCCTACAGGCTCATTTTGAGCCTAAAAGCTTATTTCAAGGGTGAAAGCTTATTACGTGCCTCGAAGCTTATTTCAAGCCTACAAGCTTATTTCGAGCCTAAAAGCTTATTTCAAGTCTGAAAGCTTATTTCGAGCCTGGGAGCTTATTTCAAGCCTAAAAGCTCTTTTCAAGCCTAAAAGCTTATTTAAAGCCTGAAAGCTTATTTCAAGCCTGGAAGCTTATTCCAAGCCATCAAGCTTATTTCAAGACTAAAAGCTTATTTCAAGCCTAAAAGCTTATTTCAAGCCTAAAATTTAATTTCAAGCTCTATAGCTTATTTCAAGCCTAAAAGCTTATTTCATGCCTAAAAGCTTATTTTGAGCCTAAAAGCTTATTCAAGCCTAAAAGCTTTTTTCGAACCTAAAAGCTTATTTTGAGCCTAAAAGCTTATTTCGAGCCTAAAAGCTTATTTTAAGCCTAAAAGCTTATTTCGAGCCTAAAAGCTTATTTTGAGCCTAATAGCTTATTTCGAACCTAAAAGCTTATTTTAAGCCTAAAAGCTCATTTTGATCCTAAAAGCTTATTTCGAGCCTACAAGCTTATTTCGAGCCTAAAAGCTTATTTTAAGCCTAAAGCTTATTTCGAGCCTAAAAGCTTATTTTGAGCCTAAAAGCTTATTTCGAGCTTAAAAGCTTATTTTGAGCCTACAAGCTTATTACGAGCCTAAAAGCTTATTTCAAGCCTAAAAGCTTATCTCGAGCCTAAAACCTTATTTCAAGCCTAAAAGCTTATTTCGAGCCTAAAAGATTATTTCAAGCCTAAAAGCTTATCTCGAGCCTAAAACCTTATTTCAAGCCTAAAAGCTTATTTCGAGCCTAAAAGCTTATTTCAAGCCTAAAAGCTTATTTCGAGCCTAAAGGCTTATTTTGAGCCCAAAAGCTTATTTCGAGCTTAAAAGCTTATTTTGAGCCTACAAGCTTATTACGAGCCTAAAAGCTTATTTCAAGCCTAAAAGCTTATCTCGAGCCTAAAAGCTTATTTTCAAGCCTAAAAGCTTATTTCGAGCCTAAAAGCTTATTCCAAGTCTACAAGCTTAATTCGAGCCTGAAAGCTTATTTCAAGCCTAAAAGCTTATTCCGAGCCTAAAATATTATTTCAAGCCTACAAGCTTATTTCGAGCCTAAAAGCTTATTTCAAGCCTAAAAGCTTATTTTGAACCTAAAAGCTTATTTCGAGCCTACAAGCTTATTTCGAGCCTAAAAGCTTATTACAAGCCTAAAAGCTTATTTTGAGCCTAAAAGCTTATTTCGAGCCTAAAAGCTTATTTCGAGCTTAAAAGCTTTTTTTGAGCCTACAAGCTTATTACCAGCCTAAAAGCTTATTTCAAGCCTAAAAGCTTATTTCATGCCTAAAAGCTTATTCCGAGCTTAAAAGCTTATTTCAAGCTTAAAAGCTCATTTCGAGACAAAAAGCTTATTTCAAGCCTCCAAGCTTATTTCGAGCCTAAAAGCTTATTTCAAGCCTAAAAGCTTATTTGGAGCCTGAAAGCTTCTTTCAAGCCTACAAGCTTATTTCAAGCCTAGAAGCTTATTACGAGCCTACAAGATTATTTCGAGCCTAAAAGCTTATTTCGAGCTTGCAAGCTTATTTCGAGCCTGGAAGCTTATTTCGAGCCTACAAGCTTATTTCAAACCTAAAAGCTTATTTCGAGCCTGGAAGCTTATTTCAAGCCTGAAAGCTTATCTCGAGCCTAAAAGCTTATTTCAAGCCTAAAAGCTCATTTCGAGCCTAAAAGCTTATTTCAAGTCTACAAGCTTTTTTCAAGCCTAAAAGCTTAATTCGAGCCTGGAAGCTTATTTCAAGCCTAAAAGCTTGTTTCGAGCCTAAAAGCTTATTTGAAGCCTAAAAGCTTATTTCGAACCTGGAAGCTTATTTCAACCCTTCAGGCTTATTTAAAGCCTAAGAGCTTATTTCAAGCTTAAAAGCTTATTTCAAGCTCGAAAAATTATTTCAAGCCTACAAGCTTATTTCGAGCCTAAAAGCTTATTTCAATCCTAAAAGCTTATTTCAAGCTTGAAAGCTTATTTCAAGCCTACAAGCTTATATCGAGCCTAAAAGCTTATTTCAAGTCTTAAAGCTTTTTTCAAGCCAAAAAGATTATTTCAAGCCTATAAGTTTATTTCGAGCCTAGAAGCTTATTCCGAGCCTTGAATCTTATTTCGAGCATGAAAGCTTATTTCAAGCCTACAAGCTTATTTCGAGCCTAAAAGTTTATTTCAAGCCTAAAAGCTCATTTCGAGCCTGAAAGCCTATTTCAAGCCTACAAGCTTATTTCGAGCCTAAAAGCTTATTTAAACCCTGAAAGCTTATTTCGAGCTTAAAAGCTTATTTCAAGCCTACAAGCTTATTTCGAGCATAAAAGCTTATTTCAAGCCTGAAAGCTTATTACGTGCCTCGAAGCTTATTTCAAGCCTACAAGCTTATTTCGAGCCTAAAAGCTTATTTCAAGTCTGAAAGCTTATTTCGAGCCTGAAAGCTTTTTTCAAGCCTACAAGCTTATTTCGTGCCTAAAAGCTTATTTAAAGCCTGAAAGGTTATTTCGAGCCTAAAAACTTATTTCAAGCCGACAGGCTTATACCGAGTCTAAAAGCTTATTTCAAGCCTGAAAGCTTATTACGTGCCTCGTAGCTTATTTCAAGCCTACAAGCTTATTTTGAGCCTAAAAGCTTATTTCAAGTCTGAAAGCTTATTTCGAGCCTGGGAGCTTATTTCAAGCCTACAAGCTCATTTCGAGCCTAGAAGCTTCTTTAAAGCCTGAAAGCTTATTTCAAGCCAGGAAGCTTATTCCAAGCCTTCAAGCTTATTTCAAGCCTAAAAGCTTATTTCAAGCCTAAAGGCTTATTTCAAGCCTAAAATTTAATTTCAAGCTCGAAAGCTTATTTCAAGCCTAAAATCTAATTTCAAGCCTGAAAGTTTATTTCGAGCCTTGAAGCTTATTTCAAGCCTAGAAGCTTATTTCGGGGCTAAAAGCTTATTTTGAGCTTAAAAGCTTATTTCGAGCCTGAAAGCTTATTTCAAACCTACAAGCTTATTTCGAGCCTAAAAGCTTATTTCAAGTCTAAAAGCTTATTTCGAGCCTGGAAGCTTATTTCAAGCCTACAAGCTTGTTTCGAGCCTAAAAGCTTATTAGAAGCCTAAAAGCTTATTTCGAACCTGAAAGCTTATTTCAACCCTTCAAGCTTATTTAAAACCTAAGAGCTTATTTCAAGCTTAAAAGCTTATTTCAAGCTCAAAAACTTATTTCAAGCCTACAAGCTTATTTCGAGCCTAAAAGCTTATTTCAATCCTAAAAGCTTATTTCAAGCTTGAAAGCTTATTTCAAGCCTACGAGCTTATATCGAGCCTAAAAGCTTATTTCAAGCCTTAAAGCTTTTTTCAAGCCAAAAAGATTATTTCAAGCCTATGAGCTTATTTCGAGCCTAAAAGCTTATTCCAAGCCTTAAATCTTATTTCGAGCATGAAAGCTTATTTCAAGCCTACAAGATTATTCCGAGCCTAAAAGTTTATTTCTAGCCAAAAAGCTTATTTTGAGCCTGCAAGCTTATTTCAAGCCTACAAGCTTATTTCGAGCCTAAAAGCTTATTTAAACACTGAAAGCTTATTTCGAGCTTAAAAAGCTTATTTCAAGCCTACAAGCTTATTTCGAGCATAAAAGCTTATTTCAAGCCTGAAAGCTTATTACGTGCCTCGAAGCTTATTTCAAGCCTACAAGCTCATTTCGAGCCTAGAAGCTTATTTCAAGCCTGAATGCTTATTTCAAGACTACAAGCTTATTTCGAGGCTGAAAGCTTATTTCAAGCCTAAAAGCTTATTTCGAGCCTGAAAGCTTATTTCGAGCCTAAAAGATTATTTCGAGCCTAAAAGCTTATTTTAAGCCTAAAAGCTTATTTCGAGCTTAAAAGCTTATTTCAATTCTAAAAGCTTATTTCGAACTTGAAAGCTTATTTTGAGCCTACAAGCTTTTTTCGAGCCTAAAATCTTATTTCAAGTCTGAAAGCTTATTTCGAGCCTGGGAGCTTATTTCAAGCCTAAAAGCTCATTTCGAGCCTAAAAGCTTATTTCGAGCCTCAAAGCTTATTTCGAGCCTGAAAGCTTATTTCACGCCTACAAGCTTATTTCGAGCCTAAAAGCTTATTTCAAGCCTTAAAGCTTATTTCGAGCCTGAAAGCTCATTTCAAGCCTACAAGCTTATTTCGAGCCTAAAAGCTTATTTCAAGCGTAAAAGCTTATTTCGAGCCTGAAAGCTTTTTTCAAGCCCACAAGCTTATTTCGAATATAAAAGCTTATTTAAAGCCTGAAAGGTTATTTCG
>NC_090744.1:20730677-20750677 GCF_036898095.1 Palaemon carinicauda
ACCATTCAGCATTAGCTTGCTTTGCAAAAGTTCAGTTTTCTTCATTATCCCGTTGAAAATAACATTTCTATTTCAGAAAAAAATTAATATATAAGCTATTTTGATGACTACATTTCGTTACAAAATACTTCCTGTGAGAAAGTTTTTAAGGAAAATGGTTTAAAAAGTCGCATATCAGAAAAGAACAAATATTATCCAAATCCTTTATGGAAATATTGTTTCACCAAATGTACAATTAAGCAATGTGCATGCATATTTAGATACATTTCTAAACTAATCATTTACTAATGACTCAAAACTAAATCTTAAAAATATCTATTAAAATAAAGTTGTACAAACACATAATAGAAATAAGTGATCATGATTATTACATTTTACAATCTTCTAACTTTAATAGTTATTTTCCTTGCAGAAGTTATTTCTTTTAGTTAATATTATTATTCTAAAAATATTTCGTCAACGAACAAAATAAGTGACTAAAAGTGGTAATCCCATTTTATTAGGAATATCTAATGCTATTTTTTACTACTCTGTGATAACTTTTATTTTTTTTTTTCAATATTCTTTATCGGATCAGTAAATTCTTTTGATGCCTTCACTAATTCCTTATTTGCTGAGCTAATTATACCTGCCCACGAATCGTCCCCCTTTAATACAGATTTGTGCATTAGGGAAACTTGAGGGCAATGGAACCGGCGAAACAGTCTAGACCTTTCTATTTTGCATCATCCATATGTCCAATTATCAACTTCCCCTATACTTTTTGTAACATCATTTCCTTCACCGTCGCATTCATCGGGCAGACAAAATATCATCGCATATAGCCTTAGATCACGTTGTAGCGATTTTTCATCTTTATCTTGAGAGAGAGAGAGAGAGAGAGAGAGAGAGAGAGAGAGAGAGAGAGAGAGAGAGAGAGAGAATTATTATCAAGAAAATAAAAGGTTCTAGCTGTTAAGTTATCTATTTTGCAATTGGGATCTGTATTATATTTTGACCTTATAAGGTAACTGTCTTTCTCTAATAGATACTATTTAACTGTATCTAACGCTAGGTGCTGATAGCAGACTTCCATTTATCACAAAAAGGTAAGGAAATGTTCAAGTCCATCTTGATTCATTCTATAAGTCAATAAAATGATTTATTAAATATAATTTTCTCCTTTTTAACAATATTGGCAAAGATTCACAAGAAACTGCCAATCCTATTTGGAATGAATAAAGACAATTATTTCCCATTAGCTTCAATGATTTTACTCGGTGTCTTGCAATTGATGAAATCATCCTGATTTTGTAAGATCAACCCGTATTAATTTCTGAACATCTTTGTATCGTACGGAACTCCAGAGATAAATTGACTTATTTCTTCCCAATGCTTATCTAAAAATAATCTTTTGCTACAGAAATATTTAAGCGATTTCGTAATTGTTTCTAATATCAATTGTACAGCTAATTTTACATTCATACGCTGAAAGCCACTGACATTTATATGTTTCTCCAAATTTATGTGATATTTTCAGATCACTTTTACATTATAAGTTCCCTTAGCGAAGAGCAGTGGACAAAATCACCGTCACTTTGCTGAAAGCCATTATCAAAGAAATTGTTTCTTATTAGTCTCATGAGATGTGGAGCATCAGCAAAGACACAAACAACGCGATCGGTGATGCTGGATTTTCAATCATCGAATTATGCACAATTATGCATAGAGATTTCCATAGACTACCGTTGGTAGGACCTAGGTCGTTAAATATAAACATTATAGGAAAACTCGCTAGTTCCATCTAAATGATAGTATAATTTTTAGAGCACAAAGAGTATCTGAATCTTAGTCATAACTACATTTTTAGGCAATGCTGCCTTCATCAAATCATTAGGTGGAAACACGCTCAAAATTATTTGTGATTTGTCCTTAAATAATTTGATAACGGTCTTTAAAATTTATGGTTCGACATCCAACATATACTAACACAACTATTTAACGTAGAAATGGAAGAAAGATTGAAATATTGAACATCAGCTTCCTTGTAAGCAAACTGTAAAATAGTAAATACCGGAAAACAAAGGCTGGTAAATCAGACCACGGTGCGGTGTGACGTCATCAATAACCGCATGGCTAGCCTGCGCAGTAGAGAACACAGTTTGGGCCGCTGATGGGTGGTTTTTGTAGTGTCTGCTACCTCACCATCCTTGTGAGCTAAGGGTGGGAGGTTTGGGGGAGCCTATAGGTCTACCTGCTGAGTCATCGCGGCCATTGCCTAGTCTTCCCTGGTCTTATATTGGGTGGAGAGGAGGCTTGGGTGCCGATCGTAGTCACTATAGTCAATTTTATTTAGCGAGGCAGATTTGCACCGACTCGCAGCGATGCCATTTTAGCTCGGAAAAGTTTCCTGATCGCTGATTGGTTAGACAAGATAATTCTAACCAATCGACGATCAGGAAAGCTTTCCGAGCTAAAAGGTCACTGTCGATGTCGATGCAAATCTGCCTCGCTAAAAGAAATGGACTATAGGGCATTGTCCCTGACCCTAGCCTCTGCCATTCATGATATTGATGTTCATATCTTTATAGCCCTTTGTTACAAAAAAAAAATGTCATAAGTATTAGTAGTACGACCCAAGTCCATTAAGCATGAAGCTTTTATGTGGACCAGATTTATTTAACATAAAAATAAGGATATGCAAGTGTAATGAACTAGTTGAAGACACACACACAAATACAAATACATGTACATTCAGACTTACAAAAGTGCATACTTTAACATATACGTACTTACAATATGTACACATACACACACATACACATACATACAGCCTAGCTTGCATATACATGAGCGACATTTAAACCTTTAAAATCACCTACTTTAAAGAAACATTGACTTTTAAATAAGTGGAAAAGCCTTTCTAAAGATCCAGAAATAGGAGATGCGATGGAAGTAACAAATTCGTAAGGGAATCTCATGATTGAAAATCCTCATTAGAAAAAATAACACAACTGAAATTGGAAATTATAACATGTGGCACACCTCAGGAATATTTTCTAAAAAGGAGCAAAACACCCAAATTAGGTATCACAGGACTCTAACGACCTGTTCATAAGCTGCAGTATTCGTATTTCATGGAGAAAAAGAGATATCAAAGTGGATCGCCCTTCTCCATTTCACAATAAAACATTTAGATGAAATAAAGTACACCGTAATTATGATTATTCCTTCGTCTTGAGGAAGATTCCGACAACTCCGAAATTCTTGGTGCTTTCGATGTTCTATTTTTTAATTCATTTGACATCAAATCCCGACATTTTTTCATTCTATCCTCAGGAGAATTCATATAGATATGCTTCCCAAGTTTTCAAGAATACAAGATGTTAGAAACAAGTTCTCTCTCTCTCTCTCTCTCTCTCTCTCTCTCTCTCTCTCTCTCCTCTATGACGAAGAGACCTTTTCTAAAACGGAGGCAAGCGTAGCCGTCCAATTTTTGTGTTTGTTGTCACATGAAAGACAATATTTACAGACGGTATGACGCCCATTCGCAATCAAAGCGCCATTATACACGTACGAAAACTCCATCTTTCAGCTTTGGATGGGACTCGCCCGAAAGTAGTCGAGGCTGTGTACCGATTATTGAGATTCAGGCGAGTGGAACTTGAATGCTAGACAAAAGGGCCTTTCAGATAAAGATCCTTTTTCTTTAGCTCCGTTCTATCGCTTCATACCTTCGCCTTCGAGTACAAACGAAGGTTATTTTTAGCGTAACTTTTTCTTATTCATCTCAAATTCCGTTTTTTATACCCTCGTAAAGTTGCTCGTTTCTATCATCAGGTGGATCCCGTTTTCTATGATCAGATGGACCCTGTTTTCTATCACAAGGGAGAGTTTATATCCATCCTTATCATGAGTGTTCATAACGTATAAGATGTCTCTTAAAAGATGTGTTTTGATGTCTCGAATATTTCCAAATATATTTCCAAATATAGCCGCTCGGGACCAGCGGCAGCCGGGTAGCCCGCCTGGGGCCAGCGGCAGCCGGGTAGCCGCCCGGGGCCAGCGGCAGCCGGGTAGCCGCCCGGGGCCAGCGGCAGCCGGGTAGCCGCCCGGGGCCAGCGGCAGCCGGGTAGCCGCCCGGGGCCAGCGGCAGCCGGGTACCCGCCCGGGGCCAGCGGCAGCCGGGTACCCGCCCGGGGCCAGCGGCAGCCGGGTAGCCGCCCGGGGCCAGCGGCAGCCGGGTAGCCGCCCGGGGCCAGCGGCAGCCGGGTAGCCGCCCGGGGCCAGCGGCAGCCGGGTAGCGTGCCCGGGGCCACGGACAGCTGGGTAGCCGTCCGAGGCCACCGGCAGCCGGGTAGCCCGCCCGGGGCCAGCGCCAGCCGGGTAGCCGCCCGGGGCCAGCCGGGTAGCCGGGTAGCCACCCAGGGCCAGCCGGGTAGCCGGGTAGCCGCCCCGGGGCCAGCTGGGTAGCCGCCCGGGGCCAGCCGGGTAGCCGCCCGGGGCCAGCCGGGTAGCCGCCCGGGGCCAGCCGGGTAGCCGCCCGGGGCCAGCCGGGTAGCCGCCTGGGGCCAGCTGGGTAGCGGGGTAGCCGCCCGGGGCCAGCTGGGTAGGCGGGTAGCCGCCCGGGGCCAGCTGGGTAGCTGCCCAGGTCCAGCCGGGTAGCCGCCCGGGGCCAGCTTGGTAGCCGGGTAGCCGCCCCGGGCCAGCCAGGTAGCCGGGTAGCCGCCCGGGGCCAGCTGGGTAGCCGGGTAGCCGCCCGGGGTCAGCCGGGTAGCCGCCCGGGGCCAGCCGGGTAGCCGCCCGGGGCCAGCCGGATAGCCGCCCGGGGCCAGCCGGGTAGCCGCCCGGGGCCAGCCGGGTAGCCGGGTAGCCGCCCGGGGGCCAGCCGGGTAGCCGCCCGGGGCCAGCCGGGTAGCCGCCCGGGGCCATCCGGGTAGCCGCCCGGGGCCAGCCGGGTAGCCGGGAAGCCGCCCGGGGCCAGCGCCAGCCGGGTAGCCGCCCGGGGCCAGTGCCAGCCGGGTAGCCGCCCGGGGCCAGCCGGGTAGCCGGGAAGCCGCCCGGGGCCAGCGCCAGCCGGGTAGCCGCCCGGGGCCAGTGCCAGCCGGGTAGCCGCCCGGGGCCAGCGCCAGCCGGGTAGCCCCCCGAGGCCAGCGCCAGCCAGGTAACCTCCCGGGGCCAGCGCCAGCCGGGTAGCCGCCCGGGGCCAGCGCCAGCCGGGTAGCCGCCCGGGGCCAGCGCCAGCCGGGTAGCCGCCCGGGGCCACCGGGAGTGGGGGATCCCTCCCCTCCCACTGGGAAAGGGAGAGCCCCGCCAGGCCAACGATATAGAGTTCCTGTATCAGGCTTAGTTTTAAGAAAATAAAATGATGAAGAAGTCTTCACAAGAGAATGCTGTCTCCAGAGCTCCGGGGGTATTCTTAGAAAGTCTTCAGAGTAGAAGTGTATTCTTTGGATGCATACATATTCTCTCTCTTTCTCTCTCTCTCTCTCTCTCTCTCTCTCTCTCTCTCTTTCTCTTTCTCTTTTTCTTTCTTTCTCTCTCTCGCTCTCTCTTTCTCTTTCTTTTTTTCTTTCTTTCTATCTCTCCCTCGCTCTCTATTTCTCTTTCTTTCTTTCTCTCTCTCTCTCTCTCTCTCTCTCTCTCTCTCTCTCTCTCTCCTCTTTCTTTTTTTCTTTCTTTCTCTCTTTCTTTTTCTCTTTCTTTCTCTTTCTTTTTCTCTTTCTTTCTCTCTTTCTTTCTCTTTTTCTTTCTTTCTTTCTCTTTCTTTCTTTCACTCTGTCTCTCTCTCTCTTTCTCTCTCCTTATTTCTCTCTTTCTTTCTTTCTCTCTCTTTCTCTTTCTTTCTTTATATGTCTTTCTTTCTCTGTCTCTCTCTTTCTCTCTGTCCCTCTCTCTTTCTCTCTTTCTTTCTCTTTCTTTCTCTCTTTCTCTTTCTTTTTCTTTCTCTTTCTTTTTCTCTTCTTTCTCTCTCTCTTTCTCTCGCTCTCTCTCTTTCTTTCCTCTCTTTCTCTCTCTCTCTCTCTTTCTCTCTCTCTCTTTCTCTCTCTTTCTTTCTCTTTCTCTCTTTCTTTTTCTTTCTCTTTCTCTCTTTCTTTCTCTCTTTTTTTTTTTTCTCTCTCTCTCTCTCTCTCTCTCTCTCTCTCTCTCTCTCTCTCGGAAACCCTAAACTGGCTTGACTTAAAAGAAAAAAAATAACGAAGAAGTCTTCATAAGAGAATGCGGTTTCCGGAGCTCCGGATATATTCTTACAAAGTCTTCTGAGAAAATATTGCATTTTTTTATGCGTACATATTCTCTCTCTCTCTCTCTCTCTCTCTCTCTTCTCCCTCTCTCTCTCTCTCTCTCTCTCTTGGAAATCCTAAACAGGCTTGACTTTAAAGGAAAAAAATAACGAAGAAGTCTTCATAAGAGAATGTGGTTTCCGGAGCTCCGGAGGTATTCTTGGAAAGTCTTCAGGAAAGAATTTCATCCTTTCGACGCATAAATAATTCTCTCTCTCTCTCTCTCTTCTCTCTCTCTCTCTCTCTCTCTCTTTATATACATATATATATATATATATATATATACATATATATATATATATATATATATTCAATCTGATAGAACTGAAAAAAGTAGCAAAATAAACGGAAGACAAAAGGGAAAGCTTGGAAGAGAACAAATTCGTTAAAGCGTAAGAGTAATCTTTTTCTGCCGAAGACATTTAGAAGATTCCTGATCTTCAACACGAATTGAAGAGTGGTGTTAAGTATTGTTTTAATCTTCAGGCATTTCAATAATTATCATAACTATATAGAAAATTTAAAATGAAGTTGCACGGAACTAAGAGAATGTACAAAGATAAATGAAGACTTGGAAAAGGTTGCGAAATTTCGTCCAGAATTCCTCCGTTGCTCTCTTGGTCTTCAGGTTTTATGATGGAGGCGAGAGGCGAATCCATCACCACGTTTAGCAAAGAACTCTCACTGGATTATGTCGACTTAAGGAAGACCAATAAAAATTCTAATGCTTTTTTTTTGTATTTGTTCATTCAATAAACCGCTATTGTTATCTTATTTTGAGTATTATCGCTTGGTTTATCTATTCATTCATATAATTTTTAAGAAGGAGATGATAAATGATGTATTGATTCAAATTCAAGATTGAGACGACTGGTGAAATCTAACCGAGGCCTTTTTCATTAATAGGCGTAGATAATATATATATACTCTCTCTCTCTCTCTCTCTCTCTCTCTCTCTCTCTCTCTCTCTCTCTCTATATATATATATATATATATATATTTGCGTGTGTATATATAAATTTGTGAAATTGCATTGAAGACGATTAATTTAGTGACGTCAATGTGTTTTCCAAGATCTATACACCTTGGTGTTTCTTACAGGAATCCTCGTATCTTTTTAGCTTTCTTTAGATTCTCAGATGTATGCCTTACGTTAAGGAGAGGTACTCCCTAATTGGACGTCTTCCTGTTAGGACGCTCTTCTAAGAAAAGAAAAAACAAATGACAAAATATCCTAGACCGACGAAGGAACGGGTTTGGGATCGAAGATGTCTACTTTGCGTCGCTTTCTTAACTGAGATTCGGAACAAGTTTTGGTCGTCCCTCTGTGTCATCCTCATCATCATCTCTCCGTCTTCAGTGTTCTTGTCATCCAAGACGAGTAAGAACTTTTAGATGATAAATCTTTACGAGCTGGCAAACGCATGAGCCCTTTGTTCTCCTTGTATATAGTGAGCCAATCTAACTCAGCAAAAAAAAAGGACGAAGAAGACTTCATAGGAGAAGGCTGTTTCCGGAGCTCCGGAGGTATTCTTGTAAAGTCTTCCGAGAAGAATTGCGTTCTTTCTACGCATACACATTCTCTCTCTCTCTCTCTCTCTCTCTCTCCTCTCTCTCTCTCTCTCTAATGAAAAGTTTATCAATTTGATCTTAATTCACAGAATATATCAGTATTATTCGCCTCTCTCTCTCTCTCTCTCTCTCTCTCTCTCTCTCTCTCTCTCATGAAAAGTTTATCAATTTGATCTTAATTCACAAAATATATCCCTATTATTCACCTCTCTCTCTCTCTCTCTCTCTCTCTGTCTCTCTCCCTCTCTCGTTTGACGGAGTATTCTATGGGATATATCTCCTATATAATATAAAGCAAGTGTCTGGCTATATACTCTATATATATATATATATATATATGTATATATGTATATATATGTATATATATAAATATCTATCTATATATATATATATATAAATATATATATATATATATACACACATAAATATATATATATATATATATATATGTATATATATATATATATATATTGTATATACACACATATATATGTATATACATTATATATATATATTTATATATATATATAAATATATATATATATATATATATATATATTCCTAAATATGTATATAACCTGTCTGTGTTATCCCCACAGAAACAGGAAAAGAACAATATGGATACGAGAGCAAACTAAAGTGGAGGCTATTCTAACATGTAAGAATGACAGTCAATAGATGGACATTAAGAATAATAGATTGGGTCCCTAGAGATTGTAAAGAAAGCAGGGGAAGGAAGAGAAGACGATGGATTGATGAACTAAGGAAGTTTGCCAACATGGACTGGCACAGAAAAACCATAATCATACTCAAGTGGAGGAACATGTCTGAGGCCTTTGTTTTGCATTGGACTAGTAACGGCTGATGATATATATATATATATATATATATATATCATCATCAGCCGCTACTAGTCCAATGCAAAACAAAGGCCTCAGGCATGTCCTTACACTTGCGTTTGTTTATGGTCTTTCTGTGCCAGTCTACGCCAGAAAACTTCATTAGTTTGTCAATCTATCGTCTTCTCTTCCTTCCCCTGCTTCCTTTACCATCTTTAGGGACACATTCTGTTATTCTTAATGTCCATCTATCGTCTGTCATTCTCATTACATGTCCGGCATAGTCTTCTCACTCTGACGAGAACCACTCGGAAAACAACAATCTCCCAAGAATTGCCCAAACTGCTGTGTCGTAGTTCGTAAAGGGGGAGGGGATGGGAAAAGGTGAATCTGTATGTACCCGTGAATGCATATCAAAATATTTTGCAGTCTTTTTGACAGGTTGCGTATACTAGTTTAAAAGAAAATAAACATTATTTCCCTCCTGTAAACGGCTTCTTATCTTCAATAGCAGCAGGATTCCCTTCCTTGATTTTAGGAAGGTCGGAGGGAGGTCCTTAGTGTATCCTTTATTTTCGAAATTAAAGGAAATGAGGAAGGACATTCTCTTTTCATTATCTGTAGGACGGAGCTGTGAAATTCACCTTCCTCAAAATGTAGAAGGTAATTTTCTTTCAAGAAACAACAAAATTTTTGAATTTGTTCATAAAATATTTTATTTTAATTGTCCATTACTTCTCATATTTAGTTTAGTGTTAAATAAACTTCCCCAGCATCAGTGGTTTTATGTACTACGCAGAATACTGGTCAGCAGGAAATAGAAAATGAAAGATTAAAATGCTATTATCAATTATCATTACAATTATTATTATTATTATTATTATTATTATTATTATTATTATTATTATTATTAATAGCTAAGTCACAACGTTAATTGGGAAAGCAGGATGCTGTAAGCCCAAATTTCTCAATATGGAAAAATTATCCCAGCGAAGAATAGAAATAAATAAACTATAAGAGAAGTAAAGAACAATTAAATTAGAATATTTTAAAATTGTTATTAAAAGAGTTGAGAAATAAAATTGAAAATTATCTTAAAGGTTTTATAAAAGAAAAAAAATGAAAGGAAACAACACAATACGATGTAATAATGATCGTAGTAAGATCACCTAAGAGCATAGGATGACCTGTTGTAGGATTCAGAAAGCCCCTATTTGGTTGCCCTTAAGAGGCATAGGATTTCCTCATTACGGTACAGGGATACGAGGATGGAGGAATGGTGGGGGGGGGGGTGGGGGGGGGGAGGCGAAATAGGTCTTCATCCCTCTAGGAAATATAGTTCCTTATACAACTTCACTCGCACACGCATAAAAGACGTCGAGAGAAAAATATTCAATTTTTCTCCATTTTTATGTAGCCAAGGAAAACGTATTTCTTCATCCTTTAAGGTAAAAATATAAATTTGAAATTCCGATTCGTTTTTTTATAAAGCGACTCAAATTTCATAGCGGCAGGGAAAATATATGTACGTGCCCTTTTGTTATTATCTTTTGAAAGAATGTACCGTTGGTTCATTTGTAATTGTAAAAAGGCCATTGAACAAAATAGCTCATATATATATATATATATATATGTGTGTGTGTGTGTGTGTGTGTGTGTGCGTATGTATGTACATGTATATACATATATATATATATATATATATTACCTCTGTCCTTTGCGTCAATAGGCCTAGGAGGAGATGATGAAGATATATAAACTTAGAAACATTTTGATTAACTTGGTTTCCTGTTCGGCACAATTTAGATATTTTTAAATTGCAGCATGCAAACGTTGTTGTGGCTTTTTGTGCAAAGATATGGTAGATATTTTAGCATTCTTTGTGAGTTGTAGCTGTTTTAGAGGCTGTGCACTAAATGCAAATTGTGGTGTAGCCAGTAAGTTTACCCTTCGAGAAGCCTTCTGAACGTTGTAAATACTGTGCATTAAGTGCATGAGGTTTTGCAGTTTGTGATAACCTTCTGTAATTATTATTTTACAACTGTTGAATTGTTTTGATAATTTTATAAGAGAATATGGTCTTTACCATCATCACTTTTGTTGGGGCCGCAACCAATGATCTTAAGACCAGTTTCCATTTGCTAGATTTCCAAACATTATTTCCCTTTGTGTGATTATCATCATCATCTCTCTCTCTCTCTCTCTCTCTCTCTCTCTCTCTCTCTCTCTCTCAATATTCCACTTGCGCGGTAATGAATTAGAATTATAGATTGAATTCTATAAATAGGTGATGCAATAGAGATGATTATCCACGCCGACAATTAATTTTTGGTCAAATCATTGCCATTAAATAAAAAGCTTCCTGATAAGAAATTACGTTTCATATCCTACATTCATTAGAGCAGTACAAGAATAATGTCGTTCCTTTAACAAGTAGTTATTATTATTATTATTATTATTATTATTATTATTATTATTATTATTATTATTATTATTATTATTATTTGCCGAGTTACAACAGTCATTGCTCCAAATGAAACAAATAAAACGCTGTTTATAATACCCACGAAGCAAAACGTCCGACAACCAGTTGAGTCACTCATAGTAAAACGACACATCCCTATGCGTTAGTAATCTATGGGGGTTATCACACATAATATGGCAGAGTCGTATTCCCCTACAAGTATGCTCCGATTGATGCTCCCGGAAGTGTTTACTGAACCCGAACAATACCGCTCGAGGCATTGATCAACGGTGTGGTGTGGTTCAGATGGCCAGGAAACCAGTCACCCGTTGAGACACTACTGCTAGAGAGTCATTTTGGGTCCTTTGAATGGCCAAACAGTACTACATTGAATTCTGCTCTCTGTCTACGACTCATTTTTCCCCATTGCCTACACAGACACCGAATAGTCTGGTCTATTCTTCACATATTCCTCATACTTTACTTACTTTACTTTGATGGTTGCTTTTCCGGTCCCATACAGCTGGGGAACCCCACTCTCTACAGGATCTCCACTGTCGTTTTATCTTATTCGTTCAGAGTATTTAACGTTTCATGTCTCATATTCTTCATTTATTGTTAATTTGTCACTATCAAAAGACTTGTGAAATAAGAAAGTCTTCAGTTTCCTCTTGAAAGCCTTAATGTCTCAATCATTCGAATGTTTCGTGGGAGCTCATTATATAGTCTCGGGGGCCGCATATTTAAAGGCTCTGGAGCCTACAGTAGACATAAATCTAGGTCCCAATAGTTTGAAGCCATCTGTAACGATTCTCGTGTCGAAACAATTTGTGGGCTGCGCAATATGTAGCAATTCTATTAAGTATTTTGGACGACCGGTTCTGATAACTTGGTGGGTTATTGTACATATTTTGAATTCAATTCTCGCTTTAATAGGTAGCCAGTGTAAATCGATTAGTATAGGGGTGATCTTTTCTCTAGGTGGGACACCTTTTATCAGTCTTGCTCCTCTGTTTATTATGTTTTGTAATTTCTTAAGTTGCACTTTTGGTAAATTGTAGTAGATAGAGTTGCAGTAGTCAATCCTGGCAATAACACAGTTTATCACAAGTTCTTTACGGATTTTTCGTCCAGGTACTTATTTATAAACGCAATATTTCTTAGATGATAACCAGCAGTTTTTATCACATTATTTATTTGGGCATTTAGAGACAGGTTACAGTCAAGAAATACACCTAGATCTTGAGCTTTACCTGATATCGGCACCGAGTCATTATTTATGTTCATTTGAATATCATCACCTAAGTTTCTCAAGCTGTTTCTTTTGCCCACCACCATGAATTCAGTTTTGTTCTCATTTAATTTTAGTTGTTTAAATGTCATCCATTCCCTAACACTATGATGGATTCGGTTTAGAGTTTCAGTAGTGTCGCCTATATTATGTATGGAGAAGTAAAATTTTGTTTCATCCGCAAATGGTTTGAACTTAACCCATGCCTTTGTAGTATTTTCGATAGACCAATAGTATAGATGCAGAATAAGATTGGGCCAAGTACACTCCCCTGGGGTACCCCTCTGTTTAAGGGTTCATATGATGAATAAGAGTTTCCAATTTGTACACAGTAATTTCTACCAACCAAGTAGTCTTTTAGGTATTCGAAAGCTTTATCTTCAACGCCGATGACCGTAGATCATTTAGTAGCAGTTCATGCACCACTGTATCTAAAGCAGCAGTGAGATCGAGCAATATTAAAATACCACATTCATTTTCATCCATCATTTCTAGCATATCATTTACAACACAGCAGATGGCTGTCTCCGTAGAGTATAGTTTTCTGTAAGCAGATTGGTTGTCAGGCAAAGCTGTATTACTTATAAGTGGCTGACTAGTTGTTCAAGAATTACGTATTCAAGCACTTTTGAGACAAAGGATAGATTTGAAATAGGTCTATATGAGCTTAATTCCTGGTGGTCCAGTGCACTTTTCATAACCGGTGTGACTATAGCCATTTTCTCAGATTTAGGAAACTCACATTCATCAATGCTTGCATTTTCTATTCTCATTATTATTTAGGCTAGACTAGAAAAGTCTCTCTCTCCAATTACTTCAGATATTGGCATAGGATCGATCGCGCAGTTTGTTTTCTTTGCTCTCTTGATAATTCTGGTGATGTTATCTTGCGTTATGTTGTTAAATCGTATTGATTTTGTCTCTGTGCCTGGTGTATCATTAATCTGATGTTATTTACAAATGACCTGGTTATATTTTTCATTTTTGTTTTTAAAGAATACTAGAAAATTACTTGCTAGTTCCTGGTCACTGTATCCACCAGGTAGCTTTTTTTTTTTTATATATATATTTCCCATTATACCATTCAGGAGACTATATAACTTATTTATGTCTGTTGCTGCTTCGAGGATCTTCCTTTTATAGGATTAACTTTTTTTCCGTCTTAGTTGGTAGTTATATTGACACGCACCCGTTTTGTATTCTACCCAAGTACTTTCAGTTTTTAATCTATTCAACTTTCTTTTTTTATGTCTTTTTTCCTTCTCTTTTACCAGTTTCTCCATCAAACCAGGAGATTTGTCTTTAACAGTTAGTCTTTTCCATCGGTGGGCACATGGTATCATATTCAATTTTACTCACTTTATTATAAGTGATCATAAGACAGCACACTTAGCTCCTAACAGACGTTGGTCATCATGATCACAGGGAATGTTGATAGCATCATATATTTTCTTTGTAACTTCTTCAATGAATACGGTAGGAGATAAATTTGATTTATGTCTAAAGTTTATTTTCTTTATTAATGCATATTTCTGCAGAGGTAGACTAAGCGTAATAAGTTTGTGTACTGGGGAGATAGTACATTCTCTTCGACTTTTATATTAGGTACAATATTATTCATGTCATCACTTAGAACTAAGTCTAGCGTATGCCCAGTTAAAGTAGTTGTGCAGTCGACATTATTTACTAGTCGATATGATTCTAGTAACTCACTAAATGCCAAAGCGTCAGGATTTGATGCGTCATCATCCAAAAATTGAAGTCTCCACAGATAACTAATTCGTTTTTCTCCATGATAATGATCTCAATGAGACCACCAAATCCTTCAAAAAAGATACTAGTGTTTGTTCTAGGAGGTTTATAGATTGTTACAAAGGATATTCTTCTATTTTTTGGCGTAAATTTTATTTCTATATAGTCAAAGTTTTGTTACACTAATTCTTTTCAACGTTTTGAGATTTGAGTAACTTTTATGAATAGAGTCCGACACCCCCACCAGACCTACCTTCTCTCGGTATGTGAAAGGCATGTGTGTGGGGGGGGGGGCGTCATTTCAGTGATCTTTGCCTTGTCGAAGTTATTTAGCCATGTTTCAGATAATGCTAGCATATCCAAATATTTCTTGTTTATCAATTCTTGAATTTGAACAGTCTTATTACCTACAGATTGTATATTTACATAGCCACAGTTTATGACATCCCTAGTAACCATGATTAGTATTTTCCGCTTGTCTTTTCAATTCCAAGTTAAAAGCATTGCAGTCTCTAGAATTTACTGTATGGTCACTTGGTTGTTTAACTTTGTGCAGTTTATACACTTTGACACTAACGAATTACACTCCCTGGTGGAGTGTCTCCCTGAACATTTCCCGCAGACTTTATCTTCATTCTTAGACTTGCAATCTTTTTCAAGATGTCCATACCTCTGACAGTGGTAGCAGGTGATCACGTGGTACCTATCACGTATGTTATAGATACCCCATCGTAACGAAACTCTGTCCCCATTATCATGAATAGCCCTCCGAACTTCAGGATCACATTTCAGCACATGGTGGGTGGTCCCCCCCCCGAGGCATTTTTCTTCAGGACTACACTTATCATATCTTCTATATTTTGGATTTGGTCCAGGCAGCGATTTCTTTGATCAAAGCATTTACTACATCATCTCTATCATTGGATACATTGCATATCATTACTTTGGGTTTTAGTTTTCCGATTTTTCTCGTTTTAGTGTCAGCCACCAATGTCTGAATTTTGTTTGCCGCCTCTTCTCTGATCATATTGTTCGCAAAGTTTACAACAACATTTACGTTCATAGTTGACCTCGTGTTAAGTATAGGAATGTCTCTAACTGCTTGTTCAACCTCTCGTTTTCTTTCAGTAATTTTAGTTGTTGTATTAGTTGATTTAGGCCAGTTTTCGCCAAGACGCTGGCCAATGATGATTGGTGATGATAGGAGATTTTTTACTCTGATCGCTGACTGCAATCCAACCTAGTATGGGTGGTCCTGACTCTTACAACTTTGCGGATAATAGCGATACAAAAACCCTTTTACCACGTTTAGGTATTCCAACGCATGAAAGGACTCTATATTTATATGTACATATATTGAATATGTATATGGTGCAATATGTATATATTATGTATAATTATACACAAAAACACACTTGCATATATACATATATATCATTTATATGTATACACATGTATATACACCTATATATATATATATATATATATACAGTATTTGTGTGTGCACTGTATATATATGCACTGTATACACACACACACACACACACACACATATATATATATATATATATATATAAATATATATAAATGTATATATATAATCTATATTTATATATTTATACATATATGTGTCTATGCATTCTCTCTCTCTCTCTCTCTCTCCTCTCTCTCTCTCTCTCTCTCTCTCTCTCTTAAAAGTCTATCGGCATTCCATAATGTCTTAAGATAAGAGAGGACCGCACGAGGAAAAGACACTGAGAGAATCCTCTCGTAGAAAGTCCACAAAGCATCCCCGAGATTTGCTCTTCCCATTGACGTTAGTCTGTGATCTTCCGACATCAAAGACCGATACGCCAATAGTTGCTCTTGATGAATCAATAGGTTTTGAACAATTAGTTCAATGGGGTTGTTGTGGCCTTTGGTCGCTGCAACCTCACCATCCTTGTGAGCTAAGTTTGTGGGGTTTGGTGTAGCCTATAGGTCTATCTGCTGAGTAATCAGCAGCCAGTGCTTGGCCCTTCCTGGTCCTAGCTTGAGTGGAGAGGAGGCTTGGGCGGTGATCATATAATATATGGTCAGCCTCTAGGGCATTGTCCTGATTGCTAGGGCAATGTCACTGTCCCTTGCCTCTGCCGTTCATGAGCAACCTTTAAACATTTAAAGAGAATGTCTTTGGATGACTGACGACGTTACCAGCAGTCTGCATATTTCCCACATTACCCACAGGTACTTTGTGGGAAATAATCCTAAAAATTCACTAATCATTAACCGCTTATGCCATTTTACTTCTTAGCTTTGGAACTCTCTTCCTTCTTTGGTTCTCCAAGTCGCTTATAACCCTCCATCTCTCGAGAAGTGTGTCTTAGCTTCCTCCTGTGATAAGATTTAATCATAAATTTTTGATTTTTATGGCCCATTTTTTGGAATACTCCTCGTAGGAATAAGTTAGGAAAAAAAGTAAATATATTGATAAATATGTAAATTAATTGGAATATAAACAAGTATATAAATATTGATTGATTTGTGGAATTAAGTCTCATGTGATTTTAAAAATTAATTAACCAGATGACTTTAAAACGTTGAAGGTGTCGACTCCAATTTCGTCAGAACGTCAGTTGGGCAGACTTCCCTTCTCTCTTGATGCTCAACCAAAGTAGTAACCTCCCCAGCAAACAGCTTAAACTCAAGGGCCGTGGTGGGAACTCGATCAGCTGTTCATGCGGATGCAAGGCTGGGTCGGTGCAAATAAGTTAATCTAATATATCATTCGTGTTATTTTATAAATTTTATTTATCTATTTTTCATATTTATGTATGAATATATATGTATGTATGCATATTTGTATGTATGTATATTTATATGTATGTATATATATATATATATATATATCTACTGTATGTATATGTATGCACACACACACACATATATATATATATATATATGTATATATATATATATATATATATGTATATGTATATATATATATATATATATATCTACTGTATTATATATATGCGCATATATATATATATATATATATATTTATATATATATAAAATAAATAGACAAAATATAGATAATTAAATGAATTGGGAGAAAAACGAGTCAAACGACTGACTGACTGATATTTTGCCAAAGGTAATTTACTATTTCTAGTAAGAATATTTCTAATAATTAGAATAATTATCACAATTATTATCATAATTAATGCTATTTTAGCTGTGCAAATAAAAACCAATAGACGTTGGTTTGGAAGAGTCCATAGTTCCACACCAAGGCTCTTGTAATCTCTTGCCACATCTTTAGGCAAGAGCCCTTGCTGCTACAATGTCAGGTTATTCAAAGCCAACCATCCACCTGTTCTTTATGCCGATGCTTGTTGTTGTTGTTTTTGTTTTTGTTGGGGTTGTTGTTGTTGTTGTTGTTATTGTTGGGTTGATGTTGTTGTCGTTGATGTTGTTGTTATTTTGGGGTTGTTGTTGTTGTTGTTGTTGTTGTTTTTGTTGGGGTTGTTGTTGTTGTTGTTGTTATTGTTGGGTTGATGTTGTTGTCGTTGATGTTGTTGTTATTTTGGGGGTTGTTGTTGTTGTTGTTGTTTTTGTTGGGGTTGTTGTTGTTGTTGTTGTTGTTTTTGTTGTTATTATTGTTGTTGTTGTTTTTGTTGGGGTTGTTGTTGTTGGGTTGATGTTGTTGTTGTTTTTGTTTTTGTTGTTGTTGTTGTGTGCCATGTGAAGTCGCTTCTCTTGTACCCCCATGAAAATCAACACATTTTCCCAATATTTGACTATCATTAAATTTCTTTCATTTTTAAATCGGTTTTACGATAGAATGTGAAAAAGGAGAAAAAAAAAACAAGAGAATCTTTTAATCCTTTCATGCTCAGACAAATTCCACCCCCCTCTCTCTCTCTCTCTCTCTCTCTCTCTCTCTCTCTCTCTGGAATTTTACGGTTGAGGAATATTTTAACACTGGTTGATTTTCCGATGGTAAAAATGGGTGTTTTCCCGATGATAAAAACTCTTTGAATATCGATCCAGGATTTTAATCATATTCTGAATTTTCAAAAGACAAATTGTATAAAAGGGGAGGCCTGGAAGATATTCTGATGAAAGAGAATTGGAAAATAAATGACAAAGTATTTTATTATGAATTGGTTGGCAAAGAAGACGCATACGTCAGTTTCTTCAGATATAAAAAAAAGAAAAAAAAAACACCGTTGCCTTTCGAAATGATATGGAATAAGAGGATATGTTAATAGGCAAGACGAGCATATAAAAATTTCGTGATTTATATCTTATTATCGCTTTAAGACTGATTATAATTAGTTATACACATATATACACACACACACCACACACACACACACATATATATATATATATATATATATGTATATATATATTTCTTTATTTATGTATATATATATATATATATATGTGTGTGTGTGTGTGTGTGTGTATCATCATCATCTCCTCCTACGCCTATTGACGCAAAGGGCCTCGGTTAGATTTAGCCAGTTGTCTCGGTCTTGAGCTTTTAATTCAACACTTCTCCATTCATCATCTCCTACTTCACGCTTTAAAGTCCTCAGCCATGTTGGCCTGGGTTTTCCAATACTTCTAGTGCCTTGTGTAGTCCAGTGAAACATTTGGTGAACTAATCTCTCTTGGGGAGTGCGAAGAGCATTCCCAAACCATCTCCATCTACCCCTCATCATGATCTCATCCACTTATGGTACTCGAGTAATCTCTCTTATACTTTTATTTCTAATCCTGTCCTTCCATTTAACTCCCAATATCCTTCTGAGGGCTTTATTCTCAATCTACTAAATCTATTGGTGATTGTTTCATTGTCATACCATGACTCATGTCCACAGAGTAACACCGATCTCACTAAACTGATATATAGTCTGATTTTTATATGAAATTTTAGGCGATTTGATTTCCAAATTTCACTTAACCTAGCCACACACACACACACACACACATTATATATATATATATATATATATATATATATGTTATAAACATGTTATAAAGGACATACAATTATTTCAGCGTTTCAAAACTGGCAGAAACGGGAACTTTATATTTCAATATTCTAACCCGAGATTTAAGTTCGTTCTACGTCCTACTGTATTTTGAACGGTTCAATTTAGACACGGTTATCCTCGCTTCAACGAAGAGGTACCTTCTGCCCAAGAGAAAGGAGATTACGATAATATATTACAAAGTATACGATTAACTGCGGCCTATTCCTTGACACTGGAAAGATATACTGGATGATGAGAATTTCCAGGCAGCTCTGAACAAAGCTTCAGCTTTATGGAGCTTTTCTTAATTGTTTACCTTTGAAATTTATTCAATTTACTTAATAATAAGTTTCATACTTTCTATTTTGTGTTTATATCAGCGTATTCGGTTTTATTAAAGACAAGATTTCTAATTCTATTTTCTTTTCCTACATTTTTTTTATCCTATCCTTTTCTAATTTAGAAAAGTAAATAGTGCCAAATGAAGCTTGTCAATTTTTTTTCTCTACAGCAATAACCAACTCAAAAGAATCATGTGAGTTTGCTTTCTGTAAATAAATGGGGACTGGTAAACAAAACGGCGTTCAGCCGGACCGGGGTTCGAGTCCCGCTCAAATTCGGTAGTTTTTGTAGTGTCTGCTACCTCACCATCCTTGTGAGCTAAGGGTGGGAGGTTTGGGGGAGCCTATAGGTCTACCTGCTGAGTCATCGCGGCCATTGCCTAGTCTTCCCTGGTCTTATATTGGGTGGAGAGGAGGCTTGGGTGCCGATCGTAGTCACTATAGTC
>NC_090744.1:20758177-20773177 GCF_036898095.1 Palaemon carinicauda
AGGAATGGTTGGGGGGGGGGGGGCCCGTAATAGGTCTTCATCCCTCTAGAGTCTAGCAAATATAGTTCCTTATGCAAATTCACTCGCACACGCATAAAAGGTGTCGAGAGAAAAATATTCAATTTTTCCCCATTTTTATGTAGACAAGGAAAACGTATTTCATCCTTTAAGGTAAAAATATAAATTTGAAATTCCGATTCGTTTTTTTATAAAGCGACTCAAATTTCATAGCGGCAGGGAAAATATATGTACGTGCCCTTTTGTTATTATCTTTTGAAAGAATGTACCGTTGGTTCATTTGTAATTGTAAAAAGGCCAATGAACAAAATAGCTCATATATATATATATATATATATAGATATATATATATATATATATATGTGTGTGTGTGTGTGTGTGCGTATTTATGTACATGTATATACATACATATATATACATACATATATATATATATATATATATATTACCTCTGTCCTTTGCGTCAATAGGCCTAGGAGGAGATGATGAAGATATATAAACTTAGAAACATTTTGATTAACTTGGTTTCCTGTTCGGCACAATTTAGATATTTTTAAATTGCAGCATGCAAACGTTGTTGTGGCTTTTTGTGCAAAGATATGGTAGATATTTTAGCATTCTGTGTGAGTTGTAGCCGTTTTAGAGGCTGTGCACTAAATGCAAATTGCTGTGTATCCAGTAGGTTTACCCTTCTAGAAGACTTCTGAACGTTGTAAATACTGTGCATTAAGTGCATGAGGTTTTGCAGATTGTAATAGCCTTCTGTAATTATTATTTTACAACTGTTGAATTGTTTTGATAATTTTATAAGAGAATATGGTCTTTACCATCATCACTTTTGTTGGGCCGCAACCAATGATCTTAAGACCAGTTTCCATTTGCTAGATTTCCAAACATTATTTCCCTTTGTGTGATTATCATCATCTCTCTCTCTCTCTCTCTCTCTCTCTCTCTCTCTCTCTCTCTCTCAATATTCCACTCGCGCGGTAATGAATTAGAATTATAGATTGAATTCTATAAATAGGTGATGCAATAGAGAGGATTATCCACGCCGACAATTAATTTTTGGTCAAATTATTGCCATTAAATAAAAAGTTTCCTGATAAGAAATTACGTTTCATATTATCCTACATTCATTGGAGCAGTACAAGAATAATTTCGTTCCTTTAACAAGTAGTTATTATTATTATTATTATTATTATTATTATTATTATTATTATTATTATTATTATTATTATTATTATTATTTGCCGAGTTACAACAGTCATTGCTCCAAATGAAACAAATAAAACACTGTTTATAATACCCACGAAGCAAAACGTCCGACAACCAGTTGAGTCACTCATAGTAAAACGACACATCCCTATGCGTTAGTAATCTATGGGGTTATCACACATAATATGGCAGAGTCGTATTCCCCTACAAGTATGCTCCGATTGATGCTCCCGGAAGTGTTTACTGAACCCGAACAATACCGCTCGAGGCATTGATCAACGGTGTGGTGTGGTTCAGATGGCCAGGAAACCAGTCACCCGTTGAGACACTACTGCTAGAGAGTCATTTTGGGTCCTTTGAATGGCCAAACAGTACTACATTGAATTCTGCTCTCTGTCTACGACTCATTTTTCCCCATTGCCTACACAGACACCGAATAGTCTGGTCTATTCTTCACATATTCCTCATACTTTACTTACTTTACTTTGATGGTTGCTTTTCCGGTCCCATACAGCTGGGGAACCCCACTCTCTACAGGATCTCCACTGTCGTTTTATCTTATTCGTTCAGAGTATTTAACGTTTCATGTCTCATATTCTTCATTTATTGTTAATTTGTCACTATCAAAAGACTTGTGAAATAAGAAAGTCTTCAGTTTCCTCTTGAAAGCCTTAATGTCTCAATCATTCGAATGTTTCGTGGGAGCTCATTATATAGTCTCGGGGCCGCATATTTAAAGGCTCTGGAGCCTACAGTAGACATAAATCTAGGTCCCAATAGTTTGAAGCCATCTGTAACGATTCTCGTGTCGACACGATGTGTGGGCTGCGCAATATGTAGCAATTCTATTAAGTATTTTGGACGACCGGTTCTGATAACTTGGTGGGTTATTGTACACATTTTAAATTCAATTCTCGCTTTAATCGGCAGCCAGTGTAAATCGATTTGTATAGGGGTGATCCTTTCTCTAGGTGGGACACCTTTTATCAGTCTTGCTCCTCTTTTTATTATGTTTTGTAATATCTTAAGTTGCACTTTTGGTAAATTGTAGTAGAGTTGTAGTAGTCAATCCTGGCAATAACACAGTTTATCACAAGTTTCTTTACGGATTTTTCGTCCAGGTACTTATTTACAAACGCAATATTTCTTAGATGATAACCAGCAGTTTTTATCACATTATTTATTTGGGCATTTAGAGACAGGTTACAGTCAAGAAATATACCTAGATCTTGAGCTTTACTAGATATCGGCACCGAGTCATTATTTATGTTCATTTGAATATCATCACCTAAGTTTCTCAAGCTGTTTCTTTTGCCCACCACCATGAATTCAGTTTTGTTCTCATTTAATTTTAGTTGTTTAAATGTCATCCATTCACTAACACTTTGATGGATTCGGTTTAGAGTTTCAGTAGTGTCGCCTATATTATGTATGGAGAAGTAAAAATTTGTTTCATCCGCAAATAGTTTGAACTTAACCCATGCCTTTGTAGTATTTTCGATAGACCAATAGTATAGATGCAGAATAAGATTGGGCCAAGTACAATCCCCTGGGGTACCCCTCTATTTAAGGGTTCATATGATGAATAAGAGTTTCCAATTTGTACACAGTAATTTCTACCAACCAAGTAGTCTTTTAGGTATTCGAAAGCTTTATCTTCAACGCCGATGGACCGTAGATCATTTAGTAGCAGTCCCTGCACAACTGTATCAAAAGTAGCACTGAGATCGAGCAATATTAAAATACCACATTCATTTTCATCCATCATTTCTAGCATATCATTTACAACACAGCAGATGGCTGTCTCCGTAGAGTATAGTTTTCTGTAAGCAGATTGGTTGTCAGGCAAAGCTGCTATTACTTCTAAGTGGCTGACTAGTTGTTCAAGAATTACGTATTCAAGCGCTTTTGAGACAAAGGATAGATTTGAAATAGGTCTATATGAGCTTAATTCCTGGTGGTCCAGTGCATTTTTCAGAACTGGTGTGACTATAGCCATTTTCTCAGATTTAGGAAACTCACATTCATCAGTTCTTGCATTTTCTATTCTCATTATTATTTAGGCTAGACTAGAAAAGTCTCTCTCTCCAATTACTTCAGATATTGGCATAGGATCGATTGCGCAGTTTGTTTTCTTTGCTCTCTTGATAATTCTGGTGATGTTATCTTGCGTTATGTTGTTAAATCGTATTAATTTTGTCTCTTTGCCTGGTGTATCATTAATCTGATGTTATTTACAAATGACCTGGTTATATTTTCATTTTTGTTTTTAAAGAATACTAGAAAATTACTTGCTAGTTCCTGGTCACTGTATCCACCAGGTAGCTTCTTTTCTTTTATATTTCCCATTATACCATTCAGGAGACTATATAACTTATTTATGTCTGTTGCTGCTTCGAGGATCTTCCTTTTATGGGATTAACTTTTTTTCCTTCTTAGTAGGTAGTTCTATTGACACGCACCCGTTTTGTAATCTACCCAAGTACTTTCAGTTTTTAACCTATTCAACTTTCTTTTTTTAAGTCTTTTTTTCCTTTTCTTTTACCAGTCTCTCCATCAAACCAAGGAGATTGGTCTTTTATGGTTACAGTCTTTTCCATCGGTGGGCACATGGTATCATATTCACTTTTACTGACTTTATTATAAGTGGTCATAAGACAGTTAGCACACTTAGCTCCTAACAGACGTTGGTCATCATGATCACACGGAATGTTGATAGCATCATTTATTTTCTTTGTAACTTCTTCAATAAATACGGTAGGAGAAAAATTTGATTTATGTCAAAAGTTTATTTTCTTTATTAATGCATATTTCTGCAGAGGTAGACTAAACGTAGTAAGTTTGTGTAATGGGGAGATAGTACATTTCTCTTCGACTTTTATATTAGATACAATATTATTCATGTCATCACTTAGAACTAAGTCTAGCGTATGCCCAGTTAAAGTAGTTGTAGAGTTGACATTATTCACTGGTCGATATGATTCTAGTAACTCACTAAATGCCAAAGCGTCAGGATTTGATGCGTCATCCATCCAAAAATTGAAGTCTCCACAGATAACTAATTCGTTTTTCTGCATGATAATCATGTCATTGAGACCACCAAATCCTTCAAAAAAGATACTAGTGTTTATTCTAGGAGGTTTATAGATTGTTACAAAGGATATTCTTCTATTTTTTGGCGTAAATTTTATTTCTATATAGTCAAAGCTTGTTACACTAATTCTTTTCAACGTTTTGAGATTTGAGTAACTTTTATGAATAGAGTCCGACACCCCCACCAGACCTACCTTCTTACGGTATGTGAAAGGCATGTGTGTGGGGGGGGGGGCGTCATTTCAGTGATCTTTGCCTTGTCGAAGTTATTTAGCCATGTTTCAGATAATGGTAGTATATCTAAATATTTCTTGTTTATCAATTCTCGAATTTGAACAGTCTTATTACCTACAGATTGTATATTTACATAGCCACAGTTTATGACATCCCTAGTAACCATGATTAGTATTTTCCGCTTGTCTTTTCAATTCCAAGTTAAAAGCATTGCAGTCTCTAGAATTTACTGTATGGTCACTTGGTTTGTTTAACTTTGTGCAGTTTATACACTTTGACACTAACGAATTACACTCCCTGGTGGAGTGTCTCCCTGAACATTTCCCGCAGACTTTATCTTCATTCTTAGACTTGCAATCTTTTTCAAGATGTCCATACCTCTGACAGTGGTAGCAGGTGATCACGTGGTACCTATCACGTATGTTATAGATACCCCATCGTAACGAAACTCTGTCCCCATTATCATGAATAGCCCTCCGAACTTCAGGATCACATTTCAACACATGGTGGGTGGTCCCCCCCCGAGGCATTTTTCTTCAGGACTACACTTATCATATCTTCTATATTTTGGATTTGGTCCAGGCAGCGATTTCTTTGAATCAAAGCATTTACTACATCATCTCTATCATTGGATACATTGCATATCATTACTTTGGGTTTTAGTTTTCCGATTTTTCTCGTTTCAGTGTCAGCCACCAATGTCTGAACTTTGTTTGCCGCCTCTTCTCTGATCATATTGTTCGCAAAGTTTACAACAACATTTACATTCATAGTTGACCTTGTGTTAAGTATAGGGATGTCTCTAAGTGCTTGTTCAACCTCTCGTTTTCTTTCAGTAATTTTAGTTGTTGTATTAGTTGTTTTAGGCCAGTTTCCGCCAAGACGCTGGCCAATGATGATTGGTGATGATAGGAGATTTTTTACTCTGATCGCTGACTGCAATCCAACCTAGTATGGGTGGTCCTGACTCTTACAACTTTGCGGATAATAGCGATACAGAAACCCTTTTACCACGTTTAGGTATTCCAACGCATGAAAGGACTCTATATTTATATGTACATATATTGAATATGTATATGGTGCAATATGTATATATTGTGTATAATTATACACAAAAACACACTTGTATATATACATATATATCATTTATATGTATACACACACACACACACACACATATATATATATATATATATATATATATATATATATATATATATATATATATATATATATATATATATATATATACAGTGTTTTTGTGTGTACTGTATATATATGCACTGTATACATGTACACACACACACACACATATATATATATATATATTACTTATCAGTCACAAAACTGCACGTGACATATATTAAAGGGTAAAATCCACAGGAAACAGGAAAGGAAAAGACCAGGTACCAAGCGCTTTCGTGTATTACGTACACTTCTTCAGGGTACAAAGTAAAATAGAACATAAAATCATACAATAAAGAAACCTAACAAAACTGAAATAAAAGCCACAAACTAGCAAAGCATCATCAATATGCTAAAATAACAAACAGTCGTTAAAAATGAATAAACAATTGTAGTTTAAAATAAAATACTAGTAATATAACCATCTTTAAACTAAATGTTTACATTGTACTTCCTTACAATTTCATTAACAAGATGAGTGTCTAGTTTAAAAAGACCAGAACTGAGATTTAAAATTTGATTATTAAAATATTTAATAAAAGCAGATTCAATAATATTTCTTTTAACAAGATTTTTACAAAATAAAATCTCTGAGGAGTTTTCCCAGTCAATACAGTGGTTAAAATCGTTCATGTGGACAAACAAGGCACTAGACATTTGTCCTGTCCTAACTGCATAACGATGTTGTTTAATTCGGTCGTTAAGCAATTTTCCGGTTTGACCTACATATTTCTTGTCACAACCAGTACATGGAATTATGTAAATAGAGCCATTATTACAATTTGGAGAATTATTTATTAGGACATTCTTTACCGTTCCTGAACTTTTAAAAACTAAATTTACTTTGAATATTTTCAATAAATCTTTTATATAAGCAAAGTTTTCATTGTATGGAAGTGCCAGCACATTCTCATTCTTAAAAGGTTCCCTATTCTTGTCGGAATAAAATATATGCCTAGCTTTCTGTAGAGACTTGTCAATTAAAACTTTAGGATATTTTAATTTAATTCCTATGTCATTAATTCTACGAAATTCTGCGTCTATAAATTCGGGGCTGCAAATCCTTAAAGCCCTTAAAAACATACTTGAAAAAACAGAAACTTTTACACTAGTTTGATGGTTTGAATAAAAGTGAATGTGGGAGCAAACATTAGTAGGTTTCCTGTAAATATCAAAAACAAAGCCTCTATTATTTCTATGCACTAAAACATCTAAAAATGGCAATTTACAATGATTCTCTTCTTCAATAGTGAATTTTATGGAGTATACTAAACTATTTAACTTTTCCAAAAAAATATTTAGATTCTCATATGTAGGCCAAACACAAAAAACATCGTCAACATAACGAAACCAAAGAACCCCTTTAGGCAAAATCGCTGGCAACAGTTTTACTTCGAAAAATTCCATGTAAAGGTTACTGAGTACTGGGGATAGGGGATTACCCATTGCCATTCCAAACTTTTGTAGGTAGTACTTTCCATTAAAAACAAATTTACAGTCTTTAACACATAATTTTATCAATTCAATAATTTTGTCATAAGATAAAGGTAAAACATGCTTACTTAATTCTTCGGATAAAAATGTCAATAGATCGTCAACTGGAACCTTCGTAAATAAAGAAAAAGTGTACGTAATACACGAAAGCGCTTGGTACCTGGTCTTTTCCTTTCCTGTTTCCTGTGGATTTTACCCTTTAATATATATATATATATATATATATATATATATATATATATATATATATATATAAATGTATATATATAATCTATATTTATATATATATATACATATATGTGTCTATGCATTTTCTCTCTCTCTCTCTCTCTCTCTCTCTCTCTCTCTCTCTCTTAAAAGTCTATCGGCATTCCATAATGTCTTAAGATAAGAGAGGACCGCCCGAGGAAAAGACACTGAGAGAATCCTCTCGTACAAAGTCCACAAAGCATCCACGAGATTTGCTCTTCCCATTGACGTTAGTCTGTGATCTTCCGACATCAAAGACTGCTACGCCAATAGTTGCTATCGATGAATCAATAGGTTTTGAACAATTAGTTCTCTGGGGTTGTTGTGGCCTTTTGTCGCTGCAACCTCACCATCCTTGTGAGCTAAGTTTGTGGGGTTTGGTGTAGCCTATAGGTCTATCTGCTGAGTAATCAGCAGCCAGTGCTTGGCCCTTCCTGGTCCTAGCTTGGGAGGCTTGGGCGCTGATCATATAATATATGGTCAGCCTCTAAGGCATTGTCCTGATTGCTAGGGCAATGTCACTGTCCCTTGCCTCTGCCGTTCATGAGCAACCTTTAAACATTTAAAGAGAATGTCTTTGGATGACTGACGACGTTACCAGCAGTCTGCATATTTCCCACATTACCCACAGGTACTTTGTGGGAAATATTCCTAAAAATTCACTAATCATTAACCGCTTATGCCATTTTACTTCTTAGCTTTGGAACTCTCTTCCTTCTTTGGTTCTCCAAGTCGCTTATAACCTTCCATCTTTCGAGAAGTCTGTCTTAGCTTCCTCCTGTGATAAGATTCAATTTTGAATTTTTTATTTTTATGGCCCATTTTTTGGAATACTCCTCGTAGGAATAAGTTAGGAAAAAAAGTAAATATATTGATAAATATGTAAATTAATTAGAATATAAACAAGTATATAAATATTGATTGATTTGTGGAATTAAGTCTCATGTGATTTTTAAAAATTAATTAACCAGACGACTTTAAACATTGAAGGTGTCGACTCCAATTTCGTCAGAACGTCAGTTGGGTAGTCTTCCCTTCTCTCTTGATGCTCAACCAAAGTAGTAACCTCCCCAGCAAACAGCTTAAACTCAAGGGCCGTGGTGGGAACTCGATCAGCTGTTCAGGCGGATGCAAGGCTGGGTCGGTGCAAATAAGTGAATCTAATATATCATTCGTGTTATTTTATAAATTTTATTTATCTATTTTTCATATATATATATATGAATATATATGTATGTATGTATATTTGTATGTATGTATATTTATATGTATATATATACTGTATATATATATATATATATATATATATATATATATATATATATATATATATATATATATATATATATATATATATATCTACTGTATTATATATTTGCGCAAATATATATATATATATATATATATATATATATATATATAAAATAAATAGACAAAATATAGATAATTAAATGAATTGGGAGAAAAACGAGTCAAACGACTGACTGACTGATATGTTGCCAAAGGTAATTTACTAATTCTAGTAAGAATATTTCTAATAATTAGAATAATTATCACAATTATTATCATAATTAATGCTATTTTAGCTGTGCAAATAAAAACCAATAGACGTTGGTTTGGAAGAGTCCAGAGTTCCACACCAAGGCTCTTGTAATCTCTTGCAACATCTTTAGGCAAGAGCCCTTGCTGGTACAAGGTCAGGTTATTCAAAGACAACCATCCACCTGTTCTTTATGCCGATGCTTGTTGTTGTTGTTTTTGTTTTTGTTGGGGTTGTTGTTTTTGTTGTTGTTGGGTTGATGTTGTTGTTGTTGTTATTTTGGGGTTGTTGTTGTTGTTGTTTTTGTTGGGGTTGTTGTTGTTGTTGTTGTTTTTGTTTTTGTTGTTGTTATTATTGTTGTTGTTGTTTTTTTGGGGTTGTTGTTGTTGTTGTTGGGTTGATGTTGTTGTTGTTGTTGTTTTTGTTGAGGTTGTTGTTGTTGTTGTTGTTGTTGTGTGCCATGTGAAGTCGCTTCTCTTGTACCCCCATGAAAATCAACACATTTTCCCAATATTTGACTATCATTAAATTTCTTTTATTTTTAAATCGGTTTTACGATAGAATGTGAAAAAGGAAAAAAAAAAACAAGAGAATCTTTTAATCCTTTCATGCTCAGACAAATTCCCCCCCCCCCCTCTCTCTCTCTCTCTCTCTCTCTCTCTCTCTCTCTCTCTCTCTCTCTCTCTGGAATTTTACGGTTGAGGAATATTTTAACACTGGTTGATTTTCCGATGGTAAAAAATGGGTGTTTTTCCGATGATAAAAACTCTTTGAATATCGATCCAGGATTTTAATCATATTCTGAATTTTCAAAAGACAAATTGTATAAAAGGGGAGGCCTGGAAGATATTCTGATGAAAGAGAATCGGAAAATAAATGACAAAGTATTTTATTATGAATTGGTTGGCAAAGAAGACGCATACGTCAGTTTCTTCAGATATAAAAAAAAAAAAACACCGTTGCCTTTCGAAATATTATGGAATAAGAGAACATGTTAATAGGCAAAACAAGCATATAAAAATGTCGTAAATAATTTCTTATTATTGCTGTAAGGTTGATTTTATATAGTTCTACACACACACACACACACACACACACACACACATATATATATATATATATATATATATATATATATATATATATATATATATATATATATATATATATATATATATATATATATATATTTATCTATTTATTTATATATATGTATATATATATACATACTCTACATTGTCACTGGCCCTTTCCTGTTCCAGTCATGAGCGGCGTTTAAACCTTTAAAATCACCTACTCTAAAGGAATATTAGCTTTTAAATAAGATGAAAAGCCTTTCTAAAGGTCGAGAAAAACGAATATAATATATAAGTAGTAAACTTGTAAGGGGATCCCATGATTGGAAATTCTCATTAGAAAAAAAATAACACAACTGAAATTAGAAATTATAACATGTGGCACACCTCAGGAATATTTTCTAAAAAGGATCAAAACACCCAAATTAGGTATCTTAGGACTCTAACGACCTGTTCATAAGCTGTAGTATTCGTATTTCTTGGGGAAAAAGAGATATCAAAGTGGATCGCCCTTCTCCATTTCACAAATAAAACATTTCGATGAAATAAAGTGCTCCGTAATTAAGATTATTCCTTCGTCTTGAGGAAGATTCCGACAATTCCGAAATTCTTGGTGCTTTTGATGTTCTATTTTTTAATTCATTTGACATCAAATCCCCACATTTTTTCATTCTATCCTCAGGAGAATTCATATAGATATGCTTCCCAAGTTTTCAAGAACACCAAGATGTTAGGAACGAGCTCTCTCTCTCTCTCTCTCTCTCTCTCTCTCTCTCTCTCTCTCTCTCTCTCCTCTATGACGTAGAGACCTTTTCTAAAACAGAGGCAAGCGTAGCCGTCCAATTTTTGTGTTTGTTGTCACATGAAAGACAATATTTACAGACAGTATGACGTTCATTCGCAATCAAAGCGCCATCATACACGTAGGAAAACTCCATCTTTCTGCTTTGGATGGGACTCGCCCGAAAGTAGTCGAGGCTGTGTACCGATTATTGAGATTCAGGCGAGTGGAACTTGAATGCTAGACAAAAGGGCCTTTCAGATAAAGATCCTTTTTCTTTAGCTCCGTTCTATCGCTTCGTACCTTCGCCTTCGAGTACAAACGAAAGTTATTTTTAGCGTAACTTTTTCATATTCATCTCAAATTCCGTTTTTTTATACCCTCGTAAAGGTGCTCGTTTTCTATCATCAAGTGGATCCCGTTTTTTATGATCAGATGGAGCCTGTTTTCTATGACAAGGGAGAGTTTATATCAATCCTTATCATGAGTTTTCATAACGTATAAGATGTTTCTTAAAAGATGTGTTATGATGTCTCGAATATTTCCAAATATATTTCCAAATATAGCCGCCCGGGGCCAGCGGCAGCCGGGTAGCCGCCCGGGGCCAGCGGCAGCCGGGTAGCCGCCCGGGGCCAGCGGCAGCCGGGTAGACGCCCGGGGCCAGCGGCAGCCGGGTAGCCGACCGGGGCCAGCGGCAGCCGGGTAGCCGCCCACGCCCGGGGCCAGCTGGGCAGCCGGGTAGCCGCCCGGGGCCAGCCGGGCAGCCGGGTAGCCGCCCGGGGCCAGCCGGGCAGCCGGGCAGCCGGGTAGCCGCCCGGGGCCAGCCGGGCTGCCGGGTAGCCGCCTGGGGGCAGCCGGGCAGCCGGGCAGCCGAGTAGCCGCCCGGGGCCAGCCGGGCAGCCGGGTAGCCGGGTAGCCGCCCGGGCCAGCCGGGTAGCCAGGTAGCCGCCTGGGGCCAGCCGGGTAGCCGCCCGGGCCAGCCAGGCAGTCGGGTAGCCGCCCGGGGCAGACGGGTAGCCGCCCGGGGCAGCCGGGTAGCCGCCCGGGGCAGCCGGGTAGCCGCCCGGGGCCACCCTGGTAGCCGACCGGGGCCCGCCGGGTAGCCGCCCGGGGCCCGCCGGGTAGCCGCCCGGGGCCCGCCGGGTAGCCGCCCGGGGCCCGCCGGGTAGCCGCCCGGTGCCCGCCGGGTAGCCGCCCGGTGCCCGCCGGGTAGCCGCCCGTGGCCAGCGCCAGCCGGGTAGCCGCCCGGCGCCAGCCTGGTAGCCGCCCGGGGCCAGCCGGGTAGCCGGGTAGCCGTCCGGGGCCAGCCGGGTAGCCGCCCTGGGCGAGCCGGGTAGCCGCCGGGGCCAGCCGGGCAGCCAGGTAGCCGCCCGGGGCCTGCCGGGCAGCCGGGTAGCCGCCCGGGGCCAGCCGGGTAGCCGCCTGGGGCCAGCCGGGTAGCCGCCCGGGGCCAGCCGGGCAGCCGGGTAGCCGCCCGGGGGCAGCCGGGTAGCCGCCTGGGGCCAGCCGGGCAGCCGGGTAGCCGCCCGGGGGCAGCCGGGTAGCCGCACGGGGCCAGCCGGGCAGCCGGGTAGCCGCCCGGGGCCAGCCGGGTAGCCGCCCGGGGCCAGCCGGGTAGCCAGCCGGGTAGCCGCCCGGGGGCAGCCGGATAGCCGGGTAGCCGCCCGGGGCCAGCCGGATAGCCGGGTAGCCGCCCGAGGCCAGCCGGGTAGCCGCCCGGGGCCAGTTGGGTAGCCGCCCGGGGCCAGCCGGATAGCTGCCCGGGGCCAGCCGGGTAGCCGCCCGGGGCCAGCCGGGTAGCCGCCCGGGGCCAGCCGGGTAGCCGCCCGGGGCCAGCCGGGTAGCCAGGTAGCCGCCCGGGGCCAACCGGGAGTGGGGGAGCCCTCCCCTCCCACAGAGAAGGGGAGAGCCCCGCCAGGCCAACGATATACAGTTCCTGTATCAGGCTTAGTTTTAAGAAAAAAAAATGATGGAGAAGTCTTCACTAGAGAATGCTGTCTCCGGAGCTCCGGAGGTATTCTTAGGAAGTCCTCAGAGAAGAATTGCATTCTTTGGACGCATACATATTCTCTCTCTCTCTCTCTCTCTCTCTCTCTCTCTCTCTCTCTCTCTTTCTCTTTATCTTTCTCTTTCTTTCTCTCTCTTTCTTTCTCTCTCTCTATCTTCCTTTCTCTCTTTATTTCTCTCTTTCTTTCACTCTCTTTCTTTCTCTTTCTATCTCTCTCTTTCTCTTTATCTTTCTCTTTCTTTCTCTCTCTCTTTCTTTCTCTCTCCCTATCTTCCATTCTCTCTTTATTTCTCTCTTTCTTTCACTCTCTCTTTCTTTCTCCCTCTTTCTTTCTCTCTTTCATTCTTTCTCTTTCTTTCTTTCTCTGTCTTTCTTTCTCCCTCTTTCTTTCTCTCTCTCTTTCTTTCTCCCTCTTTCTTTTTTCTCCCGCTTTCTTTCTTTCTCTCTTTCTTTCTTTCTCTTTCTCTCTCTCTCTCTCTCTCTCTCTCTCTCTCTCTCTTTCTTTCTTTCTTTCTCACTCTCTCTTTCTTTTTTTCTCACTCTCTCTTTCTTTCTTTCTTACTCTCTCTTTCTTTCTCTCTCTTTCTCTCTTTCTCTTTTTTTCTTTCTCACTCTTTCTTTCTCTTTATTTTTCTCTCTTTCTCTCTCTTTCTCTCTTTTTTTCTTTCTCTCTGTCTCTCTCTCTCTCTTTCTCTCCGTGTCTCTCTTTCTTTCTTTCTCTCTTTATTTCTTTCTTTCTTTCTCTCTTTATTTCTTTCTTTCTTTCTCTCTCTTTCTCTTTCTTTCTTTCTGTCTCTCTCTCTCTCTTTCTTTCTCTCTCTTTCTCTTTCTTTCTTTCTCTCTGTCTCTCTCTTTCTCTCTGTCTCTCTCTATCTTTCTCTTTGTCTCTCTCTTTCTCTCTCTCTCTTTCTTTCTCTTTTTTTCTCTCGCTCTCTGTTTCTTTCTCTCACTCTCTCTCTTTCTTTCTCTCGCTCTATCTCTCTCTCTCTCTCTCTCTTTCGGAAACCCTAAACAGGCTTCAGACTTAAGAGAAGAAAATGACGAAGTGTTCATGAGAGAATGCGGTTTCCGGAGCTCTGGAGGTATTCTTAGAAAGTCTTCAATGAAAAATTGAATTTTTCGATGCGTACATATTCTTTCTCTCTCTCTCTCTCTCTCTCTCTCTCTCTCTCTCTCTTGGAAATCCTAAACAGGCTTTACTTAAAAGAAAAAAAATAACGAAGAAGTCTTCATAAGAGAATGCGGTTTCCGGAGCTCCGGAGGTATTCTTAGAAATTTTCCAGAGAAAAATTGCATTTTTTCGATGCGTTCATATTCTCTCTCTCTCTCTCTCTCTCTCTCTCTCTCTCTCTCTCTTGGAAATCCTAAACAGGCTTGACTTAAAAGAAAAAAAAATAACGAAGAAGTCTTCATAAGAGAATATGGTTTCCGGAGCTCCGGAGGTACTCTTAGGAAGTCTTCAGAGAAGAATTCCATCCTTTTGACGCATACATTTCTCTCTCTCTCTCTCTCTCTCTCTCTCTCTCTTTATATATATATGTATATATATATATATATATATATATTATATTCAATCTGATAGAACTGAAAAAAGTAGCCAAATAAACGAAAGACAAAAGGGAAAGCTTTTAAGAGAACAAATTTGTTTCAGCGTAAGAGTAATCTTTTTCTGCCGAAGACATTTAGAAGATTCCTGATCTTCAACACGAATTGAAGAGTGGTGTTAGGTATTGTTTTAATCATCAGGTATTTCAATAATTATCATAACAACTATATAGAAAATTTAAAATGAAGATGCACGGAACTAAGAGAATGTACGAAGATAAATGAAGACTTGGAAAAGGTTGCAAAATATCGTCCAGAATTCCTTAGTTCCTCTCTTGGTCTTCAGGTTTTATGATGGAGGCGAGAGGCGAATCCATCACCACGTTTAGCAAAGAACTCTCACTGGATTATGTCGACTTAAGGAAGACTAATAAAAATTCTAATGCTTTTTTTTTGTATTTGTTCATTCAATAAACCGCTATTGTGATCTTATTTTGAGTATTATCGCTTGGCTTATCTATTTATTCATATAATTTTTAAGAAGGAGATGATAAATGATGTA
>NC_090744.1:20778177-20779344 GCF_036898095.1 Palaemon carinicauda
GTGGGAGCTCATTATATAGTCTCGGGGCCGCATATTTAAAGGCTGTGGAGCCTACAGTAGACATAAATCTAGGTCTCAATAGTTTGAAGCCATCTGTAACGATTCTCGTGTCGACACGATTTGTGGGCTGCGCAATATGTAGCAATTCTATTAAGTATTTTGGACGACCGGTTCTGATAACTTGGTGGGTTATTGTACACCCAGCAACAAAACCGGTGTCGCCTGGCCAGACCTGACTTTGAGAGATCATGCCCCTCTTGCCCTGAAAGGTGGTCAATGTTAAACAACCGAGACATCGTTAGGGTGGTTCGAATATGAGGAGGAGGGAAATTACCGATATCACTCAAAGAAATGCGATGAAGAGAGAGAACTTTTTTATTCTTTTAAGAAATGTAATCTAATATTATTTCGAAACTAATTCATCAAAAGATTTTATCATAACTTTTTATGTGAATTTTCCTATCCTATTTCTATATAAAATTTTCTTGAATAATATTGGAACTGACTATTCATATTAATATTCATAACATGGAAATATCCTTCATGTGCATTTTCTTAAGCAATTCCTCTCTCTCTCTCTCTCTCTCTCTCTCTCTCTCTCTCTCTCGCAACATACATACACACTGTAGCCTATGCATTTTATGTAGGGGCTAATAATGTATCGTTTCAAATAGCACCTATTGGGTCACCAATCATTAATAAGTGGCCTTTGTTCAAAATTTCGAAGGTAATGAGGTTTAAAGGTTTTGTTGTTGATTTCAGTGTTTTCCTTTGATTTCGATCATGAGCCACGTAGCTCGGTGTGGTTGGGGTCAGCTTTTGTCACGGGCTACTTGGCTCCGGCCCTCTTAGAGAAAATGGTATTATTTGTTATATCAATTATATTAGTTTAAGGTTGGAGATTTAAAATGCATCATCAGATAACATAATCTATATTGTTTCAGAAGTGATTGGTGAAATAAAATCTGTGAAATGACATGCAATGAAAGTTCATTGGTGCATTATTATAGTGATGATGTGGTATATAGGATGTAGGGTATAACAGATTAAGCTATCAACACATTGTTTACTCAAATTATCTGGTTCGGCGTCAATAACCTTAGATGTCAGCATGTCAAAAAACTCCTTGTGTGATCCTTGGGAGCATCGAAATATTATAAATTATTG
>NC_090744.1:20784844-20799844 GCF_036898095.1 Palaemon carinicauda
ATATATATATATATATATATGTGTGTGTGTGTGTGTGTATATATATATGTATATATATAAATATACATATACATATATATACATATATATAGACATATATATATATATATATATATATATATATATATATATATATATATATATATACACTTGCTCCTATTATAAAGGAGAGATTTTCTCAATGCAGAAAATTATGGTAATTTTACGATACAACTACGTAATTCATATTTCTCATTTATAAAATATGTATTTCGACTAACTCCAGGGTATATTGCATTCAATAAATTTTTGAAAATAAGAAAAAAATAATGAAACTTACTCTAAGATGAAATCAGGCAACAACATATGGAATATAATTTTCTAATTAAAGGCAGGATTATCAAACCGCGTTTTCCATTAGGCAGTTGAGAAATATAATTGTCTCTAAACAAAGTTCTTAATTCCAGCTTAGATTCAATCAAATTGTTTTAAAATTGCCGCTTATTGTCTATCATGATAATATCACTTTAAAATATTTCATTGAGAGCTCTCTCTCTCTCTCTCTCTCTCTCTCTCTCTCTCTCTCTCTCTCTCTCTCTCTCTCTCGATTTATTCTACCGATACTATCTCCCCAGAGCAGAAGAAACTGTAAGAAACTCGAATAGCTTTTGGAAGACCGAAGAAAAACAATATTGATAATAGAAATAAAACTCTAATAAATGAAACTACAATAACAAAAATATTTTGATGGCAATGACTACTACTACTACTACTACTACTACTATTAATAAAAATAATAATAATAATAATCTACAGTATTTTTAGCCCATTTATGTGGGGGTTGCTGTTTTTGGAGTCTTCTCCAGCTCGATATGTCATATACCATGTTTTCATTTACAAACTTTTCCTACATACCCTCCCTGAAGCAGTCTTTCCACTACTACTACTACTACTACTACTACTACTACTACTACTACTACTACTACTACTACTACTACTACTACTACTACTAAATAACAATACTAATAATATTTCCCCCATCACCATCGATTCAAAGTTAATAACAAAAGCTTCTAGAAGACGATACAAACGGACTAACTTCTAACTTGACAGATTTCTCTCTCCAATGAATTTCACCCAAAAGTGAAAAAAAAAATCATTGCAAATTAGCCGCTTCCACAGGTAAATTAGACATTAGATTTCCGCCCAGTGATTTATATGCAAATCAGGAGAGGCTCTAGAAGTTGGGAATCACCCATACATGGAAATGATGGAGTGGGAGTCGGTGAGTGGATGTTGATGTGGAGGAGAAATATTACAGTGGATGTTGATGTGGAGGAAAAATATTACAGTGGGTGTTGATGTGGAGGAGAAATATTACAGTGGATGTTGATGTGAAGGAGAAATATTAAAGTGGATTTTGATGTGGAGGAGGAATATTACAGTGGATGTTGATGTGGAGGAGAAATATTACAGTGGATGTTGATGTGGAAGAGGAATATTACAGTGGATGTTGATGTGGAGGAGAAATATTACAGTGTTATGTTGATGTGGAGGAGGACTATTACAGTGGATGTTGATGTGGAGGAGGAATATTACAGTGGATGTTGATGTCGATGAGAAATATTACAGTGTTATGTTGATGTGGAGGAGAAAGATGACAGTGGCTGTTGATGTGGAGGAGAAATATTACATTGGATGTTGATGTAGAAGAGGAATATTACAGTGGATGTTGATGTGGAGAAGAAATATTACAGTGGATGTTGATGTGGAGGAGAAATATTACAGTGGATGTTGATGTGGAGGAAAATATTACAGTGGATGTTGATGTGGAGGAGAAATATTACATTGGATGTTGATGTGAAGGAGAAATATTACATTGGATGTTGATGTGGAAGAGGAATATTACAGTGGATGTTGATGTAGAGGAGAAATATTACATTGGATGTTGATGTGGAAGAGGAATATTATAGAGGATGTTGATGTGGAGGAGAAATATTACAGTGGATGTTGATGTGGAGGAGAAATGTTACATTGGATGTTGATGTGGAGGAGAAATATTACATTGGATGTTAATGTGGAAGAGGAATATTACAGTGGATGTTGATGTGAAGGAGAAATATTACATTGGATGTTGATGTGGAGGAGAAATATTACAGTGGATGTTGATGTGGAGGAGAAATATTACATTGGATGTTGATGTGGAAGAAGAATATTACATTGGATGTTGATGTGGAGGAGAAATATTACAGTGGATGTTGATGTGGAGGAGAAATATTACAGTGGATGCTAATGTCGAGGAGAAATATTACATTGGATGTTGATGTGGAGGAGAAATATTACAGTGGATGTTGATGTGGAGGAGAAATATTACAGTGGATTTCTATGTGGAGGAGAAATATTACAGTGGAGGTTGATGTGGAGGAGAAATATTACATTGGATGTTGATGTGGAGGAGAAATATTACAGTGGATGTTGATGTGAAGGAGAAATATTACATTGGATGTTGATGTGGAGGAGAAATATGTAGGTGGACATGAGATTTCTTTGATGAGAAATTTGAAATTTGGTATTAATTTCATTAGGGAAAAAATTCCTCTGGTAATATCATGGCATTACTAAAAAGTGTAAAGGTTTTTTTAAGCATAGGAAATCTTTTGGATTCGTGAACATGTTTCATTACTTTTTAAAAAAGATCTAACACTATTTACTAAATGGAAAAATCTAGCTATTAAAATCTTTTTCACCGTATTACCAAACTTGATTTTAATTGCAAAGCAATAGTAATTATAAGTTTTTTGTAAGGAATGTTGGTATTTCAAAATTTTGGAAGTGCAAACGTGCGTGCTAGGCAGAGATAAGTTTTCATCTAACTTATGTATTGTCACTTTTCCTCTCATTCCACATATTCTATCACAAATAATTAGTTTGAGGGGATGTAAATGGAAAAACTAAATGACCAGAGATAAAGCATAATGAAGATGTGGAGAAGGATGTGATGCAGTTGACCATAGCGTGTAAGGTATACTTTAATGACGGAAAGAGGCAGCATAAAACCGTCTCTTTATTAAAAGAACTTAGTGGAAGGTAATTGAACATTCAAAGGATATAAACATTTTTGTACTGACCGAAAAGATATGGAAATATTTTTTCTTTTCATTGACAAAGTTAGAAAGAATACATTATTCTTAAGGAAAGAACATTACAGTTTAAGACAAAGAGGAGGTTTGTCATATATGATATCAAAATTAAACACTACTTCAAACAATCATTCTATTCCTTCTGATTTCATGAAATAGGCCATAGAACAGAAAATCTAACATAAGTCTTTTTATAGTTTATATATGAAATATCTGTTTTAATGTTAATGTTTTTAAGATATTTTCTCTTAATTGTTCATTACTTCTTATAAACGTTTATCTATTTCCTTATTTCCTTACCTCACTGGGCTATTTTTCTCTTTTGGAGCCCTTGGGCTTATAGCATCTTGCTTTACCAACTAGGGTTGTAGCTTAGCTACTACTACTACTACTACTACTACTACTACTACTACTACTACTACTACTACTACTACTAATAATAATAATAATAATATAACTTTAAAGACTTCGAAATGATTAATCAAGTAAAATTAAAACAAATCTAATTTTATGGTCAACATCACGCAAATAAATAAAACAGAAGAAAATAACAATAACCAATGTAATATGACGAGATTATTTAAAGAATACATGAAGCCTTAACATTATTGTCCTTCCATCCAACCCGAATTTAGAATACTCTTCACCCCGCTCGGAACCGCCTTTGCAAACATACCCAAAAGAATAAAATTCCATTAGCATTATGCATTTTCTACACAGGGAAATTTCCATACGCCATTACTATATCTCTTTTTCTAGTAGGAGACAGCCAACTCTTTTTCCCAAAAAGGATGTTCATCTTATTTCCTACGAGATCCTTTCATATTCTACAAAGCCTATTTTCCTATGCTCTTCGTTTCCTCCTCTTCAATTGAGTTCATTATTGTCATGTTGTTCAAAATGAACAAATATTCGTTGGTAAAGTTTAATAGCTTCCACAGAATGGATTGACCGTTTTCATTAATTTCTTCCCTTTATTCTAAATAAATTATCTTCCTACCTTATTTTTTCTTCTCTTCCCATATTCCTTCATCTTCTATATTCTTTTTCTATTCCCAATAAAAACATTCTTCCTTTTTCTTCACCCTTCCTCCTATAAAATCCCTTCTTTTTTCCTTCCTCTCCTTATCTTTCCCATCTCCGTTTCTTCTACCTTTTTCCAACTCGATGTAATCCACCTTTATTTTGATTTTCTTCCTTTATTAACCCTTCTTCACATAATCTTCCTAAAATTTTCTACAATTTCATGAACATATTTATTTTACTTTGAAAGCTTTTACAAAAGCAATAATATATTTAAAAGGATCAACATAATATTAGGTCATAAGAGTACCTCCTCCTTCCTCAAAGGTGGCCTATTGGATACGTCCCTGTCTTGCGATCTGCTGAACTAAGGTTCAAGTCACGCTTAAGCTCGATAGCTTCTTGTTTAGCGTTTGCAACCTCACCATCTTTGTGAGATAAGGATAGGGGGGGGGGGCGTTGGAGGATAATATAGTTCAACCAGCTGAGTCACCAGCAGCCACTTCCTGGCCCTTCCTGGTCCTAGCTTGGGTGGAAAGGGGGGCTAGGGCGCTGATCATATATACTGTATATATAGGACATTGTCTTGCTAGCTAAGACAGGAGTCAATGTCCCTTGCCTCTACCATTCATGAGCGTCCTTTAAACCGTTAAAAAGCCTTCCTTGGAAAAGCAAGTGCCTAAGCTCATTAGTAAGACTAAAGAGCTGTGATAAGGAAAGGCTGAAACTCCCGTAGAACTGCATGACAAGCAGTGTTGCCATGACGACGAGACGTGAATAGACATTTTTTTTTTTTTTTGAGGGATCTCCGCTTTATCTCATTCCCAGACCGTCAACTTTCTTTGATGCTTGGATTTTGACCTTAACTCTAAATGCTTTTCTCCATATTAAATTTTCTTCCTCATATTCAGTTCACTTCTCTGGAAAATATAGTTAACTGTAGTAGACGTTGATGTTCATTTACAGTGGAGCTATCTTGACGTCATGAAAGGGTTTGTGTTTCGCCATAATCAGCAAAGCCGTACTAGTTATGGTCACACATACTAGCTTGGTTTGCTGTGAACGATCAGACGAAAATCTTCCACCATCACAAATCCGCATTGGTTAGCGTGGTGATGAAAACTGGCCAAATCCCAGATATGAATTGACATGTATGAAGCCTTTGTCCTGCCACGGACTACAAACAGCTGCACTTGCTGTTGTTGTTGTTTTTTTAACTGTTGAGCGAAAGGCAGTAGCAAGCCAAGGAACTATCAACATTTGGCTTTGGTCATCTATTGGATGGGAGACCATCCCAAAAAGTCAGACGCAGTTGAGACTTGAGCATCCATGGGTGTAGGGATAGCAGCTTCACTCCATATATATTAGATAAAATATAATTGCCAATTAAGACACTTTAATTTCTGCATCATTTTTCGGATACATTCTTCACTGATATTATTTGAAAATTCAAATATAAAAGAAGGGCCATTGCCTGGCCCTTCCTGGTCCTAGTTTGGATGGAGAGGGGGCTTGGGCGCTGATCATATGCATATATGGTCAGTCTCTAGGGCATGCCCTACTTACTAGAGCATTGTCACTGTGCTTCTCCTCTGCCATTCATGGCAACCTTTAAACCTTTAAATGAAGGAATGCATTGATAGCCACGCATCTCATGCTTCTCCTCTGCCATTCATGGCAACCTTTAAACCTTTAAATGAAGGAATGCATTGATAGCCACGCATCTCATGCTTCTTCTCTGCCATTCATGGATGACTTTTAAACCTTTAAATGAAGGAATGCATTGATAGCCACGCATCTCATGCTTCTCCTCTGCCATTCATGGATGACTTTTAAACCTTTAAATGAAGGAATGCATTGATAGCCACGCATCTCATGCTTCTCCTCTGCCATTCATGGCAACCTTTAAACCTTTAAATGAAGGAATGCATTGATAGCCACGCATCTCATGCTTCTCCTCTGCCATTCATGGATGACTTTTAAACCTTTAAATGAAGGAATGCATTGATAGCCACGCATCTCATGCTTCTCCTCTGCCATTCATGGCAACCTTTAAACCTTTAAATGAAGGAATGCATTGATAGCCACGCATCTCATGCTTCTCCTCTGCCATTCATGGATGACTTTTAAACCTTTAAATGAAGGAATGCATTGATAGCCACGCATCTCATGCTTCTCCTCTGCCATTCATGGCAACCTTTAAACCTTTAAATGAAGGAATGCATTGATAGCCACGCATCTCATGCTTCTCGTCTGCCATTCATGGATGACTTTTAAACCTTTAAATGAAGGAATGCATTGATAGCCACGCATCTCATGCTTCTCCTCTACCATTCATGGATGACTTTTAAACCTTTAAATGAAGGAATGCATTGATAGCCACGCATCTCATGCTTCTCCTCTGCCATTCATGGATGACTTTTAAACCTTTAAATGAAGGAATGCATTGATAGCCACGCATCTCATGCTTCTCCTCTGCCATTCATGGCAACCTATAAACCTTTAAATGAAGGAATGCATTGATAGCCACGCATCTCATGCTTCTCCTCTGCCATTCATGGCAACCTTTAAACCTTTAAATGAAGGAATGCATTGATAGCCACGCATCTCATGCTTCTTCTCTGCCATTCATGGATGACTTTTAAACCTTTAAATGAAGGAATGCATTGATAGCCACGCATCTCATGCTTCTCCTCTGCCATTCATGGATGACTTTTAAACCTTTAAATGAAGGAATGCATTGATAGCCACGCATCTCATGCTTCTCCTCTGCCATTCATGGCAACCTTTAAACCTTTAAATGAAGGAATGCATTGATAGCCACGCATCTCATGCTTCTCCTCTGCCATTCATGGATGACTTTTAAACCTTTAAATGAAGGAATGCATTGATAGCCACGCATCTCATGCTTCTCCTCTGCCATTCATGGCAACCTTTAAACCTTTAAATGAAGGAATGCATTGATAGCCACGCATCTCATGCTTCTCCTCTGCCATTCATGGATGACTTTTAAACCTTTAAATGAAGGAATGCATTGATAGCCACGCATCTCATGCTTCTCCTCTGCCATTCATGGCAACCTTTAAACCTTTAAATGAAGGAATGCATTGATAGCCACGCATCTCATGCTTCTCCTCTGCCATTCATGGATGACTTTTAAACCTTTAAATGAAGGAATGCATTGATAGCCACGCATCTCATGCTTCTCCTCTACCATTCATGGATGACTTTTAAACCTTTAAATGAAGGAATGCATTGATAGCCACGCATCTCATGCTTCTCCTCTGCCATTCATGGATGACTTTTAAACCTTTAAATGAAGGAATGCATTGATAGCCACGCATCTCATGCTTCTCCTCTGCCATTCATGGCAACCTATAAACCTTTAAATGAAGGAATGCATTGATAGCCACGCATCTCATGCTTCTCCTCTGCCATTCATGGATGACTTTTAAACCTTTAAATGAAGGAATGCATTGATAGCCACGCATCTCATGCTTCTCCTCTACTATTCATGGATGACTTTTAAACCTTTAAATGAAGGAATGCATTGATAGCCACGCATCTCATGCTTCTCCTCTGCCATTCATGGATGACTTTTAAACCTTTAAATGAAGGAATGCATTGATAGCCACGCATCTCATGCTTCTCCTCTGCCATTCATGGCAACCTTTAAACCTTTAAATGAAGGAATGCATTGATAGCCACGCATCTCATGCTTCTCCTCTGCCATTCATGGATGACTTTTAAACCTTTAAATGAAGGAATGCATTGATAGCCACGCATCTCATGCTTCTCCTCTGCCATTCATGGATGACTTTTAAACCTTTAAATGAAGGAATGCATTGATAGCCACGCATCTCATGCTTCTCCTCTGCCATTCATGGCAACCTTTAAACCTTTAAATGAAGGAATGCATTGATAGCCACGCATCTTATGCTTCTCCTCTGCCATTCATGGATGACTTTTAAACCTTTAAATGAAGGAATGCATTGATAGCCACGCATCTCATGCTTCTCCTCTGCCATTCATGGCAACCTTTAAACCTTTAAATGAAGGAATGCATTGATAGCCACGCATCTCATGCTTCTCCTCTGCCATTCATGGATGACTTTTAAACCTTTAAATGAAGGAATGCATTGATAGCCACGCATCTCATGCTTCTCCTCTGCCATTCATGGCAACCTTTAAACCTTTAAATGAAGGAATGCATTGATAGCCACGCATCTCATGCTTCTCCTCTGCCATTCATGGATGACTTTTAAACCTTTAAATGAAGGAATGCATTGATAGCCACGCATCTCATGCTTCTCCTCTGCCATTCATGGCAACCTTTAAACCTTTAAATGAAGGAATGCATTGATAGCCACGCATCTCATGCTTCTCCTCTGCCATTCATGGATGACTTTTAAACCTTTAAATGAAGGAATGCATTGATAGCCACGCATCTCATGCTTCTCCTCTGCCATTCATGGATGACTTTTAAACCTTTAAATGAAGGAATGCATTGATAGCCACGCATCTCATGCTTCTCCTCTGCCATTCATGGCAACCTTTAAACCTTTAAATGAAGGAATGCATTGATAGCCACGCATCTCATGCTTCTCCTCTGCCATTCATGGATGACTTTTAAACCTTTAAATGAAGGAATGCATTGATAGCCACGCATCTCATGCTTCTCCTCTGCCATTCATGGCAACCTTTAAACCTTTAAATGAAGGAATGCATTGATAGCCACGCATCTCATGCTTCTCGTCTGCCATTCATGGATGACTTTTAAACCTTTAAATGAAGGAATGCATTGATAGCCACGCATCTCATGCTTCTCCTCTACCATTCATGGATGACTTTTAAACCTTTAAATGAAGGAATGCATTGATAGCCACGCATCTCATGCTTCTCCTCTGCCATTCATGGATGACTTTTAAACCTTTAAATGAAGGAATGCATTGATAGCCACGCATCTCATGCTTCTCCTCTGCCATTCATGGCAACCTATAAACCTTTAAATGAAGGAATGCATTGATAGCCACGCATCTCATGCTTCTCCTCTGCCATTCATGGATGACTTTTAAACCTTTAAATGAAGGAATGCATTGATAGCCACGCATCTCATGCTTCTCCTCTGCCATTCATGGCAACCTTTAAACCTTTAAATGAAGGAATGCATTGATAGCCACGCATCTCATGCTTCTCCTCTGCCATTCATGGATGACTTTTAAACCTTTAAATGAAGGAATGCATTGATAGCCACGCATCTCATGCTTCTCCTCTGCCATTCATGGCAACCTTTAAACCTTTAAATGAAGGAATGCATTGATAGCCACGCATCTCATGCTTCTCCTCTGCCATTCATGGATGACTTTTAAACCTTTAAATGAAGGAATGCATTGATAGCCACGCATCTCATGCTTCTCCTCTGCCATTCATGGCAACCTTTAAACCTTTAAATGAAGGAATGCATTGATAGCCACGCATCTCATGCTTCTCCTCTACCATTCATGGATGACTTTTAAACCTTTAAATGAAGGAATGCATTGATAGCCACGCATCTCATGCTTCTCCTCTGCCATTCATGGCAACCTTTAAACCTTTAAATGAAGGAATGCATTGATAGCCACGCATCTCATGCTTCTCCTCTGCCATTCATGGATGACTTTTAAACCTTTAAATGAAGGAATGCATTGATAGCCACGCATCTCATGCTTCTCCTCTGCCATTCATGGATGACTTTTAAACCTTTAAATGAAGGAATGCATTGATAGCCACGCATCTCATGCTTCTCCTCTGCCATTCATGGCAACCTTTAAACCTTTAAATGAAGGAATGCATTGATAGCCACGCATCTTATGCTTCTCCTCTGCCATTCATGGATGACTTTTAAACCTTTAAATGAAGGAATGCATTGATAGCCACGCATCTCATGCTTCTCCTCTGCCATTCATGGCAACCTTTAAACCTTTAAATGAAGGAATGCATTGATAGCCACGCATCTCATGCTTCTCCTCTGCCATTCATGGATGACTTTTAAACCTTTAAATGAAGGAATGCATTGATAGCCACGCATCTCATGCTTCTCCTCTGCCATTCATGGCAACCTTTAAACCTTTAAATGAAGGAATGCATTGATAGCCACGCATCTCATGCTTCTCCTCTGCCATTCATGGATGACTTTTAAACCTTTAAATGAAGGAATGCATTGATAGCCACGCATCTCATGCTTCTCCTCTGCCATACATGGCAACCTTTAAACCTTTAAATGAAGGAATGCATTGATAGCCACACATCTCATGCTTCTCCTCTGCCATTCATGGATGACTTTTAAACCTTTAAATGAAGGAATACATTGATAGCCACGCATCTCATGCTTCTCCTCTGCCATTCATGGCAACCTTTAAACCTTTAAATGAAGGAATGCATTGATAGCCACGCATCTCATGCTTCTCCTCTGCCATTCATGGATGACTTTTAAACCTTTAAATGAAGGAATGCATTGATAGCCACGCATCTCATGCTTCTCTTCTGCCATTCATGGCAACCTTTAAACCTTTAAATGAAGGAATGCATTGATAGCCACGCATCTCATGCTTCTCCTCTGCCATTCATGGATGACTTTTAAACCTTTAAATGAAGGAATGCATTGATAGCCACGCATCTCATGCTTCTCCTCTGCCATACATGGCAACCTTTAAACCTTTAAATGAAGGAATGCATTGATAGCCACACATCTCATGCTTCTCCTCTGCCATTCATGGATGACTTTTAAACCTTTAAATGAAGGAATGCATTGATAGCCACGCATCTCATGCTTCTCCTCTGCCATTCATGGCAACCTTTAAACCTTTAAATGAAGGAATGCATTGATAGCCACGCATCTCATGCTTCTCCTCTGCCATTCATGGATGACTTTTAAACCTTTAAATGAAGGAATGCATTGATAGCCACGCATCTCATGCTTCTCCTCTGCCATTCATGGCAACCTTTAAACCTTTAAATGAAGGAATGCATTGATAAGCATGCATCTCATGAAACAAAATTTGGAAAAACACAAACGAATATATATTTTTAAATCTTTTAATATATTTGATAAATCATCACGACAGCAGTTCATAGGAATATTTTGGAAAGCTTTGCCTTTGTATCGTATACCAGAGATTTATGAGAACAATGATGTGGAAAGGGATTTGAAAAAAAGAAAAAGAAAATTACGAAAAATAAATGTGCGCATGGTTTAAAGGTTTAAAAAGGTTTAAAGGCTTAAAAAGGTTTAAAGGCCCCTCATGAATGCCAGAGGCATGGGACAGTGACAATGCCCTAGCTAGCAGCAAAATGCCCTAGAGACTTGCCATAATACATATGATCAGGACTTAAGCCCCTCTCCACCCAGGCAATGGCTGCTGATGACTCAACAGGTAGACCTATAGGCTCTCCCAAAACCGCTCATCCTTAGCTCACAAGGATGGTGAGGTTGCAGAAGCTACAAGAAACTATGGAGCTTGAGTGGGACTCGAACCCCTGTCCGGCGATCATAAGGCAGGGACATTTCCAAAAGGCCACCACAACGGAGGACTGGAATTGCAAATGTAAGACGTTTTCAACGTTTCATTCCGATTTGTAATGTTGGAATTTTTTCTGATAATTTTGTTTCGCCCGTCCCACAGAGCGTAAGTCTTATGTATATAGAAGAAAGAAGTTTATGTCGATAAAAAAAGGAACAAATTACTTAATATAAAAAACAATCGCCCAAACACGAAACAAAAATATATGCGCAAGCTTGTAAGGATTAAATAAAAGATCAACCTTATAAATAAATAAATAAATAATGTCACTACCTGAACTTCATCCAGTTGACAACAGAACTTCAAAAATGAGTTGCTTAGCGGTTAAGCAGGCGCCTGGAACGCCTCTTCCCTATTTATATGTAAATGGGTTAGGAGGAATAAAAAGGGGTGGGGCGAGGGGGGGGGGGGGGTGGAGGTACTGGGGGAGAATGGGGAAGGATCAGGAGTTCGCCGAAGTTGAGGAAGAGGAAGAGTATTTTCGAGTTTTGGGAAGAGAATTAGGAGAAATAGAAGAAAATATTAAAGAATAGTGGCTGGGGATAAGAAAGCATAATTTTGGCAAAAAAAAAGAAAAGAAAAAAAAAGTAATAATAATAATAATAATAATAAAATAAAATCTTAGGGTATAGGATTAGGACAAGGAGAAAATACCATTTGTACTTTGCAGGACCATTAGAAATTACAAACCTCCAACAAAGTAATTAATACAGTTAACAGCTTAAACTGCATCTTACGTTTTCTCTTACATTCACAACTACTTAATTAACGCGGTTGGTAAAATTATCTGCGGTATATACGTTTTATATTTTACAGAGGCGATATGTAAGTTTCATACAATAGCTGACGTCAACAATAACAATTTAGTAATAATTTTGATGATTTTTATAATGTAAATCTTTAATAAATTTTAACGACAATATTTATTTTAACAATTTTAATAAATCTAATAACAATAATAATTTCAATATTAAAAATAATCTTAATTACTTTAATAATAAACGGAGGTTGATTATCGTTAGAATGCACTAATTTGTTCTCAAAGCAATAACAAATATTTACAAAATCATAGGAAAAACGTTAAATAGCCTAATCTCCTCACTACTATGCGTTTCTGGCAAAAAAAAAAAAAAAAAAAAAAAAAAAAAAAAAAGTGTATTTTTCTTTGATATCTCCCATATTCATTACTTGATCAGAATGGTACTTTGACACGGCACTCTATAGACCTCCCCTAATTTTTCACAATATAATGCATTTTCAAATCCCGTTAATTAAGGTGTTTATTCTTGGCCTAATAAAACCTAAGCCAAGTGAATAGGGTAAGCAGGTAAGGCAATTCAAATACCTATATTCGCCCGGCCCTCCCCTCTCCTTCCCTCCCTCTGCCTTGACCCTTATCCTATTCCTCCAGTAACGCCCTTTGTGTTCTTGTGTGTGCCATTAATGCATAGCAAGTGTTTAGAACTAGGAAATGAGGTTAAGTGATGAGGAGGATAACAAATGTCAAGAATACCTAGTCTTTAACTAATAATTAAATCCAGATAAGTTATTAATTGCTAAGAGTCAAAGAACGAGGACGTTTTCGTTATGAAATTTGGAATACTAACTGTACTACCCGTGGGTTAGATTACATTTCCTTAAAAAAAAAAAAAAAAAAAAAAAAAAAAAAAAAAAAAAAATGAAATTTAACACTCACCGGGATGCGATGACTCTTTCCTAGTTTCCTATGGAAGAAATAAAATAAATGGGATTAGAATGAGGTAACGTGTTTCAAGACTGAATGTATGAAGATTTTAGTAAATTGAAATATTAAAAATTATAATACAGATTATCATCGACAGAAGAATATAAACCAATTGAGCCATATTTGTATAGAAACACATACCCACTCATTGTATATATATATATATATATATATACATACATATATATATATATATATACACATACATATATATATATATATATATGTGTGTGTGTGTGTGTGTTTGTGTGTGTACCTGTTTGGTTATTAATAATACAGATAAGAAAAAATTAGTAAATGTGGTGATAGTGATAGTGATATTGATAGTGATAGGAATTTGAGCCAAGAATTGACAAGAATGTTGGTGAAAGTTGAGATTTTTTAGATTTTTGGAATCTGATTAGATATATTTACTTAAAAAAAAACAATTGCCTAAAAATACGTATATTTGTACAGAATAAATATATCCTATTTGAAAATAAGTATATTCTTAAAAAAAAAAACAAAGGCAGGAAATAGGATATACTTTTCACCTATAGGAATAGTGAGAATTAGAATTATAAAGCTTAGTAGTATCCTATTTTTGCTACTATTCTAACAATAGTTTCAGATTTATTTCAGAAGCAGGTCTTCTGAAAGTTATTTAAATTCTATAAAGGCATCTTCGCTTTTACGGTTTTAAAATGAATTTTCTTTTATTCTATATTCATAACACGCTTACATAAGTGTTTTTATAGTTTATATATGAAATATCTGTTTTGACGTAACTGGTTTGAAATATTGTATTTCAATTGTTCATTATTTCTTATGTCGTCTATTTATTTCCTTGTTTCCTTTCTTCACTGGGCTATTTTTCCTAGTTGGAGTCCTTGTGCTTATAGAACCTTGCTTTTCCAACTAGGGCTGTAACTTAGCTAATTATATTTATAATAATAATAATAATAATAATAATAATAATAATAATAATACTACTACTACTAATAATAATAATAATAATAATAACATCAGCGTCAGTGGTCCTCTATGTCAGAATGCCAGAAAACTCAAAATCAATCAATCAATCAATCAAAAATACCATAGACAAATATCAACTATCAACTTCGGTGGGTTAACGCCCCCCCCCCAAAAAAAAAAACTCCATACCTTTAGGGTGATAATTCTCTATTTCTACTTTCTCTCATTTATTTTCAGTTACTATTTCTTAAATGTCAAAAATGTAGTTTATGTAAATAACGTATTCTCCTAAAGTTTATTTAACTTAATATTTTCGTCATTGATAATTTCTTATCTTCCATTTCATTTATTTTTCCTGATATCTTTACCTGATAGTTATTTGTTGACCTTATTAATCCAATCAATTATCACTAATTATCATCTTATTAACCTTAGCATCGTCTTTCGTAGAAAAATCTATTTTTCTAGTAATATTCCTCTACTTTCATATTTGTACTCTCACTCTTTTGACGTAAAACTGATGAAAGCTACCTAATTAAATAGATCAACGCTAAGATTGACTAATGCAAAAGAGAGAGAGAGAGAGAGAGAGAGAGAGAGA
>NC_090744.1:20802344-20807344 GCF_036898095.1 Palaemon carinicauda
CAACAAGATGACGGCCCAGTAAGTAGAGAGAGAGAGAGAGAGAGAGAGAGAGAGAGAGAGAGGGAATAAGTAATACTTTTGAACAAGAGGTGATGTAAAAGTAAGCTATAACTCCTTCAAATGACCGAAACTCCAGACGCCTACATTAACAACTAATCCCAACCTTTCCATATATTCCAAGAAAAGAAAGAAAGAAGGAAGAGCCTCTTTCCTTTCAGTGAGTAACATCTTACGGCTTCGTATTCAGGTCAGCCGATTCTTAGAATTCGGCTCCCAGCTTTGTTTTAAAGACCACTTATTAATGTCGGAGGCAAACGACAGTGAAATGGCCCTAGCTATAGTCCATTTCTTTTAGCGATGCATATTTGCACCGACTCGCGGCGGTGCCCTTTTAGCTCGGAAAAGTTTCTGGATCGCTGATTGGTTAGAATGTCTAACCAATCAGCGATCCAGAAACTTTTCCGAGCTAAAAGGGCACCGCCGCGAGTCGGTGCAAATATGCATCGCTAAAAGAAATGGACTATAGTAGCAAAATGCCATAGAGACTGACCATATATACATATGACCAGCTCCCAAGCCCCTCTCTACATAAAATAGGACCAGGGAGGGCTAGGCAATGGGTGCTGATGACTCAGCGGGTAGACCTATAGTCTCACCAAAACCCATCATCCTTAGCTCACAAGGATGGTGAGGTTGCAGACACTACAAGAAACTATGGAGCTTGAGCGGGACCTGAAAGGAGTATAACTGAAGATGTAGGCGAGGGGGGAGGGAGGCGGAAGCATGAAAACGATTGGGAAAAATGGAGGCAGGGGAATTCTGTTGAAATAATTTCCCCTTCGTAATTCTACCTGAAGTCTGTTTTGCGGAAAAGCTGTGTTAAGAAGTTAAGATGGTTGGATCTTAAGAGCTGATATGAAACTTTGGGATAATGAATTTCACAAAAGAGATTTTCACTTACGAATTCTGCGTAAAGCCGGTGTTCATAGACAACTTAGTTAAGCATATTGGAAATGAAATATTAGCAGTATTAAAAAATAATTAAAACTGATGATTAATAACAGATGTTAAAAAAAGGACAAAAGATTGTTAAAATTTGAGGGAAATATACATTTTCTTATTAAAATTCCATGTAAAACGGTACCAAAGATAATCTTAGCTATGAAAATTAAACGAAGCAATATAGTACACAGAAGGTACCAGCATATACTGTAAATTACAATGAGAATTAAATATCACAGACAAAGTCATCTTGAAAATTCTAAGTAAAGAACCACAGTAAAAGAAAACAAGAGCGATTTGAGTGGAATAAAAACAGTGAAATTAGAAAGCCATAAAGCTGAGATCAAGAGGATATCAGAGTTTTTGCTATAGTTTCTTAGATTAATTCGTGGCTCTCCATAGATAAGGGTGATAAACTGGTAGATAAGGGATTAGGGTCAAGTCACAGAATTGGTTGGTCAAAGACGGAAAAAGTAATCCATGTAAATGACTATTTCCAAAGGAATATTGTTGAATCATTTTTAATCTCATGTACTCAAGGTAGAAATTTAAATCTAAGCCCAGGTCTGTTTTCCGTTAATCCAGTATTATCCTTTTATCTAAAATCTGACTTTTCCGGAATTATTAAGAAACTAACAGCTGTTGGATCCCCTTCTCCTGTATAAATACGATGTCTTTGTATATGTATTCTCATTGTTGAGTTTGATGATGTCCTGAGTGGATGAAAGTACTAACTCCAATCAAGTCTTTTCATTTTCCCTTTCGTGGCTATAATACATACATACACACACACACACACACATATATATATATATATATATATATATATACATTTATATATATATATATACATTTATATATATGTATATGTATATATATATATATATATATATATATATATATATATATATATATATATAACCAGACACTTGCTCTTTATTACATAAGGGAGATAGGAGAAATGGTTAAAAATAAATGATACCTGGGTTGTTTCATTGAATTTTATATGTCAAATTATGATTAAGGAATTATCGTAGTAATTCACCAAAATGAGAAAAGATTACCATAAATACTTAATTCCATCGAAACCAGTTTGGTCATTCTTCATTTATTTGTTGACAAAAAGACAAGTAACAACAACAACAACAACAACAACAACAATAATAATAATAATAATAATAATAATAATATTAATAATAATAATATTAATACAGTATGTACACAAAATAAAGATACAGAGAAAACAATTACTTTGAAGTTTTTGAGTTTGTGTTTGTTAAATTCCTTATTCAGCAAACACAAATTCAACAACTACAAAATATTGAAGATTTCAATACATATAACGAAGATATCAGCAGAGAAAAATGGAAAATTAAAAGAATAAAGACTTATAATAGAATTGATTAAAAGTAAAACAGGGAAACGAAGACATTAGCATAGAAAATAGGAAAATAAAAACAATATAGAATGGTATAAAAGAATAAATTAAACATAAAACAGGAAAACAAAGACAATGGAAAATAAAAACAATATAGAATGGTATAAAAGAATAAATTAAACATAAAACAGGAAAACAAAGACAATGGAAAATAAAAACAATATAGAATGGCATAAAAGAATAAATTAAACATAAAACAGGAAAACAAAGACATTAGCATAGGAAATAGGAAAATAAAAACAATATAAAATGGTATAAAAGAATAAATTAAACATAAACAGGAAAACAAAGACATTGGCATAGGAAATAGAAAAATAAAAACGATATAGAATGGTATAAAAGAATAAATTATAAAAAAAACAGGAAAACGAAGACATTGGCATAGGAAATAGGAAAATAAAAACAATATAGAATGGTATAAAAGAATAAATTAAACATAAAACAGGAAAACAAAGACATTAGCATAGAAAATAGGAAAATAAAAACAATATAGAATGGTATTAAGGAATAAATTATACATAAAACAGGAAAACGAAGACATTAGCATAGAAAATAGGAAAATGAAAACAATATAGAATGGTATAAAAGAATAAATTAAACATAAAACAGGAAAACAAAGACATTGGCATAGAAAATAGAAAAATGAAAACAATATAGAATGGTATAAAAGAATAAATTAGACATAAAAAAGGAAAACAAAGTCATTAGCATAGGAAATAGGAAAATAAAAACAATATAGAATGGTATTAAGGAATAAATTAAAGATAAAACAGGGAAAGGAAAACATTAGCATAGGAAATAGGAAAATGAAAACAATATAGAATGGCATAAAAGAATAAATTATAAAAAAAACAGGAAAACGAAGACATTGGCATAGGAAATAGGAAAATAAAAACAATATAGAATGGTATAAAAGAATAAATTAAACATAAAACAGGAAAACAAAGACATTGGCATAGAAAATAGGAAAATAAAAACAATATAGAATGGTATAAAAGAATAAATTAAAGATAAAACAGGAAAACAAAGACAATAGCATGGAAAATACGCAAATAAAAATAACATCTGGTATAAAACAATGAATAAAAAATAAAAAAGGAAAATTAGAACATAATCAGTAAAAATAGCAAAATAAAAGCAATAAACACTAGTATAAAGCAATAAATTATATATAAAAAAAGGAAAACAAAGACAATAGCATAGAAAATAGGAAAACAGAAATAATAAAACTGGGTATAAAAGACTTAATAAAAAAAGAAAACGAAGAAATCAGCAGATAAAATAGAAAAAATAAAAACAACAAAATCTGGTATAAAAACTCAATAAATAAAGAAAACGAAAACAATTTAGAAAATAGGAAAATAAAAACAATAAAACCTGTTAAGAAAGACTCAATAAAAAAGGAAAACGAAGAAATCCGCAGATAAAATAAGAAAATAAAAACGAACAAAACCTCGTATAAAAGACTCAATAAAAAGGAAAACGAAGACATTACCATAGAAAATAGCAAAATACAAACAATAAAACTTGACATAAAAGACTTAATAAAAAAAGAAAACGAAGAAACCAGCAGATGAAATAGGAAAATAAAAAATACTGCTATAAAAATGAAATAAATAAATAAAAAAAGAGGCAAATAAAAGCGCTAAAACTCTTAATAAAAAATAAAAAAGGAAACAAGGAAACAAAAGCGCCAAAGCCCAAATTCGAATCCGTGGCGAGAAATTCTGAAATGTTTCCCGAATCCCTTTGGGAGTAAAGCTACAGTCACGCTTCATTTGTGCGAGTAAATCGTATTTTTACCTTTTAAAAAATACACTCACAGAAATGGATGAATTTCTCTCAGGTTTTGTTTCTATTATCTATTACTTAGGCGCATTCTCTCTCTCTCTCTCACATATACAAACATACAAACACGCACCTGCACTTGAACACATTATCTATCTATTTATCTATCTATCTATATAAATATATATATATATATATATACATATATATATACATAAATATATATATTATATTATATTTTATATATATATATATATATATATATACACATAAGTGTGTATATATATACATAAGTATATATATATATATATATATATATATACATATATAATATATATATATATATATATATAATATATATATATATATATATATATATATATATATTTATGTATATATATATATATATATACATACATATACATATATATATATATATATATACATACATATATATATATATATATATATATTGCGTACACATTCCACTCTAGAAATTAGGATTCTACAGCAGTCTCACGTCCTACTCTATCCACACGATGACACTCTACACTCGACTAACAAGCAGGTAAATGATTTGCCATCTTTATTCAAACGGGACTTCAACTTTTTTAAGTTATTCAACGTAACTCAGGGATCGAACTCAAGCGCATTTGTTGGAAAGGGGAGACCCGTAACCAATAGACTACAAGGATCATATCGTCACCCTCATAAAGTAACTGCCTGAGTAAAATTTATTTTAATGTTGTTACTATTCTTAAAGTATTTTATT
>NC_090744.1:20812344-20814844 GCF_036898095.1 Palaemon carinicauda
TATTAATAATGATAATATTAATGATGATAATGATAACGATAGGCAGTAGGTTGGCCAGGGCACCAGCCACTCGTTGAGATACTACCGGTAGAGAGTTATGGGATCCTTAGACTGGCCAGACAGTACTTCATCGGATCCTTCTCTCTGGTTACGGTTCACTTTCCCTTTGCATACCCATACACCAAATAGTCTGGCCTATTCATTACAGAGTCTCCTCTGTCCTCACACACCTGACGACACAGATTACCAAATAATTCTTCTTCACCCAAAGGGGTTAATTACTGCACTAATTGTTCAGCGGTTACTTTCCTCTTGGAAAGAGTAGAAGTGATTCTTTAGCTATGTTAAGCAGCTCTTCTAGGAGAAGGACACTCCAAAATCAAACTATTGTTCTCTAGTCTTGGGTAGTGCCATAGCCTCTGTACCATGGTCTTAAACTGTCTTGGGTTAGAGTTCTCTTGCTTGAGGGTACACTCGGGCACACTATTCTATATAATTTCTCTTCCTCTTGTTTTGTTAAAGTTTTTATAGTTTATATAGGAAATATTCTAATATTATTGTTCCTAAAATATTTTATTTTTCCTTGTTTCCTTTTCGTCACTGGGCTATTTTCCCTGTTGGGCCCCCTGGGCTTATAGCATCCTGCTTTTCCAAAATGGGTTGTAGCTTAGCAAGTAGTAGTAGTAATAATAATAATAATAATAATAATAATTATAATAACAATATTAATGAACAGCAACACCGCAAGAAAATAGCAACAAAAATAAGACTTAAATTTTTCCCTCCTCATTATCCTCATTCGCCTCTCTCCATGCAGTTAATCCTGTCAGGGTAAACCCGCATCATGCAGTCATGTGCACAGATGCATTGTAATACGAGCTGCATTCATTATCCTCTCTTCAAACGTTCCCTTAACTTGTTTTTTTTTTATCTTTTAAAATAAGTTTTGTTAGTGGTATTATAGGTGCATCTTTAATTACGTGTATGCATGCGCGTGTTTATTTTTCTCGGTATTTTCACGAGTTCACATATCAAAAGACGCAAACTTCTATATATATATATATATATATATATATATATATATATATATATATATATATATATATATATATATATAAACCCATATGCAAAAAAAACACACCTATTATTTACGGATGTGTTCACGCAGATATATAAACAAATGCAAAAAAACACACCATTTTTTTACGGACGTGTTCACACATAGACATATATATATATATATATATATATATACATATATAATGAGAATGACAATTAATAGATGGACATTAAGAGAAACAAAAGGGACCCTTAAAGATTGCAAAAGATGGAAGGAAAGATGATGGATTGACGAATTAAGAAAGTTTCCGGGTGTGGACATGTATACAAAAATCCATAAACAGACGCAAGTGGAAGGACATGTCTGAGGACTTGGATCCGCATTGGACTAGTAACAACTGATGATGAAGATGAAGACGATGATGATAAATTTCAGCAACGATATAAACAAACTGTAAGCGCATGTGTACGTAAGTGCTTGATTTTTCCCTCGATGTCATTGCTCTTACAACGCAAATAATGGAGAGAGAGAGAGAGAGAGAGAGAGAGAGAGAGAGAGAGAGAGAGAGAGAGAGAGAGAGAGAGAGAGAGAGAGTCTATTGTCCAAGTGTAAACACCGCCAATGCCTTTATACTGATTTATGTAAAGGAAGGCGGAACTAGGCAACCTACCCCACAAAGCAGGAGTGATTCAATGTCCATATACCACAAAGGAGAAAGGACACGGTTACCTTGCTCCAAATTTGAGGAAATAGCCAATCGCCCTACTCCACAAAATAGGACCGAACACTCCACAACATGATGGAGGTAGGAATCGGCCACACTATTCCAATGAAGAAAAGAGCTAGACACCCAACTTCACATTGTCACTAAATATAATACCTGTGGTGGCCTATTGGAAACGTCCCTGTCAGGCGATATGCAGGACTGGGGTTAGAGTCCAGCTGAAGCTCGATAGTTTCTTGTAGTGTCTGCAACCATACCTTCCTTGTGAGCTACGGATGGAGGTTTTAGGGGAGCCTGTAGGTCTATCTGCTGAGTCATCAGCAGACATTGTATGGCCTTCCTTGGTTTTAGCTTGAGTGGAGTTACCTTAACGTCGTGAAAGGGTTTGCGTATGGTCATGATCAGCAAAGTTGTACTAGTCAGAGCCACCCATACCTTAGTCCATTTCTTTTAGCGAGTCATATTTGCACCGACTCGCAACGGTGCCCTTTTAGCTCGGAAAAGTTTCCTGGTCGCTGATTGGTTAGAATTATCTTGTCCAACCAATCAGCGATCAGGAAACTTTTCCGAGCTAAAAGGGCACCGCTGCGAGTCGGTGCAAATATGACTCGCTAAAAGAAATGGACAATAGGATGCTTTGCTGTGAATGATCAGACGAAAATCTCCCACCATCAACGTTCAACACTAGCCAGCGTAGAGAAGAAAACTGGCCAAAC
>NC_090744.1:20834844-20844844 GCF_036898095.1 Palaemon carinicauda
ATATATATATATATATATATATATATATGTATATATATATTATACAAAGATATATATACATATATATATATATAAATATATATATATATATATATATATATATATATATATATATATATATATATATATATATATATATATATATCCTGAATTGAACCTTGTACACCACTTACGCCCTCTAACGCAAAAATACGTAATCTAGAAATAAAAGAAATGATAAATTCCCGATATAATCAGTGTTAATTACAAAATTTGCAACAATGAAATTCCCTGTCACGGCTTTTACTTGATAGCGGTTAATTCGACTTTTGTATCTCCATGTAATGGTTTTATATTGACTATTGATTTGTCGCTTTCATTATCACCTAATAAAGGAATAACAATAAAATCCCTTTAATTACACACCACTTTTCGCTTTTCGTTGTCATCGCTTTACTTACCTAACACGTATTTGCAACAAAGGCTTTAACTAATAAACTCTTATTTGTGGTAGTAGGTTGGCTAGGGCACCAGCCACCCGTTGAGATACTACCGCTAGAGAGTTATGGAGTCTTTTGACTGGCCAGACAGTACTACATTGGATCCTTCTCTCTGGCTACGGTTCATTTTCCCTTTGCCCACACACACACACACCGAATAGTCTGGCCTATTCTTTAATATTCTCCTCTATCCTTATACACCTGACAGCACTGAGATTACCAAACAATTCTTCTTCACCAATGGATTACTGCACTGTAATTGTTAAGTGGCCACTTTCCTCTTGGTAAGGGTAGAAGGGACTCTTTAGCTATGATAAGCAGCTCTTCTAGGAGAAGGACACTCCAAAATCAAACCATTGTTCTCTAGTCTTGGGTAGTGTCATAGCCTCTGTGCTATGGTCTTCCACTGTCTTGGGTTAGAGTTCTCTTACTTGAGGGTACACTCGGGCACACTATTCTATATTATTTCTCTTCCTCTTGTTTTGTTAAAGTTTTTATAGTTTAGCCTATATGGGAAATATTTATTTTAATGTTACTGTTCTTAAAATATTTTATTTTTTCCTTGTTTCCTTTCCTCACTGGGCTATTTTCCCTGTTGGAGCCCCTGGGCTTATAGCATTCTGCTTTTCCAACTAGGGTTATAGCTTAGCAATTAATAATAATAATAATTACAAAACCCCCAATTTTGCATGTTGCGTAAGATTTTTTATAATTCTGACAATCCTTTACATTTAGATCTTACCGGACAGTTCCATCCTCTTCGTAATACTAGGTATGCAGTTAATTCTAATATTCAGGCCTTCTCCATCATGAGGCTCAATACTACACAGTACTCTAGAAGTTTTATTCCAGCTGTGACCAAGTTGTGGAATGGTCTTCATAATCAGGTAGTTGAATCAGGAGAACTTCAAAAGTTTTTATGTTACATAAGTCTTTTTATAGTTTATATATCAAATATCTGTTTTATTGTTAATGTTTTTAAAATATTTTATTTTAATTTTTCATTACTTCTTATATGGTTTATTTATTTCCTTACTTCCTTTCCTCACTGGGCTATTTTTCCCTGTTGGAGCAATTGGGCTTATAGCATCTTGCTTTTCCAACTAGGATTGTAGCTTGAATAATAATAATAATAATAATAATAATAATAATAATAATAATAATACCGGAATAGTAATATTTCATAAAACTTTACAGGCACACTAATATTTTTTCTTATATTCTCAGTTAATCGCAAAATCAGAAAGATTAAAGCAGTGTTTATTTCATCGTTTGTTCTCAGCTAATCAAAGAATTAGGAAGATGAAATTCTCTGCAATGGCTCTACTTACAGACTGTTAGTTCGCAATCTACCTTCAACTAATTACAGAACTGCGTCACTGAAATACCTTGTAATTACTATACTTACGAGTGCTCCTTCTTTTAATTTTTGCTAGTCAGGGAACCGTGATGGCTTCACTTGAAGACCATTGATTTGTCTTTTATTTTTTAGCCAATTTAAAGGTTTAAAGGTCGCTCATTAATGGCAAAGACAAGGGACAGTGACAATGGGCTAGCTAGCAGGGCAATGCCCTAGAGGTGGACCATATATACATATGATCAGCGGTAAAGCCCCCTCTCCACCCAAGCTAGGATCAGGGAAGGCCAGGCAATGACTACTGAAGACTCGCTAGATATACCTATAGGCCCCACAAACACCCCCTTTTTAGCTTACAAGGATAGTGAGGTTACAGACACAACAAAAAACTATCGCCCTAGAGAGGGTCTGGAACACCAGTCCAGCAGATCACCAGGCATGGACATTTTCAAAAGACTACCACAATGAAACCTCCTATTTAAGACTTTATTAACATGAAGACTTATTTAGACTACTGATCTCAGTCAATCGGTTCATTCGCCAATTACGTTCATCCAATTACGGAAAGGACGACAATGAAATCCCTTGTAATTGATTAACCCAAGGACTGTTAATTCATCTTTCAATCTCAGCAAATTACGGGACCGACCCAGATGAGATCCCTTGTAATGGCTTCACTTAAAGACCGTTAATTCAGTTGTTGTTATTGATGGGCACCATAGTGAGTAAAGGAATGTGATATCTGGTGTTCATCAAGGTAGTGTTGTTGGCCCATTACTTTTCATACTATATACAGTGCACATGATATGTGGTTTGGCCGAGAAAATAAGCTCGTTGCTTATGCAGATGATTCTTCTCTATTTTCATTAATTCTATCTCCTGAATGTAGATCTGGGGATATTGAATCCCTTAATAGAGATCTAGCTAAAATTAGTGCATGATGCAAATTACGGGTCATGAAGTTGAACCTTACAAACTCAAAGTATGATTGTAAGTAGGTAAAGGACAGTGGCTCCTTAACATCCGGATCTCAGGATTGATAATGTTTTTTTTTAACTATCACTTTTAGAATTTTAGGTGTAATTCCTGATGACAAATTTATTTCAGGGAAACACGTTCTGTCTGCCTCTTGAGTTAGTCTTTCAAGATTTTCGGTGGCCAATATATTCCAAATAAGTTTTTTACCTCTCACTTTATCTTGTTTCGAGTATTGTTCTCCTGTCTGATCTTCAAATGTCGACTCTCATCTTAATTTGTTGAATAAGAACTTATGGTCTATTAAACTTCCTATTCCTGATTTTGATAATAATCGCTGGCTCCGTCATGCAGTTAGTTCATTTGCAAGTTGCATCACATTTTTCATAATTCTGACCACCCTTTGCATTCAGATCTTCCCGGACAGTACCATCCTGTTCGTAATACAAGGTATGTATTTAATTCTAGCAGTAGTGCCTTCTTCAGTTTCTTAATCGGGTAGTTGAATCGGTGGAACTTCATTAGTTCAAACTTACAGCGAATATTATTATGAACAGGCTGACGTAAATCTCTTTTTATAGTTTATATATGAAAGATCTGTTTTAATGCTGTTACTGTCTTCAAAATATTTATTAATATTTGTTCATTACTTCTCTTGTACTTTATTTCCGTTTCCTTTCTTCACTGGGCTATTCATTCTTGTTGGAAATCGCCGTCAATGACCTTAGATGTCAGGATGCCAGAAAACCTCAAATCAATTAATCAATCCTTGTTGGAAACCTTGGGTTTATAGCATCCTGATTTTCCAACTAGGGTTGTACCTTAGCTGCTGCTAATAATAATAATAATAATAATAATAATAATAATAATAATAATAATAATAATAATAACAATTATACTGATTAATTACATTTTGGCAGAGGTAATTCCTGGCTATGGCTTCACTTACAGACACAAATTTCATAAAGAAAAAGACTAAAATTTCAATAAAAAATTAATTTTGGAGACTGATCAAAAGCCGGACATTTTCAGCCTTTTTTTCCACCACCTAGGGAAGATTTGGCGTATTTGTCGGGCTTATGAATGTGATTCAATTTGTCAACGCAAATTTACGACGGCCATTGCTATTCGTGCATTCAATTGGTTTTAATTGCGACGGAATTAGGGAATTCATGTACAATTGCTCTTTTAATCGATGGAGTACCGTGGGTAGAGCTATATATCAATGTATGTATACATGCAATTGTGTATGTGTATATGTGTGTATATATATATATATATATATATATATATATATATATATATATATATACATATATATATATATTTGTATTATAAAGTATATATACACAATTACATATATATATATAGATATAAATATATATATATATATATATATATATATATATATATATATATATATCTACATATATATATAATAAACACGTACACAAACATATATATATATATATATATATATATATATATATATATATATATACATATACATATATATGTATAAAAATACACACACAAACATCCTAGTCCCTTACGAGGATAGTTTAACCAACTTTTAAGAATCAAAACAAAATAAATGTAATAAATAGTGATATTAAGGGTTCCCAGATTCAATCTTTATTTTCCGTACCATCTTAAGTATTCTAAGTAAAGAGACTTCATGTATATGTACTGGCAAAGATTTTCACGGTTTGAATGTTTCTTCTTCTGGTAGAAATATTCCACGTTTGAGTTTTTAATTCTCTTTTTTATTTGTATTTGATTACAAGGACTTATTTCTTATCTATTCCGGTCTTATATTATTAAGATATATCATCTATATTCATATCTTACCATCAGGATCTAACCTATCTCTCTCTCTCTCTCTCTCTCTCTCTCTCTCTCTCTTGCTGTTAATTTTTAATTTCTGTTATACATTCTTACATATCTCTCTCGCCACCCGTCTTTCTCCCTTGTACCGTTAAAATTAAAAATTTCTGTTACAAATTCTCTCTCTCTCTCTCTCTCTCTCTCTCTCTCTCTCTCTCTCTCTCTCTCTCTCTCTCTCTCTCTCTCTCTCGTGTTATTAACTTTTTTCGATTTATTTTATACATTCTTACATCTCTCTCTTCTCCCTCCCTTGTGCTGTTAAAATTTATTTCTCTAATATATACTTACATACCTTCTCTCTCTCTCTCTCTCTCTCTCTCTCTCTCTCTCTCTCTCTCTCTCTCTCGTGTTGACATTTTTTTAAAGATTTATTTTATACATTCTTACATCTCCCACCTCTCTCTCCCTTGTGCTGTTAAAATTTATAATTTCTCTTATACATTCCTACATACCCCCCCTCTCTCTCTCTCTCTCTCTCTCTCTCTCTCTCTCTCTCTCTCTCTCTCTCCTCCTCTCTCTCTCAAACAGCGATGATTCAGCGAAAACGAAATTAGGCCTACGTCACAACGCAAAAGAAAGAAAAACCGTTCCTCAAGATGTCCTCGAAAGTACATTTTCAATCGATTCCTTAAAGCAACCTCACAGTTTTTCGTCCTCAAGAGCTCTCCTCTTGTCGCCCGTCCCCGCCAGGCAATTTCGCATTATTTTGAAACGTGTGTGTGTGGGTGGGGGGTGGGGGGGGGGTTGAGTTTTAGCACCCAATCGAGGTTTAATTAAAAGCCCAATTCTTGCATAATTATATGAATAGAGTTTGTATTTAAACGTAAATTTATATACGTTATTATCACTTGATTTTACTATTCCTTTTCGTCATTTAAAGTTTCAAGTTTATTATTTATTTGTGTGTTTGTTATTCAGGTCAGCATTAGCTATAATCTTCATATATTCATTATTACTTTATATTATGATTTTATTTCATTAACTTTATAACATTCATTATTACTTCATCATACTACACTTTATTTCCTTAACTTTAAAATATTCATTATTACTTCATCATATCAAGTTCTATTTCATTAACTTCATAATACTCATTATTAATTCACCAAATTGTTTTTTTTTCCCATTAACTTCATATAGTCATAATCAATTCATCATACTGTTTTTTTACATCAACTTTATAATGCAAATCGAAAAACCAAAAATTAAATATTAAATATTGTATGGTAGTAGGTTGGCCTGGGCACCAACCGCCCGTTGAGATACTACTGTTAGAGAGTTATGGGGTCCTATGACTGGCCAGACAGTACTACATAGGACCCTTCTCTCTGGTTACGGTTCTTTCCCTTTGCCTACACAGACACCGAATAGTCTGGCCTATTCTTTACAGATTCTCCTCTGTCCTCATACACCTGACAGCACTGAGATTGCCAAACAATTCTTCTTCACCCAAGGGGTTAACTACTGCACTGTAATTGTTCAGTGGCTACTTTCCTCTAGGTGAGGGTAGAAGAGACTCTTCAGCTATGGTAAGCAGCTCTTCTAGGAGAAGGACACTCCAAAATCAAACCATTGTTCTCTAGTCTTGGGTAGTGCCATAACCCCTGTACCATGGTCTTCCACTGTCTTGGGTTAGAGTTCTCTTGCCTGAGGGTACACTCGGGCACACTTCTATCTAGTTTCTCTTCCTCTTGTTTTGTTAAAGTTTTTATAGTTTTTATAGGAAATACTTATTTTAATGTTGTTACTATAATTAAAATATTTTCTTTTTCTTTATTTCCTTTCCTCACTGGGCTATTTTCCCTGTTGGGGACCCTGGGCTTATAGCATCCTGCTTTTCCAACTAGGGTTGTAGCTTAGCATTTAATAATAATAATAATAATTCGATCTATCCTTAATCCTACAATCTAAAATTCATTTTATTATATAATCATAAATAGTATAAGTTTATGATTAATGTACAAAACACACATTAATGTTTATAGATAGTATTCACAATTTCAATGAAATATCTATAATTAAAATAATTCAAGCAGTGGTATCATCATTATAGTTTTTATTGTTGATTTTTATTCAACATTATCATATAAACTACTTATCTTTTCATCACTGTTTTGGGATATTTCTAAATTTCCTCAATAAAATCTACAGCAGTAATGAAGACAGTGACAAATAAAGTAATATGATTAAAAAATAGGTAAACTGGATGTCACAATTTTCAAGCTCGTGAAAAAATAGGAATAAATGATAGGAAGATACTGATAAAATGAATAGTGAATAGGATTTATCAGGAAACGCTATTAAAAAAGTTTAGAAACATATGACCAGATAAAATATTTTAATTTTTCATTATTTCTTATATCGTTTAATTATTTCCTTATTTCCTTTCCTCACTGGGCTATTTTTCCCTGTTGGAGCCCATGGACTTATAGCATCTTGCTTTTCCAACTAGGGTTGTAGCTTAGCTAATAAAAATGATAATAATAATAATAATGATAATAATAATAACAATAATAATATTAGTAATAATAATAATAATAATAATTAAATAATAATAATAATAAAGGAGGTGTTAAGTTTACTTATAATAGATCAAGAATTTAGTGAAAATTGTAACAAACTGTATAACTCTAGTACAGTTATATAATTATTATTATTATTATTATTATTATTATTATTATACACGACCCGACAAAAAACGGCTAAATACGTAAATAAATATGCACACGCACTTAGACCCCATTCACCAAAGTATGACAATTCCTTCTTCCCCCTACCCGAGGACGGGGAGGGCTGAGCTGACTGAAAAGACACAGAAAGACCATAAACAGACGCAAGTGGAAGGACATGTCTGAGGCCTTAGTTCTGCAGTGGACAAGTAGCAGCTGATGATATATATATATATATATATATATATATATATATATATATATATATATATATATATATATATATACATACATATATATACAGTATATATATACATACATACACATATATATATATATATATATATACAGTATGCATATTTATCTATATATTTATACACATATAGCCTGGCACTAGCTCTTTGAATTATAGGAGAGATTATTACTATGATATTCTATCTGTCTCCTTTTTACCGTTCCTCACTAGGCTATTTTCCCTGTTGGAGCCCTTGGGCTTATAGCCTTCTGATTCACCAACTAAGGCTGTAACACAGTAACCAATAATAATAATAATAATAATAATAATAATAATAATAATAATAATAATAATAATAATAATAATAATATCATCTCTACTATTATTACCATCATCATCATAATCATTGTTATTGAACCCATAAAGCTAATAGTATAAGTAATCAACGAACAATGACACAGGGAAAAATATAAGTTGCCATAAATGAAGAGTATCAGGAAGGGGAATTGTAGGGGTGCCAGAAAATATCCATAAAAAAAAAAAATAGAGAAAAATACCCAGCAGGCGATGACTGTAGTGGCAGTAGATAGGAGACGGTGGAAGGAGAAGGGGATAAGAGGAGGGGAGGGGGAAGAAGAAGAGGATGAGAGAAGGAGGAGAGGGAAAGAGGGGGAGGGGGGTTAAGTATGGGGAGAGAGGCACTGAAGGGGAGAGAGAGAGAGAGAGAGAGAGAGAGAGAGAGAGAGACTGTCGGTTTTATTTTCATGGTCTCCTGCTGACGTCTGAGTGGGGAGATGTTTAATAGCAGTGGTGTACCACTATCACCCCCTCCCCCCTCTTTCCTCTCCCTAGATGCCATACCCTCAATCTCCCCCCTCCGTTTCCTCTCCCTAGATGCCATACCCTCAGTTTATTTTAGTCACTTTCCTTGCTCTTTTATGTCTCTGAGTTAGCCCCTCTAACACCCCCGAGACGACAAAGAGATTAAGAGTTTTTAGAAAGACAAAACTTTCTTGTTGATGTTTTTTTTTTTTTTCTGTTGGGTAGGATGATGTAAGTCTGGTTTTATAGTTTATATATGACTGGTCTATTTCATCGTTGTTATTCATCTTAAAAATAGTTCATATATATATTTATCCATTACTTATATATAGTTTATTTGCTATTACCTTATTTCTTTTCCTGTTGGTGCCCATGGGCTTGTAGCATTCTGATTTTCCAAGCAGGTTTGTGGCTTGGCTAGTAATAGTATATAATAATAATAATAATGATGATGATGATGATGATGATATTAAAAATAACAACAATAATAGTAATAATAATAATAATAATAATAATAATAATAATAATAAAGCAAATGATGATGCGTCTTTCTTCATAACTTAAGTGTGTATTATCCTAATAATATATATATAAATAAGCCATACACAAACAGTAAAAAAATAGAAAAGACCAGAAAGCAAGGAATAAGCACAAATGAAGCAGAGGTTCTTCTTAAATGGTGGAAGATTATAAGGAAAATAAGGCAGAAAGAAAGTTCTCAATACTCTGGAATGAGTGACAGAAAATGTCACTAAACCATGTTATCTGCATGTTGAAGATAAAGAGATTATTATTATTATTATTATTTGCTAAGCTACAACCCTACTTGGAAAAACAAGATGCTCTCAGCCCAGGGGCCCCAACAGGGAAAATAGTCCAGTGAGGAAAAGAAACAAGGAAAAAGAAAATATTAAGAACAGTAACATTAGATAGAATAGTGTGCCCGAGTGTACCCTTGAGCAAGAGAACTCTATTCCAAGACAGTGGAAGACCATGGTACAGAGGCTATGGCACTATCCAAGACTATAGAGCAATGGTTTGATTTTGGAGTGTCCTCCTAGAAGAGCTGCTTACCATAGCTAAAGAGTCTCTTCTACCCTTACCAAGAGGAAAGTAGCCACTGAACAATTACAGAGCAGTAGCGAAACCCTTGGGTGAAGAAGAATTGTTGCTAGTGTTGTCAGGTGTATGAGGACAGAGGAGAATCTGTAAAGAATAGGCCAAACTATTCGGTGTATGTATAGGCAAAGGTAAAGAACCGTAACCAGAGAGAAGGATCCAATGTAGTACTGTCTGGTCAGTCAAACGACCCCATAACTCTCTAGCGGTAGTATCTCAATGAAGTAACTAAGAGTTATAAAGACCACCATAGGTAAATAAAGTACTGGTCACTAATTGGCAATTGTCTTTGATTCAACCATATTGAGAAATGAAACTAAAGGTGGTGAATTATCATAGGGGCAGTATAAGGTAGTGCTATAACCTCTGTATCATGGTCTTCCAATGTCTTGGGTTAGAGCTATCTTGCTCAAGGGTGCACTCGGGTACACTATTCTATCTTATTTCTCTTCCTCTG
>NC_090744.1:20854844-20855944 GCF_036898095.1 Palaemon carinicauda
TATTATTATTATTATTATTATTATTACTGTCATTATTATTATTATTATTATTATTATTATTATTATTATTATTATTATTATTATTATTATTATTATTATTATTACTTGTTGGAAAAGCAGGATGCTCTAAGCACAAGGGGCTCCAACAGGTAAAATAGCCCAGTGAGGAAAGGAAACAAGGAAAATTAAATATTTAAGAACAGTAACGACATTAATACAAATATCTCCTGTATAAACTATAAAAACCTGAATAAAATGAAAGGAAGAGAAATAAGATAGAATAATGTGCGAGAGTGTACATTCAAGCAAGAGAACTCTAACCCAAGACAGTGGAAGACCATGGTACAGAGGCTACGGCACTGTCTGAGACTAGAGAACAATAGTAGTAGGTCCTGATTCATTCTATTATATTGTTTCTGTGATATAACCAATCACATTACTCTAATAGATTTTATCTTTAGCCAAGACAAACTTAAATTTCTTACATCCATTGAAATATAATCGGATTCGGAAATCTATGGCATGAACAAAATTCTGGTTTGTCTTTCTCCGAAGTCAATCACTTACGCAAACAGATTACAACAATCCTTTTTTTTTTCATCTAATGGAAACATAGTGCATGAGAGATTTCTCTAGTCTACATTCAGAAAAGAAATTAAATAACGTTATTATCATTATTATTATTATAACTTTCATTATTATTATTATTATTAATTATCATTATTATTATTATGACTTGCTAAGCTGCCTAGCTGGGAAAGCAGGATAGTATAAGCCTAAGGGCTCCAACATGATAGATAGCCCATTGAAGAAAGGAAATAAAGAAACTGATAGAACAGTGCGCATAAGTGCACCCTCAAGCAAGAAAACTCTACATCAAGACAGCGAAAAAGCATGGTACAGAGGCTTCGGCACTACCTGAGACTAGAGAACAATGGTAGGATTTTGGAGTTTTTTTTTTTTTCTAGAGGAGCTGCTTACCATAGTTATGGTAGGATTTTGGAGTTTTTTTTTTTTTTTTTTTTTTTTCTAGAGGAGCTGCTTACCATAGTTATGGTAGGATTTTGGAGTTTTTTTCTCCTAGAGGAGCTGCTTACCAT
>NC_090744.1:20856444-20863944 GCF_036898095.1 Palaemon carinicauda
TCACCACCTGTCTGTCTGTCCACCTCTCTGTCTGACTAGCTTTTCCACCTGTCTGTCTGTCCATCTCTCTGTCCATCTAGATTTTCCACCTGTCTGTCTGTCCATCACTCTGTCTGACTATCTTTTCATCACTGTCTGTCTGTCTACCTCTCTGTCTGACTAGCTTTTCATCATCTGTCTGTCTGTCCACCTGTCTGTCTGTGTAGTTTTCCCCATCTGTCTGTCTGTCCACCTCTCTGTCTGACTAGCTTTTCCACCTGTCTGTCTGTCCATATCTCTGTCCGTCTAGATTTTCCACCTGCCTGTCTATCCATCACTCTGACTAGCTTTTCATCATCTGTCTGTCTGTCTACCTCTCTGTCTGACTAGCTTTTCATCATCTGTCTGTCTGTCTACCTCTCTGTCTGACTAGCTTTTCATCATTTGTCTGTCTGTCCACCTCTCAGTCTGACTAACTTTTCCACCTGTCTGTTTGTCCATCTCTCTGTCCGTCTAGATTTTCAACCTGCCTGTCTATCCATCTCTCTGTCTGACTAGCTTTTCATCATCTGTCTGTCTGTCCACCTCTCAGTCTGACTAACTTTTCCACCTGTCTGTCTGTCCATCTTTCTGTCCGTCTAGATTTTCAACCTGCCTGTCTATCCATCCCTCTGTCTGACTAGATTTTCATCATTCTGTCTGTCTGTCCACCTCTCAGTCTGACTAACTTTTCCACCTGTCTGTCTGTCCATCTCTCTGTCCGTCTAGATTTTCAACCTGCCTGTCTATCCAATCTCTCTGTCTGACTAGCTTTTCATCATCTGTCTGTCTGTCCCCCTCTCAGTCTGACTAACTTTTCCACCTGTCTGTCTGTCCATCTCTCTGTCCGTCTAGATTTTCAACCTGCCTGTCTATCCATCACTCTGTCTGACTAGATTTTCATCATTCTGTCTGTCTGTCCACCTCTCAGTCTGACTAACTTTTCCACCTGTCTGTCTGTCCATCTCTCTGCCCGTCTAGATTTTCAACCTGCCTGTCTATCCATCACTCTGTCTGACTAGCTTTTCATCATCTGTCTGTCTGTCCCCCTCTCAGTCTGACTAACTTTTCCACCTGTCTGTCTGTCCATCTCTCTGTCCATCTAGATTTTCAACCTGCCTGTCTATCCATCACTCTGTCTGACTAGCTTTTCTTCATCTGTCTGTTTGTCTACCTCTCTGTCTGATTAACTTTTCACCATCTGTCTGTCTGTCCACCTTTCTGTCTCACTAGCTTTTCCACCTGTCTGTCTGTCCATCTCTCTGTCCGTCTAGATTTTCAACCTGCCTATCTATCCATCACTCTGTCTCACTAGCTTTTCATCATTCTGTCCAACTCTCAGTCTGACTAGCTTTTCCATCTGTCTTTCTGCCCATCTCTCCGTCTGGCTAGATTTTCCACTTGCCTGTCTATACATCACTCTGTTTGACTAGCTTTTCCCCATCTGTCTGTCTGTCCACCTCTCTGTCTGACTAGCTTTTCATCATCTGTCAGTCTGTCCACCTCTCAGTGTGACTAACTTTTCCACCTGCCTGTCTATACATCGCTCTGTCTGACTAGCTTTTCCCCATCTGTCTGTCTGTCCACCTCTCTGTCTGACTAGCTTTTCACCATCTGTCTGTCTGTCCACCTCTCAGTCTGACTAGCTTTTCCACCTGTCTATCTGTCCATCTCTCTGTCTGACTGGCTTTTCCACATGTCTGTCTTTCCATCCCTCTGTTAGCCCAGCTTTTATACCTGTCTCTGTCCATTTCTCTGCCTGACTAGCTTTTCTTCCTGTCTATCTGTCCACTTCTCGGCCTGTCTAGCTTTTACCCCCTGTCTGTATGTCCACTTCGCTATTAGCCTAGCTTTTTCACCTCTCTGTCTTACTAGCTTTTACTCCCGTTCCTCTATCCACACCTCTATCAGCCTAGCTTTTCCACCTCTCTGTCTCAATAGCTTTTACTCCCGTTTCTCTATCCACACCTCTATCAGCCTAGCTTTTCCACCTCTCTGCCTCAGTAGCTTTTACTCCCGTTCCTCTATCCACACCTCTATCAGCCTAGCTTTTCCACCTCTCTGTCTCAGTAGCCTTTGCTCCCGTTTCTCTATCCACACCTCTATCAGCCTAGCTTTTCCACCTCTCTGTCTCAATAGCTTTTACTCCCGTTTCTCTATCCACACCTCTATCAGCCTAGCTTTTCCACCTCTCTGTCTCAGTAGCTTTTACTCCCGTTTCTCTATCCACACCTCTATCAGCCTAGCTTTTCCACCTATCTGTCTCAGTAGCTTTTACTCCCGTTCCTCTATCCACACCTCCATCAGTCTAGCTTTTCCACCTCTCTGTCTCAGTAGCTTTTACTCCCGTTTCTCTATCCACACCTCTATCAGCCTAGCTTTTCCATCTATGTGTGTCCATTTCTGTTCGCCTGGCGTTTCCCCCCATCTGTCTGTCTCTCCTTCCCTGTTATCCCCTAACCCCAACTGCACACTCCTCACCCACCCTGTTTCCGCCCCCCGCCCCCCACCTGCCTCCAACGAATCATTCATGGCGTTTTTAAAGAGGATCATCGCCCAGCGATGGATTACCTTTCTTCAAGAGCTTCCTGGCTCGAAAAGGACACAGGAAGTGTAATAAGTAAGATGTTGTCTTGAAAGGATTCCTTTGATTGATATTTCTCTTTCCCGAAACAACGACGCTAATAGGTAGGTTTCTATTCTGTTTTGAGAGAGAGAGAGAGAGAGAGAGAGAGAGAGAGAGAGAGAGCGTCTATTTAAGATATAACTTGCGTGCCTGCTGATCTTGAGAGAGAGAGAGAGAGAGAGAGAGAGAGAGAGAGAGCATATAACTTTCTGAGAAAAAAGTTCATACCTAAGTGACTACAGAGAGAGAGAGAGAGAGAGAGAGAGAGAGAGAGAGAGAGAGAGCATATTTAAGAAATAAGTTGCGTACTTGCTGATCTTAAGAGAGAGAGAGAGAGAGAGAGAGAGAGAGAGAGAGAGCATATAACTTTCTAAGAAAATAAGTTCGTGACCACACAGAGAGAGAGAGAGAGAGAGAGAGAGAGAGAGAGCGTATTAAGAAATAAGTTGAGTACTTACTGATCTTAAGAGAGAGAGAGAGAGAGAGAGAGAGAGAGAGAGAGAGAGAGAGAGAATGATAAACAGTCAATGTAACTATTTTCATCAACACCTTCGATTTAATTTTCATCATTTTAACATCCATTCATCCGTCAACTCCTTGATTAGAACTTTAAGCTTTTTTTTTTTTCAGAGGAACTTTCAAGGTTCAAAGTTGAATTCATTCACGACGTCTTAATATCTTCTTATCTTTCAATCTCACCCCATTAGGAAGACTCAGTATTTGAGTGCCACTTTCTTGGCACTATTCCAGAGTGCTAACTCTTTGCATTGACATTTGTTTGCGTATATTACGTGTGAAACGTCGAGTTTCATAGGTAATTGCGTATGTATATATATATATATATATATATACACACACATATATATGAATATATATATACATACATACATAAATATATATATATATATATATATATATATCACTTGATAAGCTACAACCCTAGTTGGAGAAGCAGGATTCTATACGCCCAGGGGATCCAACAGGGAAAATAGCGCAGCGAGGAAAGGAAACAGGGAAAAATAAAATATCTTAAAGAACAGTAACATTAAAATAAATATTTCCTATATAAACTACTAAAACTTTAACAAAAAACGAGGGAGAGAAATAAGATAGAATAGTGAGCCCGAGTGTACCCTCAAGCAAGAGAACTCTAACCCAAGACAGTGGAAGACCATGGTACGGAGACTATGGGGTGTTGTATTTTATGAATGATAAAAAAAAAAACACACACATAAGTGAGACAGAGACATTTAAATCTAGCCAACAGTCATTTCGTCTGGTATTAGCAATGACGTTGCAGTAAATTTCAAGATGAAATGTACCTCTAAATAAATACCACTAATGTCTTTAAAATCCTAAAACTGTAGACCAGACTCAACACATCTCGCGCGTGCACCGGAATATATTTGGTCTTCTTCTTTCTTTAAGAAAAAAGGAGGGAAAATATTCGTTGTTATTTTCTGAGCGCGAAATAAATGCGAAGTGGTATGCCTATGACACGAAGAACAATTGTGAAGTGACATGCAATTTTCTCTGCAATGATGCCTAAGTGGTATATGTATTATTTCATGGAAATTTTAGTGATGTGGCATGCATATTCCTCTAAAAATCCTGATAAAATTATATGGATATTACTTTGCAAATATTAATAATGTGGTATGAATATTCGTCTAAAGATTTTAATAAAATTGTATGGATATTACTTCATAAATATTAATAATGTGGTATGAATATTCCTTTAAAATTTTTAATAAAATCATAAGGATATTACTTCGTAAATATTATTAATGTTGTATGAATATTCTTCTAAAGATACTAATAAAATTATTGGATATTACTTTGCAAATATTAATAATGTGGTATGACTATTCCTCTAAAGATACTAATAAAATTACATGGATATTACTTTGCAAATATTAATAATGTGGTATGAATATTCCTCTAAAGATCCTAATAAATATCGATAATACTTTGTAAATATCAGTAATGTGATATGAATATTCCTCTAAAGATCCTAATAAAATTATAGGGACATTACTTTGCAAATATTAATAATGAGGTATGAATATTCCTCTAAAGATCCTGGAAAAAATATATGGATATTTCTTTGTAAATATCAATAATGTGGTATGACTAGTCCTCTAAAGATTCTAATAAAATTATATGGGTATTACTTTGCATATATTAATAATGTGGAATTAATATTTCTCTAAAGATTCTAACAAAATTATATGGATACCACTCTGGAAATAGTAAATTTGGGTACATATTCCTGTATGTTTTTATTTTCATTATTCTTTCCCTTTAAATATGAATAGAAAGATATTATCTGAGATAAATGTTTTTCAATACTTTGAGCAGTAATTCCCCCTTTGTTTTATTAAAAAGTCCTTGCCTCCCTAGTCCTACAGTTTTCTTCGAATAAACGGCTGTTTCCTATTAAACTTTCAACATCTTTTTCATTGTTAGTTTTCATAAAACATCAACCAAGCTTACTTTATATGCAGGGAACGTATCTACTAAAAAAAAAACCATCACCTCGAAAAAGTTTTATTTTTTTTTTTTTTTCAAGAATAATGAAGCAGTCATGATTCGGCTCAACTGCATGACACTGTCGAGAATATTCCGTTCCATACTAATGAGAGGCTAAGTAACGGCCCTTCCTCTTTCAGTGTTACATCACGTGGAGAGGATACTGAATAGATAGGAGATCGGATACAATTATTCTACTCCAAATATAAGGAAAGAGTCACCCACCCTACTCAAAAAAAAAAAAAAAAAAAAAAAAAAAAATATTCACAACATGATGGAGATAGGAGCAAACCACACTATTCCACAGTAAATAAAAGAACTAGACATTCTAAAGATCAGTCACGTGTTGTGGTGGCCTATTGGATACGACCCTGCCTGGTGTTCTGCCGGAATGTGGTTCGAGTCCCGCCCAAGCTCGATAGTTTCTTGTGGTGTCTGCAACCTCACCATCCTTGTGAGGAAAGGATGGGAGGTTTGGAAGAGTTATCAGCTGAATCATCGGCAGCCGTTGCTTGGTCCTCCCTGGTCTTACTTTAGGTGGAGAGGGGGCTTGGGTGCTGATCTTATATATATATATATATATATATATACTCTGTATATATATATATATATATATATATGTATATACATACATACATACATATATTATATATATATATATATATATATAGTCCGTCACTAGGGCATTGTCACTGTCCCTTGTCTCTGCCATGCTTAAGCTTCCTTTAAATCTTCAATGGATTATCACTCTCTTGTATATGGAACTCCTCAAAAAAAACTTTATGTTTAATTAAAATAATTTTAAACTCTTCTCCACTCGGAAACACTAAAAAAGTTTCACGGAATTTCCCTCAATATGAGGATGTTTTTCCTGACCCCGAAACTTTCTTCAAGTTTTACATCTAAGCTTATTTTCCTGGAGTATTACGACAGCATTATGTTATATCCCAGATTTCAAACATGCGATTGATTTTCATTCAGATTTCAGAAATGTGATTGCATGTTTTTATCTGTGCATTCTCTTCAGCTGTTGGTAAGAATGGATCGATTTTAGATTGGCCGCCCTAGAAGGGGCCCACGGGCTCTTGCCAAATTACTAGCAGCCCGCAAGTGGGATATGGATTATCATTATTATCATTACTTGCTAAGCTACAACCCTACTTGGAAAAGCAAGATGCTATAAGCCCAAGGGGCTCCAACAGGGAAAATAGCCCAGTGAGGAAGGGAAAAAGGGAAAAATAAAATATTTTGAGAAGAGTAACAACATTAAAATAAATAGCTCCTATATAAGCCATATAAACTTTAACAAAATAAGAGGAGGAGAAAATTAGACGGAATAGTGTGCCTAAGTGTACCCTCAAGCAAGAGAACTCTAACCAAAGACAGTGGAAGACCATGGTACAGAGGTTGTGGCACTACCCAAGACTAGAGAACAATGATTTGATTTTGGAGTGTTTTTCTCCTAGAAGAGCTGCTTACCATAGCTAAAGAGTCTCTTCCACCCTTAGTAAGGGGAAAGTGGCCACTGAACAATTACAGTGCAGTAACCTCTTGGGTGAAGAATTGTTTGGTAATCTCAGTGTTGCCAGGTGTAAGAAGACATATCAGAATATGTAAAAAAAAATAGGCCAGGCTATTCGGTGTATGTGTAGGCAAAGGGAAAAATGAACATTAACCAGAGAGATGGATTAAATGTATTACTGTCTGGCCAGTAAAAAGACGCCACAACTCTTTAGTGGTAGTATCTCAAAGGTTGGCTGGTGCCCTGGCCAACCTACAACTAATGAGAAAGAGATAAGGTCATATACAAAGGATGATGATGATGGGATGGAAGGAATGGAATGAGAGCGCCATGCAGACCGTGGCAGGAGTCCGAAGCCCAGCGGAGGCGCCGTAAAGCAAACGTCGTTCCGAAACCCGGATCCTCTTCGGTCCAAGAGAAATTTGATTTTTTTTATTTCAGCGATCCCGAAGAAGGGGAATTCAGCTGTTGGTTTCAAACCCACGTTTTATAGGATTATTTGTTTCTACCCCAGGTTGTATGCCAGCGTTTGTTGACTGTTTATACACGAAGTTTCATATCTATGTGCTTTAGTCTTGTACTCCCAATCATCAAATCTATAAGTCTGATGTATATCGTATTTCACACTTTCGAATGATTTTTCATAATCAAAGAAGGATGAAAATAATAATTATGAAGAAGACAAAAAATACTTCCTGTGTACACGTTTGAAGATTATCATAACCCTACGCGACCTGTCAAAAATGACGACTGAATATTTAAATAGATATGCAAACACATGCAAACACACCCCTCTCTCACC